>NC_041215.1:14090775-14253962 GCF_002837175.3 Physeter macrocephalus | reverse complement strand
GGCCCGCATACCACCAAAAAAAAAAAAAAAAAAAAAAGGTGGGTGTGGTCAGCACCCCACTGGTTCCTCAGTGGGGAGCTTGGCACAGAATCCGGTGGGTGCAAAGTCCAATTGCAGTGGGGTTGGAACATGCATGAACCACAGCCCTACCAGCAGGGCTGAAATGGAAAAGTCTGATAACACTAAGTGTTGACGAGGATGTGGAGCAAATGGAACGCTAGCTCACCTCTGTGGGAGGTAAAATGATACAGCCACCTTGGGAGACTGTTTTGCAGTGTCCACCGAACATAGATCCCCCCTCCCCTCTAACCCAGACATTCCACCCCTGGGTATTTATCCACAAGAGATGAAAACATGCAGTAGCCACAGGACCTGGGCACACCTGCTTGGAGAAGCTCTGGACACAAGCTGAACACCCATCAACAGAACTGGCCAAACAAATTGCTGTACAGTGGTGCTGTGGAATAGTATACCTCAAGGAAAAATGATGGAGGATGTGGGTGAATCTTGCAGGTACGATGATGAGCAAAAGCAGCGAGATCAAAAACAGGACACACTGTGTGAGTCTGTGTACCTGAAGTTCAAGAACAGACAAAATGAACCAATGGTGTTAGCCAACAGGATAGTAGTTCCTTCTGGGAGGTGGCACGAGGGAGCCTGCCTGGGGGATGGAGCGGTGTTATGTTATGTGTCAATTTGAACATACACAGAGGTAAAAACGCATCAGGCTACACATTGCTGTGTGTTATATCTCAATCCAAAGGTGAATATATACAGTCACAAAAAACAATTTGGGCAGCGCTTGAAATACATGAGATTTGGTGGGGTAGGGAGGCTGGGCAGTGATCACTGAAAAGAACTTGCCAGAAAATTCCAGGCATGGTATTCCCAGTTTGGCCAGGAGTCATGGCCTTTTAGTCTTATAAAAACCAGTGAAATTCCTCAAAAAAACTAAACATGGGATTTCTGTATGATCCAGGAATTCCACCCTTAGGTATATACCCAAAAGAACTGAAGGCAGGGATGAAAATAGATATTTTTACACCTATGTTTATAGGAGAATTATTCACATTAGCCAAAAGATGGAAACAACTCAAGTGTCCATCTACAGATGAGTGGCTATACAAAATCTGGTAGATCCACCCAATGGAATATTATTCAGCCATAAAAAGGAATGAAGCACTGATACATGCTACAACATGGATGAATCTTGAAAACATCATGCTGAGTGAAAGCAGCCAGACACAAAAGACCACACAGCACGTGATTCCATTTACATGAAATGTCCAGAACAGGCAAATCCGCAGATATGGAAAGCAGATTGGTAGTTACCAGGGACTGACGGAGGGGGATGGGGAGTGACTGCTCATGGGGACGGGTTTCCCTTGAGGTGATGAAAATTTCTGAAATTAGATAGAGGTGGTGGTTGCACAATATTGTGAATGCACTAGATTCTGTGGAATTGCCCACTTCAAAATGGTTATGTAAATTGTTATATGTTATGTGAACTTCACCTCAACTAAAGAAACAAGAGTAAATTGGCGACATCAGGGCCTTGCACCTTCTAAAAGGATCTTGTCCCCTAGAGAGGGCAACTGAGTAGTTCCTACATGGTTGACAACAACCTAGAACTTCCTTCTTCTAACAGAATGGCATGTAGAAGCCCGATGTGGACATGGAAACAGGCCCAGAGAGGGTGGGGAGTCTGCTCGAGGTCACACAGCAAGGGGAGCTGGTCTGTGGGCCTCGGCTTTGGACTGGGGTTCCCGGCTGAGCTTGAGCAAGGGACAGACCCAGTTCCACATCTGTTGAATGGCTGGAAGGAAGTGGGTGAGGGGTGCCCTGTCTGCTCTCCCCCAGGAGGCCCCCGTCCCGACCCCAGGGGGCAGCACTGGGTGTAGGGGACCTGTCCAGTCCTGGTGCCCTGAGGACTGCTCCAGCCTGTCTTTGGGCCTCAGTTTCCCCATGTGTTCAGGGGGAGCTGAAGGGCTCAGGCAGGTACTGGGCCACCTGCTGTGAGCTAAGGTTCCCTGAGTCTGGGAGGGTCAGACCGACTCCTTGGTGGCCCTAACTTGATCCTTTTAGCCAGGACAGGCTGGCCAGTGGGGATCACAGGCACTACCCAAGATCAGGGCCCCCAGTGCCCCTGTCCTCCTTCCAACCATAGTTTCCCTAGCTTCTTCTGGAGGGGGCTGAGAGAGCACAGCTGAGCGATCTGGGAGCATTCGGAACCTGAGAACTTTCTATGACATTTCCGAGACAGTTTCTACATCTCTCATGGTCAGGTTGAATGAGAATCCCCCAGGAAGGATAACGTGTCTGGGGCACCCCCATGCTCAGAGAAGGCCTGATCTCCCCATCCCCAGGCCTGTCGCGTCCACCTTTCTCTGTGGCCTTGGACCCAAGTCCCCAAGCATTTATTTCTGACCCGTGGGCATCCCCTGGTGGCCACGACTGGCAGAGCCTTGTGGACATGTCCACAGGTCCCAGTCCCAGCCTAGCACTGCCCTGGACCCTGGGGACACAGCAGTGACAAACCAAACGGGGGACCCTTCCCTTGGGGGGCTTCTAGGCAGAAAGGGGACACAGGAAATGTGGAACAAAGAACAATTGTATGTATGGACAAGCTGGCCTGGCTCGGGGAAGGCGAGATTTGAATTGAGATGTGAGTGTCAGGGAGGAGGCAGCCGATATGGGTACACGAGGTGGAGGTATCTGCGAGTGCAAAGGCTCCGAGGTGGGAACAAGCTTGGGGCACATAGGTGGGGGTGGCAGGAGCAGAGGGGAGGAGGGCGAGAGTGGAGGCCTGAGAGGGGATGAGACCAGACACTCAGGCGAGGAGGGACTTTATATTTTATTATATACTATGTGACCATAGATGTCCAAGTGTTGTTTTATGTGATTTTAAACTTTGTATAAATAAGGGGGGGGGGAACATCCTCCTGCAGTTTGCTCATTTCATTAACAAGGTTTATATATTTTTAGCTATTAGTTTTTCAGTTTATTTTTAAACTTTGAAAAACTGGGGTATAACACGTGCACATAAAGTGTTTAAAGCGCATGTCTTCAGTGCATGCGACTTACACGTGTGTAAGCAGCACCCAGGTCACAATGTAGAGCTTTCCTATCATTCCTGAAGGTTCCCTCCAATCAGTAGCCTCCTAGTCCCAGCAGCAGCTGCTTTCGCTCGTGCCTGTGATCCGTTCTGTGGTGGCGTGGGGAGAGCCCGTCTGCTTTTTTTGTCACTGTATAATATTCCACTGTGTGGCTCATCTACACCTTGTGTTTCTAGTCTGGGGCTATCATGTGTCAGGCTGCTGTGAACATTTGAGCCCCTGTCTTTTCGTGGCATGTGTGCTCGATTCTCTTGGGTGAATGCCCAGAGGTGGAAATGTAGAGTCGCAGGCTGGGCAAATGGTCAGCTTTGGTAGAGACCACTGGGCGTAACTGAGAGATGTGGCCGTGTCAGCATACCCAGCCCTGGGCCATTCACTGAGTGAGCAGAATATGTGCCTGGATAAATTGACAACTGTTCTGCCATCATCCCACCAGCTCCCATTTGGTTATTTCCCATTGTTAGCTCTTCCAGAGCTATGGTGAGTGTTCTTGGACCATTTGTGCTTGTGTGAGGGGTATACAGGGGACTTGTGATGGAATTTGGGCCAGGGCCATAGGACAATGACATCGTTACTTTAGCCTCTAATTAAAATTCAGCATTTCTGAGGCAGGGCTGTGAAACCATAGCGGGCTTAGGGGGGCATCGATTACTGGCCCTTCCTGCCAGCTCTGTGCCTGTGCCAGAGAAAGCCTTTCCTTCTGTGCTTGTCTACTAGGATCTCCGAGAGGGGCACTTTCTGATGTTTGATGGTAAATGGGGATCGTTTATGATGGGGAAGTAGCTTCCTTCTATCCCTACACCTGTTTCTATTAGAAAAGTCTGCTGTGTCTTAAGCATTCCTTTCCCAAATTTACTGATATGGTTCAGTTTGGTGGTGGATGAGTTATGTGGATCGAGTGGGCTCTGTGGAACCCATATCCTTCCTGGAATAAACCTTGCTTAGTCAGAGCATGTTGTAGTATTGACTTGCTGCTCAATTCTGGTTGCTAATATTTTGTTTAAAAGTTTTGCTTCTAAAGTAAGGCTCATCTACAGTTTCCTTTTTCCCCCCTATCTTAAAAAAAATTTTATTTATTTATTTGTTTGTTTTTATTTTTGGCTGCATTGGGTCTTCGTTGCTGCGCACGGGCTTTCTCTAGTTGCGGCGAGAGGGGGCTACTGTTCGTTGTGGTACGCGGGCTTCTCATTGTGGCTTCTCTTGTTGCAGAGCACGGGCTCTAGGCACGCAGGCTTCGGTAGTTGTGGCACGTGGGCTCAGTAGTTGTGGCTTGCGGGCTCTTGAGCACAGGCTCAGAAGTTGTGGCACAGGGACTTAGTTGCTCCGTGGCATGTGAGATCTTCCCGGGCCAGGGCTCAAACCGGTGTCCCTTGCATTGGCTGGCAGATTCTTAACCACTGCGCCACCAGGGAAGCCCCTTTTCCCCTATCTTTAACTGGTCTGGGTATTCAAGTGCTGGCTGCTTCAAAGACTAAACTGGGGAGTTTTCCACCATTTTGATTGCCTGGAATTAGAGTCATCTGATTTGTAATACATTAAATTGGGGGGGAATTATAATATCATACTGTAAAGTACATGAAACAGAAATGTACAGTTTAACAGAATTATGAGGCAGACATCTGTGTTACCACCATCCACTCAAGAAACAGAGTACGGGCAGCATCCCAACACACCCCCCCCTGGTCCTTCTCCTCTCCTCCCCCTCCCCCAGGTAGCCCTGTTCTGACTTAACCTTCATCTAGCTTTTTAGAGTTTTTCCCTTCCTCTGGAAGCATCTCTGAAGAATATAGTTTAGTTTAAGCCTGTTTTTGAACTTCATCCCAAAGGAATCACACTGTTTATGTTGTGTGTCTGAATCACTATCCATTAAGTAGGTCTTGATGCCCATTTTTTCTTTAATGTTTGGTAAAACTTTCCCAATAAAATCATCTGGATCTGGAGTTTTGACTAGTTTAATTTCTTTAGTAGTTATAGAACAATTCAGATTTTTCATTTCTTTTGAGTCAGTTTTTTTCCCCTCTAGGAATTTATCCAAGTTATCTAAAATTTTCAAGTTTGCTGGCATAAAGTTGTTCATAATACCCCTTTATCCAGTACTCCTTGCCCATATGGTATCTTCAGGTGGATTAGAAAAAGACAGTCCTCCTTGAGGTGGATGAAGCTCTGGGCCAGGCACACAGCTTGGTAAACAGAAAGTGGGCTGAGTGTCTTTGTGAAGTGGCATTTGCCTTGTTCTCATCTTTTTAATGTTTCAAAAGCTACAGTAATGTTTTTTTTATTTTCCCATTTCCAATAATAGCTATTAGTGCCTTTTTTTCATCTTGCTCAAAATTTCCAGCAGTTTTTCAATTTCATTCATCTTTTAAAATAGCTGACTGGTTGATTCTTTTTATTTGAATGTTTGTTTTCTATTTCCTTCATATCTGCTCTTTATTATTTCCTATCTATACTCTTAGGTTTATTTTGTTCTTTTCCTAAATTCTGGAGACAGATGCTTTATAACATATATTTTATCAATATATATAATGTTGTATTACATATTACATATATGCAACATATATTGCATATATTTTAATATCTAGTATTAATACACTTAAGGTTACAAATTTCCTTCAAAATGCTACTTTAGCTGCATTGCACAAGTTTTTAAATGAAGTATTTTCATTATCTCTCAGTTCAAGATAATTTTCCAAAAATTTAATTATTTCCTAAAAATTAATTTCCCAAAATATAATTTTCCTAAAATTTCTTCCTTGATCAATGGGTTATTTAGAACTGGTTTCCAAAAAATGGAGATTTTTCTTATTATTGTTTTAAAATTGATTCCTAACTAAATAACATTTTGGTAAAGGGACTATTTCCTTCAATCTTGCTTTATAACCCAGTGTGTGCTTCAAAGAAAAATGTATTTTGTAGCTGCTGAATATAATGTTCTACATATACAGGCCCATTAGGTAAAATTTATTAATTGTATAGTTCAAATATTCTGTATCTTTACTGACTTTTTTGGTTTACTTGTTCTATCAACTGCTGAGAGAGATGAATTTAAATTGCTCATTATTACTGTGGATTTAACTATCTCTCCTGGTAGTTGTGTCAAATTTTGCTTTATGTATTTTGAGGCCATGTTATTAGGGTCACACAAATTAAAAATATTTTTATCTTCCTGATGAAATGAATCCTTTATTATTATAATAAACGGGAGAGGCCACAACAGTGAGAGGCCCGCGTACCACAAAAAAAAAAATCATTGTCTTCCCTCTGAACAGTTGGAAGTTACAATTCTGCTTTTATTATTGTAGTGATTCCTTTAGAAGTTATAATGCATGCTTATCAAAATGCAGATTTCATGGATGTTTTTAACTTTTTTTTTTTTTTTTTGGTACGCGGGCCTCTCACTGTTGTGGCCTCTCCCATTGCAGAGCACAGGCTCCGGATGCGCAAGCTCAGCAGCCATGGCTCACGGGCCCAGCTGCTCCGCGGCATGTGGGATCCCTCAGGCGAGGAGGGACTTTATATTTTATTATATACTATGTGACCATAGATGTCCAAGTGTTGTTTTATGTGATTTTAAACTTTGTATAAATAAGGGGGGGGGGAACATCCTCCTGCAGTTTGCTCATTTCATTAACAAGGTTTATATATTTTTAGCTATTAGTTTTTCAGTTTATTTTTAAACTTTGAAAAACTGGGGTATAACACGTGCACATAAAGTGTTTAAAGCGCATGTCTTCAGTGCATGCGACTTACACGTGTGTAAGCAGCACCCAGGTCACAATGTAGAGCTTTCCTATCATTCCTGAAGGTTCCCTCCAATCAGTAGCCTCCTAGTCCCAGCAGCAGCTGCTTTCGCTCGTGCCTGTGATCCGTTCTGTGGTGGCGTGGGGAGAGCCCGTCTGCTTTTTTTGTCACTGTATAATATTCCACTGTGTGGCTCATCTACACCTTGTGTTTCTAGTCTGGGGCTATCATGTGTCAGGCTGCTGTGAACATTTGAGCCCCTGTCTTTTCGTGGCATGTGTGCTCGATTCTCTTGGGTGAATGCCCAGAGGTGGAAATGTAGAGTCGCAGGCTGGGCAAATGGTCAGCTTTGGTAGAGACCACTGGGCGTAACTGAGAGATGTGGCCGTGTCAGCATACCCAGCCCTGGGCCATTCACTGAGTGAGCAGAATATGTGCCTGGATAAATTGACAACTGTTCTGCCATCATCCCACCAGCTCCCATTTGGTTATTTCCCATTGTTAGCTCTTCCAGAGCTATGGTGAGTGTTCTTGGACCATTTGTGCTTGTGTGAGGGGTATACAGGGGACTTGTGATGGAATTTGGGCCAGGGCCATAGGACAATGACATCGTTACTTTAGCCTCTAATTAAAATTCAGCATTTCTGAGGCAGGGCTGTGAAACCATAGCGGGCTTAGGGGGGCATCGATTACTGGCCCTTCCTGCCAGCTCTGTGCCTGTGCCAGAGAAAGCCTTTCCTTCTGTGCTTGTCTACTAGGATCTCCGAGAGGGGCACTTTCTGATGTTTGATGGTAAATGGGGATCGTTTATGATGGGGAAGTAGCTTCCTTCTATCCCTACACCTGTTTCTATTAGAAAAGTCTGCTGTGTCTTAAGCATTCCTTTCCCAAATTTACTGATATGGTTCAGTTTGGTGGTGGATGAGTTATGTGGATCGAGTGGGCTCTGTGGAACCCATATCCTTCCTGGAATAAACCTTGCTTAGTCAGAGCATGTTGTAGTATTGACTTGCTGCTCAATTCTGGTTGCTAATATTTTGTTTAAAAGTTTTGCTTCTAAAGTAAGGCTCATCTACAGTTTCCTTTTTCCCCCCTATCTTAAAAAAAATTTTATTTATTTATTTGTTTGTTTTTATTTTTGGCTGCATTGGGTCTTCGTTGCTGCGCACGGGCTTTCTCTAGTTGCGGCGAGAGGGGGCTACTGTTCGTTGTGGTACGCGGGCTTCTCATTGTGGCTTCTCTTGTTGCAGAGCACGGGCTCTAGGCACGCAGGCTTCGGTAGTTGTGGCACGTGGGCTCAGTAGTTGTGGCTTGCGGGCTCTTGAGCACAGGCTCAGAAGTTGTGGCACAGGGACTTAGTTGCTCCGTGGCATGTGAGATCTTCCCGGGCCAGGGCTCAAACCGGTGTCCCTTGCATTGGCTGGCAGATTCTTAACCACTGCGCCACCAGGGAAGCCCCTTTTCCCCTATCTTTAACTGGTCTGGGTATTCAAGTGCTGGCTGCTTCAAAGACTAAACTGGGGAGTTTTCCACCATTTTGATTGCCTGGAATTAGAGTCATCTGATTTGTAATACATTAAATTGGGGGGGAATTATAATATCATACTGTAAAGTACATGAAACAGAAATGTACAGTTTAACAGAATTATGAGGCAGACATCTGTGTTACCACCATCCACTCAAGAAACAGAGTACGGGCAGCATCCCAACACACCCCCCCCTGGTCCTTCTCCTCTCCTCCCCCTCCCCCAGGTAGCCCTGTTCTGACTTAACCTTCATCTAGCTTTTTAGAGTTTTTCCCTTCCTCTGGAAGCATCTCTGAAGAATATAGTTTAGTTTAAGCCTGTTTTTGAACTTCATCCCAAAGGAATCACACTGTTTATGTTGTGTGTCTGAATCACTATCCATTAAGTAGGTCTTGATGCCCATTTTTTCTTTAATGTTTGGTAAAACTTTCCCAATAAAATCATCTGGATCTGGAGTTTTGACTAGTTTAATTTCTTTAGTAGTTATAGAACAATTCAGATTTTTCATTTCTTTTGAGTCAGTTTTTTTCCCCTCTAGGAATTTATCCAAGTTATCTAAAATTTTCAAGTTTGCTGGCATAAAGTTGTTCATAATACCCCTTTATCCAGTACTCCTTGCCCATATGGTATCTTCAGGTGGATTAGAAAAAGACAGTCCTCCTTGAGGTGGATGAAGCTCTGGGCCAGGCACACAGCTTGGTAAACAGAAAGTGGGCTGAGTGTCTTTGTGAAGTGGCATTTGCCTTGTTCTCATCTTTTTAATGTTTCAAAAGCTACAGTAATGTTTTTTTTATTTTCCCATTTCCAATAATAGCTATTAGTGCCTTTTTTTCATCTTGCTCAAAATTTCCAGCAGTTTTTCAATTTCATTCATCTTTTAAAATAGCTGACTGGTTGATTCTTTTTATTTGAATGTTTGTTTTCTATTTCCTTCATATCTGCTCTTTATTATTTCCTATCTATACTCTTAGGTTTATTTTGTTCTTTTCCTAAATTCTGGAGACAGATGCTTTATAACATATATTTTATCAATATATATAATGTTGTATTACATATTACATATATGCAACATATATTGCATATATTTTAATATCTAGTATTAATACACTTAAGGTTACAAATTTCCTTCAAAATGCTACTTTAGCTGCATTGCACAAGTTTTTAAATGAAGTATTTTCATTATCTCTCAGTTCAAGATAATTTTCCAAAAATTTAATTATTTCCTAAAAATTAATTTCCCAAAATATAATTTTCCTAAAATTTCTTCCTTGATCAATGGGTTATTTAGAACTGGTTTCCAAAAAATGGAGATTTTTCTTATTATTGTTTTAAAATTGATTCCTAACTAAATAACATTTTGGTAAAGGGACTATTTCCTTCAATCTTGCTTTATAACCCAGTGTGTGCTTCAAAGAAAAATGTATTTTGTAGCTGCTGAATATAATGTTCTACATATACAGGCCCATTAGGTAAAATTTATTAATTGTATAGTTCAAATATTCTGTATCTTTACTGACTTTTTTGGTTTACTTGTTCTATCAACTGCTGAGAGAGATGAATTTAAATTGCTCATTATTACTGTGGATTTAACTATCTCTCCTGGTAGTTGTGTCAAATTTTGCTTTATGTATTTTGAGGCCATGTTATTAGGGTCACACAAATTAAAAATATTTTTATCTTCCTGATGAAATGAATCCTTTATTATTATAATAATAATATGTCCCGCTTTATCTCCAGCAATGATTTTGCCTTAAAGCATATGCTGTCTAATATTAATATAACAATTCCAGCTTTCTTATGGTATTTCTATGGTTATTTTCCCCATCTGTTACATACATATTTTAATTAATTAATTAATTAATTTTATCTTTGGCTGCGTTGGGTCTTCGTTGCTGCATGTAGGCTTTCTCTGGTTGCAGTGCACAGGCTCTAGGCTCGCGGGCTTCACTAGTTGCAGCACGCAGGCTCAGTAGTTGTGGCGCATGGGCTTAGTTGCTCGGCTGCATGTGGGATCTTCCCGGACCAGGGCTCGAACCCGTGTACCCTGCATTGTCAGGTGGATTCTTAACCACTGCACCACCAGGGAAGTCCCCATCCTGTTATTTATTTATTTATTTTTTAAATAAATTTATTTATTTATTTTTGGCTGTGGTGGGTCTTCGTTGCTGTGTTAAGGCCTTTCTCCAGTTGCGGAGAGCGGGGGCCACTCTTCATTGCGGTGCGCGGGCCTCTCACCATCGTGGCCTCTCTTGTTGCGGAGCACAGGCTCCAGACGCGCAGGCTCAGTAGTTGTGGCTCATGGGCTTAGTTGCTCCGCGGCATGTGGGATCTTCCCAGACCAGGGCTCGAACCCGTGTCCCCTGCATTGGCAGGCAGATTCCCAACCACTGCGCCACCAGGGAAGCCCGGGTATGTTAGTTTTGAGATTTTGAGAAGGTCTGTTGAATATCCAGATGGAGATGTCATATAAGCAGTTGAATCTACAGGTCTGCAGTGCAGAGAGGTTGGAGCTGGTGATAGAAATTTGGGAGGATACAGTATAAGGATGGCTATTTAAAGCCATGATATTATATGTCCTTAGGGAGTAAAATATAGATAGAAAAGTGGTGCCAAGGACACCACCTTGGGTCACTCCCAGCATTTAGAGGTCAGAAGATTAAAAGAAACCAATCAAGAAGATTGAAAAGGTAGGAAAACCAAGAGGGTAGTGCCGTGGAAGCCAAATGAAGTGTTTCAAGGAGTGAGTTACTTAAGTCAAACGCTGGTGGTAGGTTAGTTAAGCACGGGACTAAGATTGGATTAAACAAAGTAGAGGTCATTGGTTACTTGCCAAGAGTGATTTCCTAGAATGAAGAGGATGAAAGGCTGATAGGAATGCTTGCAAGAGAAAATGAGAGGCTCCGCGGCATGTGGGATCCTCCCGGACTGGGGCATGAACCCGTGTCCCCTGCATCGGCAGGTGGACTCTCAACTACTGCACCACCAGGGAAGCCCTGTTTTTTACTTTTGTCCCACACAATCGTGGACTTGGAACACTTTAACTCCATTTACTCCCTGAGGACTTTTTTTTTTTCTGTTGTACATTTTAATTCTATCACTTTTTTTAACTCCAGGAAACATTATTATTGTTTTATGCAACCTATGTTTGTTTAGGTTTTCCCATGTATTTACTCCTTCTTTATTCTTTATTCCTTCTTACATCTTGACCTTCCATCTGGGATCACTTTCTTTTTGCCCGAAGTAATATAATTTAGAATTTTCTTTAGTGTGAGTTGGCTGCTGGCAAACTCTTACAGGCTTTGTCTGAAAAAGTTCTTATTTCAACCTCATTCTTGAAATATTTTTGTTGGGTTGGCAGTTTTCTTTCAGCACATTGAAAATGTCATTTTGCTTTCATCTGGCTTCCTTTGTTGCTGATGAAAAGTAGGCTGCTTACCTTGTCACACTTTTGAAGTTAATGTGTTTTTCACCCCCAGCTGCTTTACAGATTTGTTGTCTTTCTTTTCTTTATAAATTTTACTGAAGTGTAACATATATACAGGAGAGTGAGCAATCATAAATGCTTGATGAATTTTCAAAAGTGAGAACACTCATGTAACCTGCATCCAGATTTTAAAAAATCACTGGTATTTTCTAATTTCCATTACATTTTCTTCTTTAATTACACATGGTAATTTAGAAGTATTCTTAAAAACTATATTTGGGCTTGGTGACGTGGCGGTGGGGGAGGCAGGCCCGGGGCGTGGCAGTCTTGGCGGTGGCGGTGGAGCTAGAGCAGAGCAGAGCCACCACGGGGGCCCGGCTGAGCACGTTGGGCCACGTGGTCCTCTCCCCAGTCTGGTTCCTGTACAGCCTGCTCATGAAGCTGTTCCAAAGCTCCACCCCATCACCCTTGAGAACGTGGACATCAAGTACCTGCTGCAGCTGATCGACAAGGAGGTCATCAGCCTTGACACCTGATGGTCCCACTTTGCTCTACCGTCGCCCCAGCACATCCTGGGCCTCCCCGTAGGGCTAGCACATCTATCTCTCGGCTCGAATCGATGGGAACCTGGTCATTCGGCCCTACACGCCCGTCTCCAGCGATGACAAGGGCTTTGTGGACCTGGTCATCAAGGTTTACTTCAAAGACACCCACCCCAAGTTTCCCGCTGGTGGGAAGATGTCCCAGTACCTGTAAAGCATGAAGATTGGAGGCACCATTGAGTTCCGAGGCCCAAATGGGCTGCTGGTCTACCAGGGCAAAGGAAAGTTTGCCATCTGTGCGGACAAGAAAACCAACCCTGTCATCAAGTGAAGTGAAGTCTGTGGGCATGTTTGCGGGAGGAACGGGCATCACCCCAATGCTGCAGGTGATCTGCGCCATCATGAAGGCCATGGATGATTACACCGTGTGCCACCTGCGCTTTGCCAACCAGGCTGAGAAGGACCTCCTGCTGCGGCCGGAGCTGGAGGAACTGAAGAACGAACATTCTGAGTGCTTCAAGCTCTGGTACACGGTGGACAGAGCCCCTGAAGCCTGGGACTACAGCCAGGGCTTTGTGAACGAGATGATCCAGGACCACCTTCCGCCCCTGGAGGAGGAGCCACTGGTGCTGATGTGCGGACCCCCGTGCATGATCCAGTATGCCTGCCTGCCCAACCTGGACAGCGTGGGCCACCCCAACGAGCGCTCCTTCGCCTTCTGATGGGCGGGCCCGGGCTGCTGGCTCCGCCCCACACTCACCATGCCCTGTCCGCACCCACCCCTCCTGCTGTTGTCTGTTAACACCACTCTCCCCCACATCTCCTGCTGCGGGCCGGGTTCAACCTGGCCTGCCCGTGCCTGGGAGGTCACCCCGCTGGGCTGGTCCCCAAGGGGCCCCTTTGGGAGCAGGGCTCTGTTACAGGTGGGCCGCTGTCAGCCACCTTTAGGGCAGATTCCTGTCTGGGCCTCACTGGAGATGCCCTTCCCCACCCCCTCTTGGGAGGGGCTGCTGGGTGAGAGGCTGCTTCGACCCCAGGGTACAGCAGGCTGGGCCAGCAGGGAGTTGCGCTCTCCCTGGGGCTGGAGTAGGAGGAGGGGGCTGGCCAAGGGCCCTCTCAGCTGGCACATGGGCCCTCCCAAAGCCTCAGCATCTCCCCCAAACACCCAAACATTTGGGCAGCTTTGGAAGCTCCAAGCAGTCGAACTCTGATTGACCAGCTTGGGGTCCCAGGCTGCCAGCCCTAATGGCAGAGCTAAGACGATGCATTTATCCCTCTGTCCCAGACCCCCCTCCTGCTGCCCTCACCCCAGGTGGGGGAGATTTTGACACAGGGACTTAGTTGCTCCGTGGCATGTGAGATCTTCCCGGGCCAGGGCTCAAACCGGTGTCCCTTGCATTGGCTGGCAGATTCTTAACCACTGCGCCACCAGGGAAGCCCCTTTTCCCCTATCTTTAACTGGTCTGGGTATTCAAGTGCTGGCTGCTTCAAAGACTAAACTGGGGAGTTTTCCACCATTTTGATTGCCTGGAATTAGAGTCATCTGATTTGTAATACATTAAATTGGGGGGGAATTATAATATCATACTGTAAAGTACATGAAACAGAAATGTACAGTTTAACAGAATTATGAGGCAGACATCTGTGTTACCACCATCCACTCAAGAAACAGAGTACGGGCAGCATCCCAACACACCCCCCCCTGGTCCTTCTCCTCTCCTCCCCCTCCCCCAGGTAGCCCTGTTCTGACTTAACCTTCATCTAGCTTTTTAGAGTTTTTCCCTTCCTCTGGAAGCATCTCTGAAGAATATAGTTTAGTTTAAGCCTGTTTTTGAACTTCATCCCAAAGGAATCACACTGTTTATGTTGTGTGTCTGAATCACTATCCATTAAGTAGGTCTTGATGCCCATTTTTTCTTTAATGTTTGGTAAAACTTTCCCAATAAAATCATCTGGATCTGGAGTTTTGACTAGTTTAATTTCTTTAGTAGTTATAGAACAATTCAGATTTTTCATTTCTTTTGAGTCAGTTTTTTTCCCCTCTAGGAATTTATCCAAGTTATCTAAAATTTTCAAGTTTGCTGGCATAAAGTTGTTCATAATACCCCTTTATCCAGTACTCCTTGCCCATATGGTATCTTCAGGTGGATTAGAAAAAGACAGTCCTCCTTGAGGTGGATGAAGCTCTGGGCCAGGCACACAGCTTGGTAAACAGAAAGTGGGCTGAGTGTCTTTGTGAAGTGGCATTTGCCTTGTTCTCATCTTTTTAATGTTTCAAAAGCTACAGTAATGTTTTTTTTATTTTCCCATTTCCAATAATAGCTATTAGTGCCTTTTTTTCATCTTGCTCAAAATTTCCAGCAGTTTTTCAATTTCATTCATCTTTTAAAATAGCTGACTGGTTGATTCTTTTTATTTGAATGTTTGTTTTCTATTTCCTTCATATCTGCTCTTTATTATTTCCTATCTATACTCTTAGGTTTATTTTGTTCTTTTCCTAAATTCTGGAGACAGATGCTTTATAACATATATTTTATCAATATATATAATGTTGTATTACATATTACATATATGCAACATATATTGCATATATTTTAATATCTAGTATTAATACACTTAAGGTTACAAATTTCCTTCAAAATGCTACTTTAGCTGCATTGCACAAGTTTTTAAATGAAGTATTTTCATTATCTCTCAGTTCAAGATAATTTTCCAAAAATTTAATTATTTCCTAAAAATTAATTTCCCAAAATATAATTTTCCTAAAATTTCTTCCTTGATCAATGGGTTATTTAGAACTGGTTTCCAAAAAATGGAGATTTTTCTTATTATTGTTTTAAAATTGATTCCTAACTAAATAACATTTTGGTAAAGGGACTATTTCCTTCAATCTTGCTTTATAACCCAGTGTGTGCTTCAAAGAAAAATGTATTTTGTAGCTGCTGAATATAATGTTCTACATATACAGGCCCATTAGGTAAAATTTATTAATTGTATAGTTCAAATATTCTGTATCTTTACTGACTTTTTTGGTTTACTTGTTCTATCAACTGCTGAGAGAGATGAATTTAAATTGCTCATTATTACTGTGGATTTAACTATCTCTCCTGGTAGTTGTGTCAAATTTTGCTTTATGTATTTTGAGGCCATGTTATTAGGGTCACACAAATTAAAAATATTTTTATCTTCCTGATGAAATGAATCCTTTATTATTATAATAATAATATGTCCCGCTTTATCTCCAGCAATGATTTTGCCTTAAAGCATATGCTGTCTAATATTAATATAACAATTCCAGCTTTCTTATGGTATTTCTATGGTTATTTTCCCCATCTGTTACATACATATTTTAATTAATTAATTAATTAATTTTATCTTTGGCTGCGTTGGGTCTTCGTTGCTGCATGTAGGCTTTCTCTGGTTGCAGTGCACAGGCTCTAGGCTCGCGGGCTTCACTAGTTGCAGCACGCAGGCTCAGTAGTTGTGGCGCATGGGCTTAGTTGCTCGGCTGCATGTGGGATCTTCCCGGACCAGGGCTCGAACCCGTGTACCCTGCATTGTCAGGTGGATTCTTAACCACTGCACCACCAGGGAAGTCCCCATCCTGTTATTTATTTATTTATTTTTTAAATAAATTTATTTATTTATTTTTGGCTGTGGTGGGTCTTCGTTGCTGTGTTAAGGCCTTTCTCCAGTTGCGGAGAGCGGGGGCCACTCTTCATTGCGGTGCGCGGGCCTCTCACCATCGTGGCCTCTCTTGTTGCGGAGCACAGGCTCCAGACGCGCAGGCTCAGTAGTTGTGGCTCATGGGCTTAGTTGCTCCGCGGCATGTGGGATCTTCCCAGACCAGGGCTCGAACCCGTGTCCCCTGCATTGGCAGGCAGATTCCCAACCACTGCGCCACCAGGGAAGCCCCATCCTGTTATTTTTTAACTTTCTGTATTTTAATGGTTTTTATATGTCTCATAAATAACATAGAGTTGAAATTTTTAAAAATCCAGTTTGACAAACTGACCTTTAGCTGGAGTGTATAGTCCATTTACATTTAATGTAATAACTGATATCACACTTAAATCTAGATTTAAATCTACCCTATTAATTTACTTTCTATTTTTACCCTTTCTATGTTCCTTTTTATCCCCTCTCTGGCCTCTCTGGCCTCCTTTTAGGTTGTCTGTGGCTTTTTAAAAAAATCATTGGGGGCTTCCCTGGTGGCGCAGTGGTTGAGAGTCCGCCTGCTGATGCAGGGGATGCGGGTTTGTGCCCCGGTCCAGCAAGATCCCACATGCAGCGGAGCGGCTAGGCCCGTGAGCCATGGCCGCTGAGCCTGAGCATCTGGAGCCTGTGCTCTGCAACGGGAGAGGCCACAACAGTGAGAGGCCCGCGTACCACAAAAAAAAAAATCATTGTCTTCCCTCTGAACAGTTGGAAGTTACAATTCTGCTTTTATTATTGTAGTGATTCCTTTAGAAGTTATAATGCATGCTTATCAAAATGCAGATTTCATGGATGTTTTTAACTTTTTTTTTTTTTTTTTTGGTACGCGGGCCTCTCACTGTTGTGGCCTCTCCCATTGCAGAGCACAGGCTCCGGATGCGCAAGCTCAGCAGCCATGGCTCACGGGCCCAGCTGCTCCGCGGCATGTGGGATCCTCCCGGACTGGGGCATGAACCCGTGTCCCCTGCATCGGCAGGTGGACTCTCAACTACTGCACCACCAGGGAAGCCCTGTTTTTTACTTTTGTCCCACACAATCGTGGACTTGGAACACTTTAACTCCATTTACTCCCTGAGGACTTTTTTTTTTTCTGTTGTACATTTTAATTCTATCACTTTTTTTAACTCCAGGAAACATTATTATTGTTTTATGCAACCTATGTTTGTTTAGGTTTTCCCATGTATTTACTCCTTCTTTATTCTTTATTCCTTCTTACATCTTGACCTTCCATCTGGGATCACTTTCTTTTTGCCCGAAGTAATATAATTTAGAATTTTCTTTAGTGTGAGTTGGCTGCTGGCAAACTCTTACAGGCTTTGTCTGAAAAAGTTCTTATTTCAACCTCATTCTTGAAATATTTTTGTTGGGTTGGCAGTTTTCTTTCAGCACATTGAAAATGTCATTTTGCTTTCATCTGGCTTCCTTTGTTGCTGATGAAAAGTAGGCTGCTTACCTTGTCACACTTTTGAAGTTAATGTGTTTTTCACCCCCAGCTGCTTTACAGATTTGTTGTCTTTCTTTTCTTTATAAATTTTACTGAAGTGTAACATATATACAGGAGAGTGAGCAATCATAAATGCTTGATGAATTTTCAAAAGTGAGAACACTCATGTAACCTGCATCCAGATTTTAAAAAATCACTGGTATTTTCTAATTTCCATTACATTTTCTTCTTTAATTACACATGGTAATTTAGAAGTATTCTTAAAAACTATATTTGGGCTTGGTGACGTGGCGGTGGGGGAGGCAGGCCCGGGGCGTGGCAGTCTTGGCGGTGGCGGTGGAGCTAGAGCAGAGCAGAGCCACCACGGGGGCCCGGCTGAGCACGTTGGGCCACGTGGTCCTCTCCCCAGTCTGGTTCCTGTACAGCCTGCTCATGAAGCTGTTCCAAAGCTCCACCCCATCACCCTTGAGAACGTGGACATCAAGTACCTGCTGCAGCTGATCGACAAGGAGGTCATCAGCCTTGACACCTGATGGTCCCACTTTGCTCTACCGTCGCCCCAGCACATCCTGGGCCTCCCCGTAGGGCTAGCACATCTATCTCTCGGCTCGAATCGATGGGAACCTGGTCATTCGGCCCTACACGCCCGTCTCCAGCGATGACAAGGGCTTTGTGGACCTGGTCATCAAGGTTTACTTCAAAGACACCCACCCCAAGTTTCCCGCTGGTGGGAAGATGTCCCAGTACCTGTAAAGCATGAAGATTGGAGGCACCATTGAGTTCCGAGGCCCAAATGGGCTGCTGGTCTACCAGGGCAAAGGAAAGTTTGCCATCTGTGCGGACAAGAAAACCAACCCTGTCATCAAGTGAAGTGAAGTCTGTGGGCATGTTTGCGGGAGGAACGGGCATCACCCCAATGCTGCAGGTGATCTGCGCCATCATGAAGGCCATGGATGATTACACCGTGTGCCACCTGCGCTTTGCCAACCAGGCTGAGAAGGACCTCCTGCTGCGGCCGGAGCTGGAGGAACTGAAGAACGAACATTCTGAGTGCTTCAAGCTCTGGTACACGGTGGACAGAGCCCCTGAAGCCTGGGACTACAGCCAGGGCTTTGTGAACGAGATGATCCAGGACCACCTTCCGCCCCTGGAGGAGGAGCCACTGGTGCTGATGTGCGGACCCCCGTGCATGATCCAGTATGCCTGCCTGCCCAACCTGGACAGCGTGGGCCACCCCAACGAGCGCTCCTTCGCCTTCTGATGGGCGGGCCCGGGCTGCTGGCTCCGCCCCACACTCACCATGCCCTGTCCGCACCCACCCCTCCTGCTGTTGTCTGTTAACACCACTCTCCCCCACATCTCCTGCTGCGGGCCGGGTTCAACCTGGCCTGCCCGTGCCTGGGAGGTCACCCCGCTGGGCTGGTCCCCAAGGGGCCCCTTTGGGAGCAGGGCTCTGTTACAGGTGGGCCGCTGTCAGCCACCTTTAGGGCAGATTCCTGTCTGGGCCTCACTGGAGATGCCCTTCCCCACCCCCTCTTGGGAGGGGCTGCTGGGTGAGAGGCTGCTTCGACCCCAGGGTACAGCAGGCTGGGCCAGCAGGGAGTTGCGCTCTCCCTGGGGCTGGAGTAGGAGGAGGGGGCTGGCCAAGGGCCCTCTCAGCTGGCACATGGGCCCTCCCAAAGCCTCAGCATCTCCCCCAAACACCCAAACATTTGGGCAGCTTTGGAAGCTCCAAGCAGTCGAACTCTGATTGACCAGCTTGGGGTCCCAGGCTGCCAGCCCTAATGGCAGAGCTAAGACGATGCATTTATCCCTCTGTCCCAGACCCCCCTCCTGCTGCCCTCACCCCAGGTGGGGGAGATTTTGAGCAGAGCCTCTTGTCTGAGGGATATTCTCAGTGGCCTCGACATTGCCTTTAGACCACAGCGTGTCAGCCTCTTGCATATTAGCTTTTTAGAGTCATTTATGAGCAAACATAACATTGAAGTAAAACTTCGCTAATTTGGAAAAAAAAAGAAAACTAATTATATTTGTAAATATTTTAAAGAAATTCATTTGTTGTTGAATTCTAACTTAATTCTCTTGAGAATTCCTTAGAGAATGTGGACTCTAATACCAAGAATTCTTGGGAATTTGTGAAAAGTGTTTCAGGGTCTAGTACACTTTTTTTTTTGGCCTGAAGTCTATTTGGTCTGATATTAATATAACTACATGAGGTTTATTTTGGTATTGGTTAGCATTATTTTCCTTTTAACTGTGTTGTGTACTTATATTTCAGGTGTATATTTCACAAGGATATAGCTGGATTTTGTATCTTAAACTAGCAGGTTTGCTTCATTTACATTTATTGTGATTCCTAACATTTGGATTTATTTCTACAATCTTATTTTGTGGTTTCTATGGCACAGTGTGAAAAGTTGTGCAGTTTTAAGTGTTATTATTAAAAGATTCTTAGGACACCTTGTATTTATCCCGCTTTTTCATGCTCCTCTCTCCTTTCCTGTTGGTTTGTTAAAATTTTCTTTAAACTGTTTCCCAACCACTGGTTTGGAAGTTATACAAGAATATATAGTTTTTTAGACTTTAGTCCATCTTCTTCCCAAACAGTATAAAAACCTTGGGAGGTATCGATGCCAACTGCCTATCTATTTTGCAGGATGCTGTCCAGAATTTTACTTGTACCTTATGTTACTACTCAGACATTACTAACTCATCATTACCACTGCTTTATACAGTCAATGATAGTTTAGATAGTCCCAATGTTTTCCAAGCTTTTTCAGCAATCCTCAAGTCTCCTTTCTTCCTCCTGCATTGGATCCTTTTTTGTTGTTGTTGTTGGCAGTGTTGGGTCTTCGTTGCTGTGCATGGGCTTTCTCTAGTTGTGGAGAGTGGGTGGCTACTCTTCGTTGCGGTGCGCAGGCTTCTCATTTTGTGGTGGCTTCTCTTGTTGTGGAGCACAGGCTCTAGGTACATGGGCTTCAGTAGTTGCAGCACGCAGGATGCAGCAGTTGTGGCGCATGGGCTTAGTTGCTCTGCAGCATGTGGGATCATCCCAGACCAGGGCTCAAACCTGTGTGTGCTGCATTGGAAGGCGGATTCTTAACCACTCAACCACCAGGGAAGTCCTGAACCTCCTTCTTGTTGTATGCCAAGTTGCTTCGTGAGGGTCTGCTATTGTTAAACTTCTAATTTTGTTCTTTTGCTGGGCACAGAATCGGTCATCACAGATTAGCCATCTTCTCTCAGCAATTTGAGCCTATTCTTTATCTTCTGACTTCCATTCTTGCAGTTGTGAAACCAGCTCTCAGCCTAATTGCTTTTTTCTTTTTTGTGTTGTGTTTTTATCTTCTTTGCATTGCTTTTTATGATCTTCACTGAGTCTCTAATGTTCTGCATTTTGACGGTGATTTTTTTAGTTTTAGACTTAGGTTTATTTATCCTGATTTGGGCTCACTGGTTTCCTGAATCTGAGAATGTAAAGATTTTATATTTAAAATGTTTAATTTTGGAAAATTCTGGTCATTTTCTCTTTGTATATTGTGGCCCCCCAGGGTCTTCTGGAGGGAGGCCACCAGGGCTTGCTGCAGATGTGGGCATACGAGTGAGGGGTGGGGCATTAAGGGTGCCCGCAAGGGCTTTGGCCTGAGCCCTGGGCCAGGGCAACGTCCTTTACTCCACGCGGTAGAAGGCCAAGATTCCACTCAGGCTGATGCCCACTAGACCTCCAAGGAGGAGCTGGGTGATATGGGAGAGGGAGAAGAAAACACAGCCCTTGAAGGTAAGAGGGTGTGGGCCAGGCAGGGCCATCAGCATTGGAGGGACAGTGGGTGCAGGTGCCTGCAGTGGGAAGACAGGCTCCTCCTGCCCATGTGCCCACCATGATCCCCTCTATGAACCAGTCAGCAGTTCTCAGACTCCAGTGCGTGCACGAATCACACGTAGAGCCTGTTAACCGGTCTCCTGGGCCCCATCCCGAGAGTCTGCCTCAGCAGGTCACGGTGGGCCTGTGAACCTGCATTTGTAGTGAGCTCGAAGGGGACGTTGATGTTGCTGGTACCAGGACCACACTCTAAGGAAGACCACTGGGCTGGGGAGGGATGGGGGCAAGCTGTTGGTGATCTGAGGGTTGGGGGTTGTAACAGTCATCTAAGATGAGAGGGATACATTTTGCTCATGTGCTCTCCTCTGTGTGGCTCCACTAGAAGGGGTGGCCCTGGTGGCCCAGTGCAATGGCTCTGCCGTCCCACTGCCTGTTCCTGTCTTCCCTGGGGGATGCAGGGGCACTGGGAGCTGGTGACACTACACGGAGCCACACATAGGTTGGCGTGAGCCTGCACCTCCCCCTGGCCATCCAGAGGGAGTCAGCACCACGCTGCATCAGATGGAAGGCAGGCAGCATGTTTAATTGATGGAATTTAATGTACTCATGACACAAACACAGACAGGGTTGAAGGGTGTGGTGTCCAAGCACAGATGTGGATGACCCACCCTCTGTGTGCGCCCCACCCTCTGAGGCTGGGGGCCCTTCCTGGACCCCACCTCCCCTGGTGGGACAAACACTGATGTGGCCGAGTGACAGCATCGTGTGGCACAGGCTGCCCCTGAGAAGGCGCCTCTGTTGAAGCCTATGCGTCCAGGCCAAGGAGCCTCCAAGGAACAGCCATAAGCTGCAGCCTCCGATCAAAGTGCCAGGTTCTGGCCTGATGTGGGAAGGCGACCCAGCGTCAGCCTCGCTGGGGAGGCGGGCGAGGAACGGGGAGGTCCTGTCCTCGCTAAGTGCTGCCTGAGCGCTTCAGGATGAGGGGCAGGAGGCGTGGACAGTGAAGTTCACGTAAACAGCAACGGACCAAGACAAAAATCCAGGAACACTCAATAAACGTACAACATTCAAAAGAATGGCAACAAAATGGTGGCCCTGCCAGCCCGGCCAGACAGTGGTCTGGCGAGCGTTTCCCAATCTTTTTGTGACTAGGAGCTACAGCACAGAAGGCTGTATTTGATCTCTGGAGGGAAAGATTTCTTTCCTTCCCTTCAAACTGACTCGGGGGCAAAGAGGCGAGACTTCTTGAAGATAAGCCTCTTCTGGGAAAAGGGACTTGGGGGATGAGAGTGGCGACGGCACAGCAGGTGCACCTGGAGGAGGAGGGCCCCTGGGTGGAGCCGGGAGGGTGGCTGGTGTCCAGGGGAGCCCTTCCTTCCGGCAGGCTTGGCAGGTGCTTCCTCTCGGTGCTTCCACCAGGAGCCCCAGTGCCGGGCCGGGAGCCTTGGCCACCGTGGCCCCTCACTGGGTCCGGAGCTGGTAATCTAGGAGTGGGGAGGAGGTGTCTGTTGTCTTCTCTGCACCCTGGACCCACCTGCCCTGACCCTGGGGCTGCTCCGTGAGCACCACCCTGGAGACAGCGGCATACCCACCAGGGACCTTTTCAGCACCCCCCCCGACCTGCCCCGCGGGTGGGCTGCACGCACCTCCGTTCTGAGTGATGTAACGAACCCACGGTAGGGCCTGGTAGCCGCTCTTCTCGATGATCTTCAGGTAGCGCACCTGGGGCACAGGTACCAGGGCCCTAAGCATGCACACATCCCCATCCCCTTTCCTGGTCCCCCCTTAGTCATTCCTCCCGGGGCCAGGCTGTGACCAGGAGGGTGAGGGAGGGGGCAAAGGGCCTTGATCTGTCTGAACCTCTCTCAGGCTGAGGGAGGGTAGAGGTACTTCTAGATGCGGCAAAGAGCCAGATGTGCACTCTCGGGCACAGCCCTCTAGCAGATTCCTGGAGAAGGGGTCCTGTCCAGGGTTCTCTTCCCCATGCAGGTCTTCTGCAGAGGTGCCCAGGAAAGCAGGTCCCATGGTGGCAAGTGTGTGGATGCTAGAGGCTCAAACTCTAGTTTTGGGGACTGAATGTGTCTCTGAGCTTGGAGCTCAAGCACAGGTCAGGTCTGGGTAGACAACTGTGGGCCTCTTTCTATTAGGGCCGGGCTGCCCTCTGAGACAGGCAGAGCCGGGGACCACTGCGGAGCCCTGGAACAAGCCAATTAGCACCCTTTTCTAACTGGTTGCACTGATGTCTGTCACCGACAACCCTCTGAGCCTGGACTGACACCTGGTCTCGGTCCCTGTGAGGCCCCCCTGGGCCTGTCCATGTCTGCTCTGGGGCCCTGGCAGTCCTGGCCGCATGTACCTGGATGCCGGAGGTAGTGAAGTAGGGGATCTCAAACTTGACACTGATCGGGGGCTTGCCCTCCTTGTCCTCTGCCTCCACGCTGGGCAGGCCGAAGTGGGCCCGCATCAGGTACTCCTTGCCGCCCTGGGGGAGAACACCAGGGTGGAGGTGGTCAGGCTGAGGTCCTGGGCAAGCTCAGCCAACAGTTGCCCCTGGAGAATGCCATGCCAGGCTGCTGGCTCAGCCACCAAGCCCCTTCCTGTGTGGCCTGCAGTCGCCCAGTGCCTTGGCTTCTCCAGAACACTCATACTTGTCCTCCAGGCCTCACGGGCTGCCCCCACCAGCCCCGCTGGGGAAAACTGTTGAATTCTGAGGATGAAGAGAAAATTTCACAAGTTGCCAGGCACAGAAGCCTAGCTGCTTCAAGGAAAATAAGACCAACAGGCCTTGGGAGGGAAGAACAGAGAGGGAAAGCGAGCACACACAGCACAGATGTGGGCTGCCGTGGGACAAGGGCCCTACCTGCCCAGGCCAGAGTCCAAGTGAACACCCCCAGAGCCCAGTGTCAGGAAGGTGTGTGAAAGCAAGAGGGACATGTCAAGATGAAGAAAAGGGAACAGGGAGAGGCAACAAAAATAAGAGACCAAGGTCGGGGGCTGACTGATGAGCTGGCCCTGGGTCTTGCCCCCAAAGGGCGTGGCTCTGGCCCTGGAAGCTGAGCAATGACTCCAGAGATGGGGCTTGGAGCAGGGCCAGGAATGACTGGAACCCTCCTCTCGGCCACGAGGAGTCAGGAGTCTTGGCCTGGTTGTCCAAAGGCCCGGTGAGTCTCACCCAGAACAGCAGGGAGCAGTGGGGAGCACAGCTCTCGTCACACCCGGGACATGGAGGGTTTTGATCCCCAGGCCTCTGGCAACAGGAGTCACTGCCAACCAGAGCTACTTCTACATGCCTCGGGCAGGGCAGGGCAGGGCAGAGCCATGCCTCCCCAGGGCTGAGCTCATACTCCCCTTGCCGGGATGAAGCGAGTGGTCTGTCTCTGCTCATCAGTGCAGGAATGTGGACTCTGCCTGACTCGGTGCTATGTGCTGAGTGAAGATTCTGGGACAACAAGGGGAGAATAATGTGGTCTCAGCAATAGACGAAGCAGGCAGTAAAGGAATAAAATCAGCTCCATCAGCCTGTGTATGAAACAATAACCTGACCAAAAATCTCAGCCTTATAAAAACAAAGTGGAGGGACTTCCCTGGTGGCACAGTGGTTAAGAATCCGCCTGCCAATGCAGAGTTCATGGGTTCAATCCCTGGTCCAGTAAGATCCCACACGCCACGGAGCAACTAATCCCATGCGCCACAACTACTGAGCCTGTGCTGTAGAGCCCGCAAGGCACAATTGATGAAGCCTGTGCACTCTAAGGCTCACGTACCTCAACTACTGAGCCTGCATGACGCAACTACTGAAACCCACGTGCCTAGAGCCCGTGCTCCGTAACAAGAGAAGCCATCGCAACGAGAAGCCTGCGCACCACAACAAAGAGTAGCCCCCACTCGCTGCAACTAGAGAAAGCCCGCACGCAGCAACGAAGACCCAAACGCAGTCCAAAAAAAAAAAAAATGTTAAGAGTATTAATTAAAGAAAAAGCAAAGTGGAAAATGAAAGCAAAACAATATGCAGAGAGGCAGGCCCTCTCTGGTGGCGGGGTGGAAGTCTGAAAGCCTACCTTGTGTCAGTCATGTCCATGTAAATGGGTTTACTTCTCCTATTAATGAGAAAGACTTAGAGGTTGGCTCACAGACCAAAACCCAACTCCACACTGCAAAAGCAAAGTGAGGAAGGCTAAACCAGTAGAAAGAATGGGTGAAGGTGTGCCAGCCAAAGTCAAACAAAATAGAGCAGGGCTGCTGCCACAGCGGAGAATTCAGGGCAAAGAATTACAGGTGCAGAGGACGATAGTCCACAATCCTAAAGGCTATTCCTATGATCCATAGGGAGTATACAATAGATAGGAGTATCTGTGCACCAAATAACATGGCAGCAACTTTTGTTAAGCAGATGCTACAAGAGAGGAGAAGAGAACCAGAGGAAGGCAGAGCTGGCCCAGCTCTCTGTCTGACTGATGCTGTCATGGCATCATGGCAGACCTCATGGCACATGTGTCAAATTCTCTACCCCAATAACAGAGGCCCTATCTTCTTCTCAACTACATATGGGATATTCACAAACTTTGACCTTCTATTAGTGCACAATGAACACTTCAATAAATTCTAAAAGTAGAAACAGCATGAATAATATTCTCTGGTCTCAAAGCACCAAATTTATAGTGAAGACAAAATGGAAAAAACCCCTTGACCAGGAAATTCAAACAAAACAAAACAAAACAAAAAAACACTCTCCATTCAATTACAGAATTTCTAGATAATATCAAATATTACATGCCAGATCTATGGGCTATACAGCTAAGGCAGGGTTCAGAGGAACATTTGTGGCTTAAATGTTCATTTATATCAATACAAATTTTAAAACAAAATAATCAAATTAAAATACATAACTTGAAAACTAGAGCAAAGAAAGGATGAAGAAACTAAAATTAAAGACTTATAAAACTGAAAACTATTACAACAAATAAACTAAAAAGTGAATCTGGAAAAAAAATACGCAAACCACCAGGTAACCTTATCAAGGAAAAATGAAGGCACAAGTACGCAAAATAACATATAACAAGGGAGAAGTAATTGTCATAAGAGAAGGGGAAAAAAAGACACCAATTTTCTACAACTCTGTGTAGACAAATTTGAAAACCTGGTTAGGATGGATAATTTTGTAGAAAAATACAATTTACCTAAACTGACTCGAACAGAAATAGAAACTCTAAACGGTCTAATTTCCACAGATGAGGTAGAGAAAGTAACAGAGATACAGATGGTCACACAGCCAAATTCTACCAATCCTCTCAAGGCGAGACGATCTCAAGACTACTTAAACTGTTCTGCATCATGGAAAAGGGAGACAAAAAAATAATGAAATGGGTACAATATTGATACCTGATAGAGACTGTACCAAAAAAAAAATCAATCTCAGTTATGAATCTCAATGTAAAAATCCTACATACAATGTTAACCGACAGTATTAATAGCACATTAAAGAGAAAATAGATCATGATCAAGTGGAGCTTGCCAGAATGCATGGATGGTTCAAGATCCATCCTATATTAATATAGGAACTTACAGACACTGAAGAGGTGTTTGGGTAAATTCGTTGGCCATTTGTGCTAAAAACACAGTAAAGGGGACTTCCCTGGTGGCGCAGTGGTTAGGACTCTGCACTCCCAATGCAGGGGGCCTGGGTTTGATCCCTGGTCAGGGAACTAGATCCCACATGCATGCAGCAACTAACAGTTCGCACACAGCAACTAAGAGTTCGCATGACACAACTAAGGAGCCTGTGTGCTACAACTAAGGAGTCTGCCTGCCCCAACTAAGACCCAGCACAACCAAATAAAAATAAATAGGGCTTCCCTGGTGGCGCAGTGGTTGAGAGTCCGCCTGCCGATGCAGCGGACACGGGTTTGTGCCCCGGTCCGGGAAGATCCCACATGCCGTGGAGCGGCTGGGCCCGTGAGCCATGGCCGCTGAGCCTGCGCATCCAGAGCCTGTGCTCCGCAACGGGAGAGGCCACAACAGTGAGAGGCCCGTGTACCGGAAAAAAAAAAAAAAAAATTTAAAAAAACCACAGTAAAGTAGGACTTAAGTGAATTGTACCTCAAAGCAGCAACACACTTAAGAGGGGAAACCCTGCCAGCTCCAACTGGGGGCAAAGCCAGGAGGCTGCTCTCTCCACCGCCATTTACAGGCAATGGAGACAGCAAGTTAAGCAGTGAGATGCCAGAAGCCATAAGGTGCCCAAGAATGGGAGAGGAAAAGGGGAAACTGCATCTGGCTGCAAACAGTATGGAAGAATATCTAAAAAAACCCAAGAGAATTGAAAGAAAAACTACCACAAACAAAAAATTTAGTAAGGTACCAGGACACAAAATTACCATACAAATGTTAGCAACCTGTTGTAAGAGATCATGGAAGAGAAGACCCCATTTACCAAAACATCAACTTAAAAATTATCTTAATGAGAAATATGCAAAACCAGAAGAGATCCTTGGGGTGTCCTGGAGGCAAGGAGTGTTCTGTAGCTTTTATCTGGTTCAGTTGTGTTCACTCTGAGGAAATTCACTGAGTTGTACACATATCACTTGTTACTTTTCTGCATGTTATATTTAAATAAAAGTACCTTTAAAAACAATGGGAAAGGCCATATGAGGTATATATAAGGTAAGCATTAAAATATTCCCAAAAGGCACAAAGGTGAGAGTGGGGCAAGGCTATTGATAGGATAATTTGGCCTCAAAAAGGTGTTAATCCTTCCCAATTAACTTACAAATTTAGTGCAAACAAACTGATTCTAAAATTTATAAGAAAAATGAAACAAGCAAGAGTTGCCAGGAAACAGACAAGCAGTGGGGTTGTGGGGAGTTACGGTGGGGATAGGGTTGGCCCTACCAGATGTTAAAACATAGAATAAAGTTAAAATGTGGCCTTGCGGCATGGAGAGACAGACAAGAGGATGCTCAGAAAGAGACCTAATGCCGCGTGAAAATTTGATTTTTGAAAAACACCGCATTTCAAACCACAGGGGAAAAGATGGGACTTTTTAGTGAATGATGTTAGGAAACTGACAGCCATGTGGGAAAAGATAACGTTGGATCTGTAGGTCACCCATTTACCAGACTGTGCTCCAAAAGGACCTAAAGTCTAAGGTGAAAAATACTACTGTACTCGTTCTAGAAGCAAACATGGGTGAATTGCTTTATAGCCTGGAATGGGGAAGCCTTTCAAATCATGACTTAAAATCCAAACACAATAAAAGAAAAAGACTGAGAAATGTGACTACATTAAACAACAATTAAAAGAAGAAGCAATCAAAAAGGTTACACTGCAAAAAAACACCAGAAGCAAAGTCAAAAGACAAACACCAAACACTGAGAAATACCATTTGCAACTGATATCAAAGAAAAGGTACTAATCTTGCCCATGTGTAAACAGCTTTTGGGAACTAAGAAGAAAAAGAGCAAACTTGGTAGAGAAGTGAGCAAGAGACAGCTACTACACTTTCCAGAGAAAGAAGCACAAACAGTCCTCTGAGACATGAAAAAGTGCTCTATCTTGTTTATCATGAGAATGGCAATGGGCCGCACCCTGAGCCAGCACAGCCGCTTACCCATCTTCCAGTCCCAGGGCACCCTTCCCACAAACCCAGACTCAAGTGCTCAAAATCCTGAACACAAGCCAGGTGGCTATACCAGCCTGTGGGCCGGGGCAGGAAGTGCTCTACCTTCCTGGAGCTGGTGCTGGATTCCTGTGAGGCTCTGGCCCCAAGGCAGTCTGTTCCCCAGGAGGGAAGTTGAGTTCTAAACAGGAGTGTCAGAGGGAGAAAGAAGGAGGGACAGAGGGAACCCCGCCGTGACTCTGAAGACAGGCCGGTTCACACACAAGAGGAGGGGGGAGGGCCCCCCTACCCTGGGCCCCGGTCCCGCCCCCGCCCCCGCCCCCGCCAGGCTGAGCCGAGCCGGCCTCTGCCCATGCCTGTCTGGAGGGGGTGCCCCGCCGAGAAGGGTGCTCACCGGGAAGGACTTGATGGACCACACAATCTCACTGTTCTCGGGGACCCACTTGACGCTCCCCACTGTCGTCTTGAACTTGGGTGAGTCGGCATCATTGGGCACGGGGATGTGGATCTCCACGTTGTTGGCCGTTGACCGCCGCTTGAACTGGCTCTTGGCCTGGAGACGAGGCCAATGTGGCCAAGGTTGTGGCGGGTGAAGGTGAGACAGCCTGGCTCCCACCCAGCCTGCTCCCACAGGGGCCACGTGCCCCTTGGCCTGGCCTCTGGGAGTCCCACCCCCAGCACCAAGCTGATCCCCATGCCCTCTCCTGCCCCCTGAGGTTTTCCTTAAGCTCAACTTTGGACGGTCAGTCTCTGCCCTCCTGTCCCCTTGGCCTCTGGAACTCCCGATCCCTCCCTCTGACCCTGGCCTCCAGGGAAAATGTCTGTGTGACCAGAGCTGGCCTGGGCTAGGCGAGGTCACTGAGTGGCAGGAGTGCTCCACCTGGACACTTGGTCACAGGCCACTGCCATGGTGGCTGCACACAAGACCCGGGCAGCGTGTCCTCTCTGTGCCCAAGGCCCACGCTTTGCATGAGCTCACAGTGAGGCAGCACGGATGACAGCCACAGGCCTCACCCCCTGGACAGGTGTCACAGAGCCCCAGCGTGCCCCCAGTCCCGGGTGAGGACCCTGTGCCAAAGGCCCCAGACAGGCCAGAGATACCAGAAGGCCTGCACCAGGCGGGGGAGCCCAAATGCCCCCTCTTATGCCCTGCACGCCTGGCTGATGCTGCGTGCAGGAATCACACGCACCTTGATCATGTACTCGATGCGGCTGTGGGAATGCTTTTCAATCACGGACTCGATCCAGATCAAGGGCTTGACCTGTCGGGGCGAGTGAAGATGGCGCTCACAACCAGTCGTTTTACAAAGCCCTGTTTCACAGAGGGGAAACTGAGGGCAAGGGACCACTGGACCAGGTGTGAGCCCAGCACACTGCTGCTTGGGGCTCCACAGCCGGTGCCAGGATGGGTCAGAGCATTAGAGAAAATGCAGAAAACATCACCGAGGATGCTCTGGTGGGGATGCCTGGGAAAGGGGCAGTGGTGCCAAAGGGGTCTGGCCCCTCAGTTCAGAAAGTTCAGAGCCTTGCATTGTCAAACAGGCTCCTTGGAGCCCAGGCTGCTCGTGGGGAGCTGTGCCCATCCTGGGCATCACCTCACAAGACGTGAGACTCGCTGTGGACGGGACCGGCTCCCAGCCAGCAGCGAAGAGGAGGGAGGCTGCCCCAGGGGAGGAGCAGGGGCGGGGGCCTGGGGGCCCTCTTGGCTGGCAGCTGGTGCACTCACATGGGTGTTGAGGCGGTAGGACATGAGCTCGAACTCGCCATCGGGTGGGATGAAGGAGATGGTGCGGTCGTTCTCAAAGCGAGAGAGCCGCACACACTGGTGGAACTTCACGTCCTCCAGCTCCACGGACTTGCTTTTGCCACCTGAGGGGAGGTGGGGGTGAGGGCGGGACAGTCCCTAGGCCCCCCAGGCCACTCTCTCAGCAATGCTCCCACTGTCTGGGGTCCACTCCTGACAGAGCAGAGCAGAGCTGCCCCCAAATCTGTGAGAGTATCTTGGGCAACAAACACCAAGGGGGCCGGTTTCTGAGGCAGCCACGCCCCATCTCTCCTCACCCCGTTGGAAGCCCCATCACGTCCCAAGATTGGGCTGAGGACAGGGCTAGTAGGCCTAGTTCACACTGAGTCCCCAGCCAGGGTTGCTGCCTGGGACATGTTTGCTGAATGATTAACAGACCCCACTGGTGGTGCTCGGTGATGGCTTGGGGCTCCCTGAGGGCCCCGATCCTGTCATCCCTGGGGTCCTGTCTTGGTTTCCCAGCCCAGAGAGGCTGTGTGGGTTGAGCTCAGTCCTGAGAGGGGAGCTGCTCTGATGGGCTAACGTCAGAGAGGCCCTCACTAGCGATGCTGCAGACGTAACTATGACAACACGCGCCACTGCTCCAGCCGCTGGTGGACCTGTGGTTGGCGGGGAGGCTGGTGGTCCAGTTTGCAAACACGGAGCCCCAGCCACCCTGGGCTCCTGAGGCCGCTCTGGCCATGCCCCACCATGGGAAGTGCTACATCCAGGCCAGGCAGCACATGTTCGAACCACTGTGTGTGGCTTTTGAACAGCCCAGACCCAACGCCAGAGGTGAGGGCAGAAACGGCCTGGGAGGGGAAAGCAAGCCCCGCAGTACCTTCCAGTAGGGTGGAGTTGAGGACCTGTTGTATGATGCTCCACGCGCTTTGGCACCTAAGGTACTCACCTGCACCTCTGGCCCTTGGAGCAACAAGGGGGCTTGACTTGAGGATTTTCACTCTCCCATGTCCTCTAAGTCCAGGTGTTAGCTTATTTGTTTTCACAGTTGTCTTGTAAACAACGTGAAAATGTTTCTAAGCCAAGTGCTTGAGATGAACTTGTTCATCACGCAGGTGAACGTTCCCTCAGCTGCCCCAGGGGTGAAACCTGGGCCCCGGTGGCATACTCACGGCCCGTGTTGTCGAAGAGAACCTTGTCGTTGAGGCCCAGGCGCAGCTCAGGCATGCCCGACAGGAAGACCCGCATCTTGATGGAGCCCACAATCTCACTGCGTAGGACGTTACCGTTGGCACTGACCTAGGGGGTGGCGAGGAGGGGGTGAGGGGAGGCCCCACACACCGGTCACTGTCCTCCACCACGCTGTGTGACCCTCCTGGCCACTCCCATTCTCGAAGCCCTTCTCACTGTCCCCTGAGCTGGGGAGGCAGTGCCAGGCCAGGCCAGGGAGGCAGACACTTACAGGTCCTGCCTTCTAGGTCTCAGGCCACACTAGGCTCCTCCCTCTCAGATGGGCCAGGTGATACTGTACCTGGGAACCTCTCTGAGGGCTCTACCCTAAGTTGCTCTTGGGATGCCCGGGGCAGACCTGTTGGCTTGAGGCCGTGTGCTCGGCTGGCCTGGGCAGGGACTCTACCAGGTCTGCTCATCTGCTGGGCTCTCTTGGAGCAGGCCAGACTCACTTCCCTGGAAATCTCTGTTTCTCCACGTGGGGCCTGGCAAAGCCCCTAGGGCTTGTTGAAGACGAAGCTTCCTGGGCCCTGCTCCCAGGGCTGCCCTGATGTCTGATAACCACTGATCCAAAATAACAATATACACTTAAGCAAATACAATCACAGCTACAACACTGACTGAGCAGCTCCTCCTCAACAGGGCAGGGCTGTGACTTGGGTGACCTTTTAACTCCTGTGCAAACCGGAAGGCATCTGAGAGTGCAACTAAAAATCACAGCAGGACGATGGGCAAACCCGGAGACTGTCCTCAGGGAGCCAGGCTGCTGGAGCACCTCTCCTTGTGCCCATTTTAGAGACGAGGACACTGAGGCACAGAGGGGATGCCACACGCCAAGGTCACAGAGTGGCTGGAAGAGGTGCTGGGGCCACAGCATCGACCACCACCCCGTAGTGCCATTCTACATGAGGCCACATCCACACCAGCAAGTGAAACAGAGGGCTACAAACTCAGAGTCCCTAGGGCCATATGGGCCATTCCTTGGAGGGCCTGAGTTTCCGATTTCTGCAGAGAAGCAGGAAAATCTGTCCAGTCTTTAACTCAGATGTCTGCAAGTAACACGTGCACACATGAAAGCCCTTCGCCTCTGAGGGAAGTGGAGAACTGAGGCGCCATGTGGACGATGACCCCAAGAAAGGCACAAAACAGGACAGAAGGCCCTGCAGGGTGTGGCTCCGTCACTTCCCGTCGCTCACTATACTCTGACCACGCTGGCCTCTCACTGTCCTCACCTCACCAGGCAGCAACCTGACCCCACAGCACACAGAAGCTGCTTCCTCCTCTGCCTCTTGCCAGCCCTGTCTGCCTGTCCATCCATCCTGTCCACGCTCTGGTGAGGGGTCATGTCAGGCTGCTCACTGCTGGGTCCAGCACGAGGACAGTGCCTGGGGCAGCGGGCACTCGGCGAGCCCGTGCAGACATGGTCCTTCGCCCCTGGGATCTGGGCAGCTGGCACTACCACCTGCCTTACTCTGCGGGTCCTCCGTGTTCCCCCCGACAGTCTGCCCTTAGACCCCCTTCTCTGGGGGGCTGTCTCCCCTTGGGGAGTTGGGACTGCACCGCCCTCTATAGCTGAACGATGGGAAAGAAGGCTCAGGAAGTGGAGACAAAAGCCATGCAGCCTCTAAGGCTAATCCTGGCCCTCTGGGCAGCAACCAGGACGGTGCTGAGGCGTGACTGGCAGCCCAAAGCTGGTGCCTTCCCCAGGGTGGGCCTGGAGGAGATGTTTGCTGGGGGATCGGCTGCCTAATTATACTAGTACAACAAGATTTTCAGAATCTGGAGGCCAATGTTGACTCTGAAGGCCGCCAGTTCTGCAATCAGACTTAGGAAGGTGTGTTCCAACATGGCCGGGATGTCCATACCTGCCTCTTGCTGCCCCTCGTATGGAAGAACCGGGGTCCTTGGGCAGTGCCATGTGTAGGGACACACTGCGGCTGGGACACCCCTGAACTCCCAGCACTTTCCCAGGCAGTTGTTTATAAGCTGCTCCCTGGGATTGCTTCTCTACCTTAGGACGCCCTACAGCCATGTTCTGGGCTCAGTAAACAATTCAGACGAAGGTCCTCAGGCAGGAGGGGAACGCAGTGAGTGAGGCCACTGTCTTGCCTCATGGCTTAGTAAGTAAGACAGCAAATAGGTTTATATTCAGTCCACTGGGAGAATCTTTTTGGAAAGCACTGTTACTTAGCAATTGCATGTCTGGGAACTCGGCCCTCCAGAAATCCTGCCCAGATAAGGGAGATGCCCAAACACACATCTGAGGATGAACAATCATGCTCATTTCTGCACTGGCTGTAACAGTCAGAAATGGGCACACCTAAGTGGCCCACATGACTGGATTGGCCCAGCCAATCCTCGTCTGCCCAAGTAATAGGAGTGAGGCCCTCTCCCGTGTGGTGACAGGCAGGCTGCAGGTGAGATAGAACTGGCCTGCATCACCCTTTCTCTATCACTGACTACAGCTATAAAACCTGGGCAGGATGTATGGGCAACTACTGGAAGACTGAAAAGGTAGATCTGGGGGGAGCCGAATGAATGAGCAGTCCTCCCTACCCCCCTACCCATGTGAAAGTGCAGCAGAAACCTGGAAGTGTAACGAAGAAGTACGGTGCAGTCAGAGCTTGTGGAAGCCTCTGGCTCTAGCTCCAGGGCCAGAAGGGGAACTGCAGCTCAGGAGTATGGAAATCCCTCATTTACCCCCTTTTCTCTGTTTTCTCATGTCCTAGGCCCTAGGCAATTCAGCTGCCTTTCCGAGAGGGTGGGGCAAACCCAGGATTTCAGCCCAAGTGCAGACAAGAGTGAGAGTAGGGATCTAGAGCCCCAAATTTTTGGCCACAGAACCAAAAAGGGAAGCCCCCAGCCAGAAAGCACCAGGTAGAGAGCAGAGAGTGAAAGGTTCAGGTAAGCAACCTCATGAAGTTGTTTATGTCTCCAGATCTCTCTAGAACCAGGCATGCATGGATATAATCCTAATTAACACGCCAAAGACATCAAGAACCAAACTCTCCCCAGTCCCTGACGGACCACTGGGCAGTGCATATTTGGGATAGATTTAAATAGCAAAGGGCACAAAGGCTTTGAAAACTGAACTGATTCTCATGGCCCATAGATTGGGGGTTGAAACTTGTGGCCTGAACCTAACCAGGACGACTGTCAGCTAAAACAAACAAACAAACAAAATCAACACTTTCTGTATAATTTAAACAAGACCTAGAATCTTACCCCAGGATATAATCTAAAATTACTCAGCATACAAAGAACCACGAACATTTCAGCTCACATGGAAAATACAATCAACAGACACCAACAATGATATGGATATTGGGATTATCTGACAAAGACATTAAATAGCTAGGATAAAAACTGCAAACACTCTTGCAACAAACGTCAAACTAGAAAGTCTTGGGAAAGAAACAAGACTATAAGAAGAGAATCAAATGGAAATTTTAGAACTGAAAAATACAATAACAAATAAAAAAAATCACTGGATGGGCTTAATAGCAGAATGGAGAAAACATAGGAAAGGGTCAGTGAACTTGAAAGCAGATCAATAGAACTTATCCAGTCTAAACAATAGAGAGAAAAAAAGATGGAATAGAATGAACGAGCCTCAGAGACCCTTGGGACAATAACAAAAGGTCTAACATTTATGTCACTAGAGTCCAGATGGAAACAAGAAAGAGTGAAATGGTGAAAACATATTTTAAGAAATAATGGATGAAAACATCCCGAGTTTGGTAAAATACATAAATCTACAGATCCAAGAAGCTGAACAAGCCCCAAACAGTAGGAATCCAAAGACATCCATACCTAGACACATCATAAGCTATCTGCTGAAAACTAAAGACAAAGAAAAAATGTGGAAAACAGCCAGAGAAAAACAACACGTTACCTACAGGGGAGTACCGATTCGAGTGACTGTGGATTTTCATCAGAAACCATGGAGCCCAGAAGGAAGTGACACAACATTTTTAAGGTACTAAAAGAGAACTGTTAACCCAGAATTTGATATCCAGTGACAATATCCTTTTGGAATGAAGATGAAATGAAGACATTCTCAGATGAAGGAAAACGAAGGGAATATGTAGCAAGTAGGCCTGTTTTGAAAGAATTGCTAAAAGAATCTTTTTAGATGGAGCTGAAATTGTACCAGAAGGAAACCTGGAAAATTGGGAGTGAGGGGAGAGCAACAGAAGTAGTAAATATCTGGGTAAATATGGTAGAGAGTCTTCTTTTTCTCCTCTTGAGTTCTTTAAAGTATGTTTGACAATCAAAAGCAAAAATTTTAACACTGTCTGATATGGTTTTCAATGTATATAGATGAATATATAGGACAACTCTATAACAGGGTAGTAAAGTTTCTAAATTCCAATTGAAGCTGTAAAATATTAACCCTAAGTAGAGTATTTTAGAGCAACCACTAAAAAAACTATACGAAGAAAAAAAAGATAGAGTGAAGAAACAAAATGGAACACTACAAATGTTCAAAAAGATCACAGAAAGACAGGAAAAGGAAACAAAGGAATGAAAAACAGAAGGCAAGTAATAAGTGGTATATTTTAATCCAAGCAAATTAACAGTTATAGTAAGTATAAATGCTCTAAATATATAAAAGACAGAGACTGTCAGAATGGATTTAAAAAATGGCTCAATTATATGTTTTCTACAAGATATATGATATGACACAGGTAAGTTAAAACTAAAAGGATTGGGCTTCCCTGGTGGCGCAGTGGTTGAGAGTCCGCCTGCCGATGCAGGGGACACAACAGGTTCGTGCCCTGGTCTGGGAAGATCCCACATGCCGCGGAGTGGCTGGGCCCGTGAGCCATGGCCGCTGAGCCTGCGCGTCTGGAGCTTGTGCTCCGCAACGGGAGAGGCCACAAACAGTGAGAGGCCCGCGTACCGAAAAAAAAAAAAAAAAAAAAAGTAAAAGGATTTAAAAAAAAAAAGGAGTAAAAGGATAGAAAGACATATACCATGTAAACACTAATCAAAAGAATTCTGGAGTGACAATATTAATAGCAAAACAGACCTCAGAGCAAAAAAATTATCAGGAATAAAGAGGGACGTTATATAATGATAAAGGGGTCAGTTCACCAAGAAAACAGAAGAATCCTAAATCCATTTGCACCTAATAGCAGAACTTCAAAATATGTGAAGCAAAGACACAGACAAATTCACAATTATAGCTGGAGATTTTAATGCTCCTCAGTAACAGGTAGAACCAGTAGACAGAAAATTAGCAAGAATTGCTAGAAGAATTGAACAATGCCATTAACCAACTGGATTTAATTGGTATTTACAGAACACTCTCTCCAACAAGAGCAAAATATACATTTTTTTCAAGGGTACATGGAACATTCACCAAGATAGATCATATTCTGGATCATTAAAACAGACCTTAACAAACTTTAAAGAATTGACAGTATATAAACTATATTCTCAGACAATAATAGAATTAAATTAAAAATCAATGACAGGGACTTCCCTGGTGGTCCAGTGGTAAAGAATCCGCCTTACAATGCCGGGGACGTGGGTTTGATCCCTGGTCAGGGAACTAAGATCCCACGTGCCACAGGGCAACTAAGCCCGCGTGTCACAACTATTGAGCTTGCACGCCTCAACTAGAGAGCCTGTGTGCCTTAATCTACAGAGCTCATGTGCTCTGGAACCTGCACGTGACAACTACAGAGCCCATGCACCCTGGAGCCTCGGTGCCACAACTAGAGAAGAGAAAACCTGCACGCCACAAGTAGAGAGAAGCCCGTGCGCTGCAATGAAGATCCCACATGCTGCAACTAAGACCTGATGCAGCCAAAAATAAAGAATAAAAAATATATATATAAATAAATAATAAATAAATCTTAAAAAAAATCAATGACAATGAGATAACAGAAAAACCTGCAAACATTTAGAAATTAAACAACACTTTTATTAAATAAGCCATGGGTCAAAAAGAAGTCTCAAGGGAAATCTGAAAATATTTTGAACAAAAATCCAACATATCAGTGTAGGATACAGCTAAAGTAGTGCTTAGAGAGAAATTTATAGCATTAAATGTTTATATTAGAAAAGAAGAAAGTTTCAAATTAGTATCTTTAGTTTCCACTTTAAGAAACTAGAGGGCTTCCCTGGTGGCGCAGTGGTTGAGAGTCTGCCTGCTGATGCAGGGGACACGGGTTTGTGCCCCGGTCCGGGAAGATCCCACATGCCGCGGAGCGGCTGGGCCCGTGAGCCATGGCCGCTGAGGCTGCGCGTCCGGAGCCTGTGCCCCCCAGCGGGAGAGGCCAAAACAGTGAGAGGCCCACGTACCACAAAAAAAAAAAAAAAAGATGTTGGCCAGGGTGGGAGTCTCACCTGAGGCTCCTCCTCCAAGCTCCCTGGACGTTGGCAGAACCCAGTTCCTTGTGGTTGTAGGACTGAGGTCCTCAGCTCCTTGAGGCTGCCTATCCTCTCCATCAAGCTTCCTTAAGGTCCACAGCATTGCAGCTCTCTGCTGCTTCCAATTTCTGACTTCTAGATGCTCTTTTTTTTAAAAAAAAAATGTTTCTTCAAGTCCAGCTACTTAGTTTAATTTTGGGTTATCCAACATTGTTTTTTAAAAAATTGTGATAGGGCTTCCCTGATGACGCAGTGGTTGAGAATCCGCCTGTCAATGCAGGGGACACGGGTTCGTGCCCCAGTCCGGGAAGATCTCACATGCCGCTGAGCGGCTGGGACCGTGAGCCATGGCCCCTGAGCCTGTGCGTCCGGAGCCTGTGCTCCGCAACGGGAGAGGCCACAACAGTGAGAGGGCCGCGTACCATTAAAAAAAAAAAAAAAAAAAAGAATTCTGGAATGACAATATTAATAGCAAAACAGACCTCAGAGCAAAAAAATTATCAGGAATAAAGAGGGACATTAGAGGGCCACAACATTAGAGGGCCACAACAGTGAGAGGCCTGTGTACCACAAAAAAAAAAAAAAAAAAAGTAAAAGGATTAAAAACAAAAGGAGTAAAAGGATAGAAAGACATATACCATGTAAACACTAATCAAAAGAATTCTGGGGGCTTCCCTGGTGGCACAGTGGTTGAGAGTCTGCCTGCTGATGCAGGGGACACAGGTTCGTGCCCTGGTCCGGGAAGATCCCACATGCCACGGAGCGGCTGGGCCCGTGAGCCATGGCCGCTGAGCCTGCGCATCCGGAGCCTGTGCTCCGCAACGGGAGAGGCCACAACAGTGAGAGGGCCGCGTACCATTAAAAAAAAAAAAAAAAAAAAGAATTCTGGAATGACAATATTAATAGCAAAACAGACCTCAGAGCAAAAAAATTATCAGGAATAAAGAGGGACATTAGAGGGCCACAACATTAGAGGGCCACAACAGTGAGAGGCCTGTGTACCACAAAAAAAAAAAAAAAAAAAAAGTTGATTCTTTGTGAAAATCAATAAAACAGATAAACCTCTCATAAGATTGAGAAAGAGAAAAGAAAGACAACATAAATTACCAATATTGGAAATGAAAGAGAGTGTATCAGTACAGACGCTGTACACATGAAAAAGGTAATAAGGGAATACTATAAACAACACTGTGCATATAAACTCAGTGACTTAGATGAAATAGATCAATTTCTTAAAAACAGCAAACTACCAAAACTCACTCGAGATGAAACAGAAAACCCAAATAATTCTATAATCATTAAATAATTGAAATTCATACTGAAAAATATTCTGAAAAATAAATCTCCAGGCTCAGATAGTTTTGCAGGTGAATTCTACCAAATAAAATAAAAAATAAACAGTTTACAATGGCTTCCAAAAAATGAAATACTTAGGTATAAATCTAACAAAAAATTTGTACATGGTAAAAACTAGAAAATGCTGATGAAAGAAATCAAAGATGACCTAAATATATATAGAGAGACATACTGCACTCATGGATTGTGAGACTTAATACACTTAAGATATCAAACCTCCCCAAAATGATTAATAGAGTTATTTAACACAACACCAATCAAAATCCCAGACAAGCTGATTCTAAAACTCTACACAAAGGAACTAAAGAGCTAAACAATTTTGAAAAAGAAGAATGTTGTGAGAGTCACATTATCCGATTTTCAGACTTACTATAAAGTTACAGTTATCAAGACAGTGTGGTTATTGGTGAAGGAACAGATATACAGATCGATGGAAAAGAACAGTCCAGAAATAGACTTGCACAATATGGCCAATTGTTCTTTGACAAAAATGCAAAAGCAATTCAATGGAAAAAGGATAATATTTTCCAAAATGATTTTACAACAAATGAAAAAATGTGTTCAATATGCAAAAAAAATGGATATATGCCTCATACCTCAAATAAAATTTAAGTCAAAAATATCATAGACCTAAATGTAAAACTATAAAACTTTTAGAAGAAAATTTAGGAAAAAATCTATGTGACCTTGGGTTTGACAATGAGTTCTCAGACATGGCACCAAAAGCTTAATCAATTTAAAAAACTGACATTTGGACTTTCTCAAAATTAAAAACTTTTGCTCCGTGAAAGACAATGCCAATAGAATGAAAAGAAAAGTGACAGACTAGGAGAAAATATTTGCAAATCACATATCTGACAGAAGATTTTATCCAGAATATATAAAGAACTTTCAAAACTCAACAATCAGAAAACAAACAACTCAAAAATGATCAGAAGATATGAAGAGACACTTCTCCAAAGAGCATAATGATGACTAAGAAGCACATAGAAAGATGCTCAACATCATTAACCATTAGGGAAATGCACATTAAAGCCATGATGAGACACCTATTAGGATGACAAAAATAAAAATGTTGATCAAGGATGTGGAGCAACCGGAACTCTCATCCGCTACTGGTGAAAATGCAAAAATGTTAACAGCCACTCTGGAAAACAGTTTGGCAGTTTCTCACACAGTTAAACATACACTTACCATATGACCCAGCAATCCCACTGCAGGGTATCTGCCACAGAGAGATGAAAACTTCTGTCCACACATAAACCTATACATGAAATGTTTATAGCAACTCTTTTCACAACTGCCAAACATTGGAAACAACCCAGATGTCCTTTGATGGGTGAATGGATAAACATACTGTAGTTCAAAATATAAAATAAACAAATATAAGAAGAAATAAACTTTTGATAACAGAGCAACTTGGATGAATCTCAAAGGCATTATATTGAAAGAAGCCAGATTCAAACTGACACACACTGTATGATTCCACTCATACAACAATCTCAAAAAGACAGAACTATAGTGATGAAGACCAGATCAGCAGTTGCCAGGGGTTGGGAACAGGCAGGAGGGTGTGACTACCAAGAGGCAGCATCCAGGGAGGTTTCTGAGGTGATAGAGCTGTTCTGATTCCTGGTTATGATAATGGGTACACAAATCTGTACATGTGCTAAAATTCATAGAAAATATGGTCAATTACCAAATAGTAACTTAAAAAATAAAATTAAAAAACAAACAAATACACACAAAACAGTAAAAACCAAAAACCAAAAAACCCCCAAAACAAGTCACAGGAGAACTACATCTTATGCTCTCAGTTTCACAGAAAAACAACGTATGTCTGTATATCTACAGCACGAGGTCCCAAAGGATGACAATGAATCCTTAAGCGATGTGGCCTTTCTGATTACAGAGCCCTTCACTTTCAAACTCTATACACTGCTTTTTTTTTTTTAAATGATGTGCATGCATTCACTCTAAATAAGAACAGAAACTAATGAAGATAAAACAAGCTCGCATTGCAATGAGCAGCCCAAACTGAATCCCGCTGATCTGCTATCACACAGAAACTACCTGTTTCTCAGGGCCTTGCTAGTTTTAAAAGTCGAGCTGCTTTTATTTCCAATCATGGAGAAGACAAAATTTTAAAAAAAGAAAAGGAAGCCTACCAGGAGATTGACGGACTCAATGACGTCCAAGAACACCTCGTTCTTCCGGTACTTGATGCCCTCAGAGCGCCAGGACACTGCGTTGGTGACGGTGGCTGGGGGCCGTGGGGCCCCTGTTTCCAACTTGTGGCCTTCCTGAGTTATGTACCTGTGGGCCCGGGCTCACAGTTAAGCAGCTCAGGCACTGACATTCTTCAAAACAGCCCCTCCCTGTAGCAGGCGCCAGGAAAGGCAGGCTCTGGTTTCACCTGAGGCTGTTTAACACAAGAATATCTTACGATTTCCAAAGCCTCCAACAAACTCTTCAGTTACAGTGAGTGAAGAGTGGTCACTTTTAGGGGGCCAAGGAGACAGTGTTGGTGAGGAAAACAAGAAGTGGGCATGAAGTGCTCCCCCGCTGGGGGTGCAGAAGGGACCAACCTCCTGGGGGTGTAACCTGGTGACCCTGATTCCACTTGGGGAACAACAGATGTGAGATGTGCTGAAGTTAACGCGGCTTCTCTGAGTGTCCCTCTGCTCCCCTGTAAAATGGGAAGACAGCACCTCTGATTGTGAATGGAGTGAAAAAAAGTGCCTGCACAGGGTCTGGCTCACAGGAAGTGCTTAATCCACGGTGACTGTTATTTGATGGGCAGGATTCCAAAGGAGGGAGATTTTTCATCACAGCTTCATTTATGACAGTAAAAACAAAGGCAGGTGACTGACTCCCTAATAACAGGCCATTTAGCACACTTCTGTGGATAGAAATGAAGACCTCGCAACAGGAAAAATGCTCATGTTACGCATGGTTGCTGAGTGGAAAAAGGACCCACAGCTGTCCCAGTGACTTAGTAAACTTCTGGTGCGGCTGGAGACAGGGCAGGGGGACCAACAACATGAACATACGTTTGCTTCCTCCACCTCCAAACCTGCCGACGACTTCAATGTTGTGACGTCACCCAGGAGGGGCCTGACCCCCGCCCCCCATCCCCGGGCCCCATCCCACCCACTCACTCCTGCAGGATCTTGCTGTCTGTGGTCTGGGGGTAGCCGAAGTCCATGAGCTCATCCAGCAGCTCGTAGATGATGACGAAGTTGTCGCGGATACTCTCCTCCTCCAGTTCCTTGAAATATTCCGAAAATACCTGCGGTGTTGCGTGGGGGGCAGATCGTTGAGAGGAAGGACGAGGAGGGGATGAATACTTGCACGAGTTCATTTGCCCTTCATGCCCTGAGGCCTCTGCTAACAGCCCTTTTGTCCACGAGCTGCGTTTGCCCGTTTCCCAGAGCGCTATGGACTAGGCCTTGGGCTCAGGGAATGTGGGCAGGAGGACAGCAGTGGCCACCTATGAGGCGGGAACCAGGCTGGGGTAGTACAGGCGTCAGGCCTGGTCAGAAGCCCCACACCTGCGGGCCCACTCTCCTCCCCTCCCTGACAGACACTCCCAGGCCTGGGGCCCCTTCCCATCTTCTCTTTAATCCTGACTGTAACTATCACCCTTTGCCTCTGAGTCAGGAGTGACTCAGGTGAGGGACAAGAACCCCTGCGGATGCGACAAGTGGCTCTTCCGGCCTCCTCTGGCCTCCATGAACTCCAGTCTGTACAGCTGTGCCCGCAGACGAATCTGCCCCATTTCAACAGAAAATTAAGAGGATCAAAGCAGGGACACCAAAGGAGACAAAGGGAAGAGGGGCTTGGTAGAAGCTCTTTCATGAGCACAAACACTGAAGCAGAAAGGCAACGCCAAACACTTCAGGGAGAACCTTCCTCCTTCCCGCTTCCCCGTCTCCACACCCCAGGACTGCAACCGCTGGGCCTCTCCTCTGAAATCACAGGCAGCGCAGCCCGGCCTGCGACAGCTCCGGAATGCAGGCCTACTCCTCAGCCTGCACTCGGGGCCTCCCCTGGGGTACATGCTGCTCTCCTGCCCTCACGTCCTCACTGCCCACACCAGCCTGTTCCCCAGCATCTGGTGTAGGTGGCTCCTGATCGGGCTGCACAGGGCACCATCTGAGGGATGAAAGCTTTCCTGGGCCCACCTCAGGCCTCCTGGGCCCAGCTGCCTGCTTTCTTCAACCCCACGGCCCCCACTTTGGCCGTGCCCCTCCACCTCTCTCCTGGAAACCTGCCTGGCCTCCCAGCTGTCTTCAAGTGCTTTTTCTACTCAGCAGCCAGAGTTGATCTTACCTCGAATCAGGTCTTGTCAGTCTCCTGCTTAGTGCCCTCTACCATCTCTCACGAGACTTGGAATGAAATCTGAACTCCTCACTAGGCCCCGTGCATCTCGCCCCTGCCCACCCCACCCACCCCTATGGTCTAGCCCCGTCACCTTGCTGATAGCAGCTCCACACTCTGTCCTGAGCACACTGGCCCGCCTGATGTTCCCTGACTGCACCACATGCACTCCCGGCCCAGGGCCTTTGCATGTGCTGCTCTCGGCCTCCCCAGCTCACTGTCAGCTGGGCCTGCTGTGTGTCACCTCTCTCCAAGGTAGGGCCTCAGGCCTCTGTGCCTTTAGGCCCCACCCCCCCCACCCTCACAAGTTTCTGAGAACTTGGCTCTGCCCTCCTCCTGCTTATCTCACCTTCCTAATCTCTGACTCATCTGGTTACCCTCCACCCTTCCACAGCCAGCTAGGGGGCATACCTGTCCCTCTTGGAGTCATACCTGTCCCTCTTGGAGTCATGGCACACCCCTGGCCTGAGCCCCACCTCCTGTTCACTTTCCTCTCCTCACCAGGCAGAGGGGCAACTAAGGCCGCAGAATCCCACTCACGGATCACGTGGAGCTCCCCAATCCCACTTCTGGGGTTCCAGCTCCAAACTCCCTAGGGATGCTGCAGCCCTAGGGTGGCTGGTATGGCGAGGCACACTGCAGTGCCAAGGCGATGGATACCCCTGTGGCCCCTGTGGCTCAACTCACCTGCACCACCTTGTAGAGGAAGGAGAACACCAGTGACACGCACGCGTTCTTCTTAGAGGTGGCGACCACTGCGTGGCGGCTGCAGTTAAGGAGCAGTCAGAGGCCTGGGCTGCCACCCCACAGACCCCGGTTCACTGCATGTTTTGGAGCCACCCCAAGCCATGACTTGGCCCTCAGAGGGTTACCGACCTCCTGGTCTGAGCTGGGCCTGGGACACAGCAGTTACAGCCAGAGGAGGTCCCGGCTCCCAGGGAGCGCTCAGCTGACAGAGGGGCAGCAGGGGGCACAGGGAACCCACCCCAGCTGCTGGGTAGCGGGGGCTGCCCTGAGGAGGTGATGCCTGAGCTGAGGGCTGCAGCCCAGGGTGTAGTAGAGGGCACTTCAGGTGGGGTGAGCAGCCTGGGGCAGGAGGAGGTAGTGAGGGTCATCCCAGAGCGGAAAGCAGGAGCACAGTCGGCCCTTCTCCAAAGCCCATTGCTTACGTGACCCTCCTGAGGTCCAGGGCTCCCCAGGCAGGCTCCGGCAGAAGCAGCCGAGGCCAATTCTAGCTCAAGCCTTTCTTTGAGCCTTTGCCCCTGAAGCAAACCTTTTGAATGAAGCCTCCATTTTCTCACTAGTATGATGGGGGCCTGAGAGTGGATTTACTGAGGTGATGTATGTAAAGTGTCTGGCACACTCCCTCTGATGGGCGGGGGGGACGGCGGGTGCGTGTGGGGTATGTCCCCACCTCTTGGGGTCAGTGTATACTGGGCACTTCCTGTTCCTCTTTCCTTCAAGGGCCTCAAGCCACCCAGGGAGGCCAGTTCCTGTGCACTGCGCCCTGGCCATTCACAACAAGCCGGTGCCACTCCAGTGCCGAGCTGTGAGCTCTGGGAGGGAGAGAAAGGGACTGCCTCCACTTCACTTCCTGCCTCAACTGGCCCAGCACAGGGCCCCAGGAAATGGAGCTGGGCCAGTCAAAGGAGTGCTGGCTTCCCACCTCTAGTCTGGGCAACGTGCCGTCCACGTGCTCTCTAAGGAGGGGCAGAGGGTACCTCTGACCCTCGTGGCTGGGCCTTGCTGGAAACTGCCACCTGACGATGGAACTCAGGCTGGAGGTTAGAGGGTGTCCACTCAGGCAGGGTGTGCTGGGCACTGGCACCCAGAGGGGCAAGCCCTCGATGTCTCCTCCCTGGCTGCCCATGCGTGAAACACTGGGGCCCAACTGGAAACTGGTCTGATGGCTCCTGCTGCGCTGACACAGCTGTCCCTCCCTCCTCTCCATACCTGGGCAACCACTGCCCAGACCCAGGGCAGCTTCCAAGATAGCCAACTCTTGGCTCACAGGCCACCTGCCATACTCTACAGAGCTGCCCGAGGCCTTCCAGAGAGGGGTGAAGAAACAGAGGCACGATGAAGGGAGCCAGACCTCAGGGCACTGGATGAAGGTCCCAGGCCAACACCTCCCACCCTGTAACATGTACACAAATCACTAGGGATGGCCTTGCTACAATGAAGATTCTGACCCGGCAAGGCTGCATGGGATCTGGGATTCTGCATTTCCAAAAGGCTCCCAGGGGATGCTCAGGCCCGTGGACCACACCTGCACTAGCAAGGTCCTGTGTGTCTCCATGAACACGGGAAAGGGGACAGAACCCATGTCTGCTGGGTGTGATGCATATGCACCAGCTCAACGGACCCTAACAGTCCTGCTCTCACTGGACCATGGGAAGGTGAGGATTTGCCTCCAGTCCCATAGCTACTGGAGCTTGGGTCTCAACAGGGCTGTGTGTTGCAAAGCCATGCCCTTCTTGCAGCAGTGCAGATACCAGAATGTGCCTGACCAAAGCCATTGTGGGGCCGGTCAGACCTCATGGATGGAAACTGGCTCAGCCAGGTCTCCACATGAACCTGAGCACGGGGGGCTCTGAGATCTGGGCAGGGTTGGGAGGAATCTCTCCCCTCCTCTGTATCCCACCACCCTTCATGATCCAGGCCACCACCCTGCCCACCTGGATGCCAACCTCTGCCTCCCCACCCCTCCCTATGTCCACTTCTGATCCCTGAAGTCTGGCGTCCACTCAGCAGCCAGAGACTTTCAGAAAATGCAAACGTGCCCGTGTCACCCCTCTGCCTGAAACCTTCCAAAGACTCCCCAACACACCAAAGGTGATTTCCTATGAGGCCTTGCAGTGCACACCCTGCTGACCACTTGGGCCCTGCTTCTACCATGCAACCCCCTCCAGTGCTCCAGTCACCCCCACTACAGCTTCGGAATGAGACTTCGCCTGGGCTAGTGCTCCTCGTGCCGGCCAACTCCTGTGGCTGGCAGACACCTGGGCTTCCTGCAGGTCTCCTCCAGGATGTCACCTCCTCAGGGAACCCTTCCTGGCTCCTTGGACCTCTTCACACTGGTCATCCTTGGGCAGCAGGGAGCTCCAGAAAGACAGGGTTGTGCCTCATGGCCCCCACTGGCCTGAGCCAGACCTGGGTCAGCTGGGGCAGGGGCCGGCAGCCCTCAGCTACATGTGTGTGTGCACACACATGTCCACACAGGAGCCCCCTGGGAGCACCCTAGCCAAGGGATACGATACAGGTTGTTGTGCTTGATCCACATGAAGCGGACTCCCCCATGGGCCAGGATAGGTGACAGCATCCCCTCCTCCTCTTTCTCCATCAGGATGGGCATGAAGTGCTCCACCTCCGACATGTCCACGTCGCCGCGGTAGTTCCGGCAGATGAGCACCTGGGTGGAGGCGGAAGAGAGGGAAGACACTTTCATCTTGAGTTCCACCAGCTGGATGGCTGGGGTGGGGGGTGAGACGCACCAGCTTCCTTCTCTCCAGGGACCTCAAACACACCTGTCCATCAAAGGGCCATCCGATCTCCACCCCCCAGGGGATTCCTCAAGGAAAGCATTTCGCCAAGTGAACTTCCACAGGGGCCAGTGGGAATCTTCCCAGAGGGAGCGTGGAGGGGGGCTATGGGGCAAGAGTCCAGGACCGTGTCACTCGGGAGATGCCAGGTTAAACAATGTCCCATAGGCTCTCATTGCAGCCTTTCTGTGCTAATGAGCCCTGCTCTTCTGTCTGTGTCAGGAGAGGGACACTGCTAAGCGTTCACATCTACTAGAACCTGCCTGTGGCCTGAAGAGAAGCTCTTCTCCTCATCTCTCGCTCATGGCCTGTGGGTTTGGAAGTGCAGCATCACTGCCGATAGGAAAGGAAAATGGGACAACCACTTTGGTAAAGTTTGACAGGTGCTCAGAAAGTTATAATCCAGCTTATAACCCAGCCATTCCTCTCTTAGGTATTCACCCAAGAGAAGGAACCATACGTCCACATGAAGATGCATGCATGGATGCTCACAGCAGCTTATTTTAAATAGACTCAGGCTGGCGAGAATGCCAATGTCCTTCAACAGGTGAATGGAGACATAAACTGTGTCCATCCACACCATGGAACACTCCTCAGCTATGAAAAGGAATGACTACTGACACTGATGACAACACGAGAGAATCTCAGGATCACTGAGTCGAGTGAAAGAAACCAGACAATGGAGAACATATCTACGTGATTCCACTTAAATAAATAAATCCTGGGAAACGGTAACAGAAGACACATCAGTGGCTGCCTGGGGACAGGCTGGATACAGACGGGTGTGAGGAAGCTTTAGGGGGTGATAGAATGTGTGCTTATGGTTTCCTGGGTATACACAATGACTGAACTCATCAAACTATATGCTTTAAATAAACACAGTCTGTTACATGGAAGTTACACCTCTCTGAAGGAACGAAAAAGGAGGTGTGAAGCTATGCCATTCTGAGCAAGGCCCCATTTGGAGATGCCGCCTAGAGCTGCCACCACTCTTGTGTGTCCATGAGGACAGCTGGCGGCATAACTCAGTAATATGCGGAGAATGACACCACAGAGCTGACCAGCCTGGGAGCTGCCTGCCTCAGAACGTGTAGTTTCATAAGATACATTGTCTCACTGTTACAAGCCAGAGAGAGAGAGACAGAAAGAGAGAGAGCAGGCGAGTGAGCGGGCGAGAGACAGCCTTACTTTTCTAGTTTCTCCTTTGTGGCCTATGCACAAGGGACCCTGTGCCCTCACTGCTGTTCAGAAGGCCTCTTAGAGACTCAGCACCCAGTGGGTGAGCTTGTGGGTACCTGGACCAGGCCCTGGCACAGGGATTCCCACATAACCTCTCATATATTCTTTGCCAGGAGTATATATTGCCTCATATAGTCCCCCGACCATGAAGCAGGACTGATATTTTTAAAGAGATGGACAGTGATGTCCAGAGAGACGGCACCACCTGCCTGAGGTCACACAGCGAACAAAGGTGAGCCAGGATTCTAACCCCACTTCTCACTCCCTTCAGGGCCACTTCTGCTTGATAAATATTGCTTTCCTGGGCTTCCCAAGCCCACCTTCTACCCCATGTATCCAATTTTGGGGGATGCCACAGGCATGGAGTCCCCGGGCCCCTAGTCTGTTCAAAGGAAAGAGTAGGGAGCAATTTATTTTGCTCACCTTCATCACCAAGGTTGCAGAGAGGTCCACTCATTCATACCGTCTACCATACATCATGCTGGGCCTGGAGACACAGGGGTGACCAAGACAAACAGGGTCCCTGCACTGAGACAGCTGGTCAGGGGGAAATGAGAGACTCTGCAAGGGTATGACCTTCAGACTGAGGCCTGAGGGGACAGGCAGGGTAGAAGCAGAGGGACCAGTGTGGCTAAAGCCATGGGGTTAAGGGTGCAGCCCATGTGGGAATACCTAGGAGCACTGGTTAGGTAGAGTAGGGGCAGCCTCGGAGCTCAGGCTGCAGGTCAGGACAAAGGCAGGAGACAGGACAGATTGGAGGGAGGCAGGCAACAATGAAGGGACAATCCTCAACCCCTACTGCTGATCTTGACCCCACAATTCCTTCCTCGCAGAGAGTGAGACAGGCCTTCTTAAACAGAATCAGATCAGACTGCTTCTTGTTTAAACTGCTGCTACCCCAGCCTCCCCTCATACAGAACAAACTGCAAGTCCACCCCCATGGCATGTCTTCACAGCCCCTCCAATGCCTCTCCATCCATGCTCCCCGGGCTCACCCCATTCCAGCCATCCTGGCCAGTACCCTAGCTCTCTCAAAGCAATCTACATTTGCTCCTGCCTCAGGGACTTTGCACTTGCAGTTTCCTCTGCCCAGAACGCCCTGGCCTAGATCTCGGTTCTCAGACCTGAGCTCAGATGGCACCTCCTCCAAGAAGTCTTCCCTGCTCACCCTGTCTAAGATCATATCCTGCCCCTTCCCACTCCCAAGCCCACTTTACCTTCACTGCCTACATCACCACTGCATTATATATTCATATCCTCATTTATCATCTGTCGCTTCTACCAGAGTCTAACACTCTCTGAGAACAGTGATCACTTTTGTCTCGTTTATGGCTGTGTCCCAGCACCCACAACAGAGCCTGGCCCATAGTAGCTCCTCAGTAAAGTCTGTGCAGTGAACATGGCAGTGAGGAAAAGGAGGCCAGGATAATGTCCATGTCTCCAATGTGGGCAGCTGCATGGATGGTGGTGTCAATCGCTGAGATGGGGAGAGAGAGCAGGGCTGGCGGGTGGCGGGGAGCTCATCTGGGGAAATGCCAAGTTTGCGGTCGCTGTGAGACCTCCAAGGTGTCCTGGAGGCCCGTGGATCTCCAGATAAGTGCTCTGGACTTTGGAACAAATTTGAGAGTCATTGGCACAGTGACATAAATCAAAGCCTGCCTCAAGGACAGCAACAGTACGGGAGGCACGCCAGGCCCAAGCATGAGGAGCCAACGTCCAAGGGGAGGGCAGAAGATGAGGGGCAGCAGTCAGTGAGAGAAACGGGGAAAATAGAGAGCACAGCAACCTCGAGGCCAACAGAAGCCTGCTGAGGAGGAGCGTAGTAGTGGTGTCAGAAGCTGCAAAGAAGCAAGAAAGATAAGGGCAAAGAAGTATCCATGGAGGGCTTTCTATCAGCTGAATGTGGCCCCGCTGGTTTCCTCGGTGATCAGAGGCTCTGGCTGGCAGGTAGATGTGTGGTTGTGAATTTCCTGACCTTATTTTTTATTAAATGAAGTCTGCGCAGAAGGCAAGCTTTCAAAACATGAGGTCCATGGGGAGTGGAATAACAAATGGCGTGATGGTCACTGAGGAGGGGAGGCAAACCCACAGCTGCCTCAGGAGCTTCCTGAAAGGCACGTATAATCATGCTTCTTCCAGGCTATTGTCTCCTTATGGTGGCTGCTCCTTCTTGGGATCAAAGTGGTTCCCTCTGTCCTGCTCTCCCGTCTGGACATCCTCAACACCCACGGCCCTCTTGGTGCCATCCTCCAGGCTCCAGCATTACCCAGGACTTTTGGCTTGCCAGCGCCAGCGAGCCCACTGTGACACCTCCTCGTTCACCTGACTGCCACCTGGTCACTCCCTCCTCAAGGAAGCCTTTCGTAAACACTTCTCCTCCCGCCAGCCCAAACTGAGGTTGGGTAACTGCATTACCTGGGGCCTTGTCCTTGTGACTAATGGGATCTGACCATTTGGATCCATGTGTCTGCTTGGATCTGTCAGCTTCCATGCACCTCCCCTACCAGAGCTCAAGGTCCGTGGGGACTAACATAGCCTGTGGACCGTGGGTGGTGCTGAGCCTGTCTGGTGCGCCTGCTCAGCGAGTTCACATACTTGCCCTAGGTCGTGCAGCTGAGCAGCAGAGACAGGTTTTGAGCTCAGCCCTAACTCCTCAGTCACAGAGCAACGGTCCGCACTGGAACTGGTGCCTACTAGGTGCTCATGAAATGTTTGCTGAAGAAATGAGTGATCTGAGTAGGCAGCCTGTAGGACCTCTGGCGACACAGTGGCCAGGGAGGAAACAAGAACACGTGCTACAAAGACTTGGGGAACACTGCACCCTCCCAGACCCTGGTGTGCCCTGTGTTTTTCTTTGCCTCCAAGAAGGTTGAAGAAGGGAGCCTAGTACTGGGTCTCACTAGCTGTTGACTTTGGGTGGCATCCAAGGCAGGCAACCCACTTAAGGGACTCTGGGAAAGTGCTGGGGGTGGGGAGTGGAGCGGCAAGGGACAGTCACTTCACCTCTTCACTCCCTACTGCTTCTGAGCTAACTCCTGCCCACTTCACCTAGGCCCGACACCCATGTTTCTCTCACTCACTGATGTGGAGCTTGTTTAATATTGTTGGCCCTGTCCTATTCTTGTTACTCCCCAATGCAAGAGGCCAGATACTCGCTTGGCTTCTAGCCGGGATGGACTTGGGGGAAGGCAGCAGGTCACTTCTGAAACGTTTTGAGATCCCTCCTTTATGAAGCTTTCCCAAAAACCCCTGGGAAAGGTACCCAAGTCCTAGTTATGTCCAATTCCTCCTTCATGTCTCAGCTGGGTTTGTCACTCCCCCTGGGCAGCCCTTCCTGACCCCCAGCACAGGCTGACTCTCCCTATTATATCATCACTGCTCCACCACTGCAATTTATATTTATTTGTGCTTTTCGAGATCAGCGTGTCCCTCTCGCCCACCAGATTGTGAGCTCCAGAAGGACAGGGACTGATTCTGATTTTGCTCCCCAAAGGCAGCCCAAGGCTTAGCACCCTGCCTGGCACTTAGGAGGTGCTCCTCAAATAGCAGCTGAATGAACAAATGATTCTGGGTTCAACTCCTAGACCTGCCACTTCTCTGTGACCGGTGTGACCTTGGGCAGGTTGCATTGCCTCTCTGTGCCTCAGTTTCTCCCTCTGTTAAATGGCACTCCCATCACCCACTTCACCTGACCCTTGTAACTCAATGTCACAGTGAACGCTAAGAAATCCCTACCGGGACTGGCACAGAAAAATCGCTGAATAAACATAAGCTGCTGCGCTCCCAGAGGGCGGGACTGGCCCGAGGGCACAATGTACCCGCAACGCCTCACCACCTCTGGTCAAGGGTCGTGCAGCCCCTCGGCGCCAGGCCTGGCTTCCAAGCGGGCTGCGGCCCGCGCTCCCCGTGGCCTCGGGTTCCCCGAGGCCCCCACGGAGGCCTGGGCCGCCAGCCCACAGGGGTGGGGGATGAGGGTCTTGCAGCCGGTTACCTGGCAACGGCGGCAGCCCACCGCGTTACCTAGCAACGAGGCAGGGCTAAGGCGGACCTAAGACCCCTTCCTGGATACTTAGCAACAGGGTGGAGGCCTCAGGTGAAGCCAAACGGCTTCCTTGCCTAAGACCAGGATGGCTCCCATTGGCCGGTTAACTAGCAACAGGGTGGGTTCCCATGGGGCGAGGCCCCCGCCAGTTGCCTGGCAAAGCGGAAGGTGGGGCGCCCTCGGTACCTTGCCCTTCAGGTCCAGCACGTAGACGGCACTGGCGGACATGGCGGCTGCGGAAAGCCTCGGCACTGGCCGAGGGCGGCGGCGACAGCGGGGACTGCCAGGCGGTGAGCCAGGCCGAGGGCGCCCCGCGACAGTTCGTTTCCACTTCCGGTCCGGGGAGCCGCGCGCGGACCGTTATGTCCGGCCGGGGACGAGCTGCCAAGAATGCGCCGGCGCAGGGCGCAGGGTGCGCAGGCGCAGTATATCCGATGCGCCCTAATTTCCCGCTCCTCCCTCAAGCATCCCGGAAGTAAGCCGAGAGGGGCGGGGCGGGGCCGGGCCGGGCCAACTGAGGCAGGGCACTCTAGCTGCCTGACTGGGCGAAGCCCCTGCAGCTGAAAACCCCACTTTGTGGGCCAAGTTAGGTAAGAGATCCTGGTGGTTGAACCCACCTGGGGCCCAGCCGTATGGAACTCATAGCCTGGTGGGGAAGTCGAAAACAAATATACAGTCACCAATTGTGATACCCTTTATAGGGAGGGGTAAGGTGGTGGTTACTTGGAAAGAAGTTAAGCTCTCTGGCAATCGAGCCGTATCAACAGTCAGTTCCTGTCACCTGTCAGTGTCAACGTTTGTCAGTGGACAAGTGTGCCAGTTCATTGCCTGAAATGATCTCCTGAAAGCCACACCCCACTGAACCTAGGCAAAAAGCAGGTGATTTATTTCTGTAGTTAGTGGTCACTGTGGATAATGCAAACTGTGACCCCAATTAATCTAATTGAATATCTCATTTGCTTTTAAGAATACTCGGCCTTTGGAGAAATGCCTGCCTTCTGTCCCAATGAACTATCACAGTGCCCTGGGCCCAGTCCTGCAGTATCAGAACCACTTACCCAGGCTGCTTGTCTCTCTCTTATCCTTTTTTTTTTTTTTTGGCGGTACGCGGGCCTCTCACCACTGTGGCCCCTCCCGTTGCGGAGCACAGGCTCCGGACGCGCAGGCTCAGCGGCCATGGCTCACGGGCCCAGCCGCTCCGCGGCACGTGGGATCCTCCCAGACTGGGGCGCGAACCCGGTTCCCCTGCATCAGCAGGCGGGCTCCCAACCACTGCGCCACCAGGGAAGCCCTCTCTCTTATCTTTTATCTTCTCTACTACCTCCACTTGGGGTTTTCAAAGATAGTTTTTGCAACTCTGTGGTTATATATCCTCTACTTGGGATAGAGATGTAAGTGCAAGAAAATCCAGAGAAGAAAACTGGAATCTTTAAAGGTTATCAAGTAAATCCTGGGCTGGAAGAATTCTTCCACAAAGCAGCCAACTGAGGCTTTTTGACACCAACTCTCTCTTAAGAAATCCTACCGTGCCTAGCCTCATACCTTGCCCAATTTATTGCAATGTTTTAGAAAAACATTCCTTTTTTCTAACTACAAAACTGTACATCTCACTGAAGAAAAACTGAGGAAATGCCAAAAAGCACAAGGCAAAAAGAAAAGCCACCCAGGAGAGGCAACCCTTTCCATTATGGAGGATTTCTTTTCAGGCTTGCTGTGGGCATTTTAGATGTTTAATACAGTATCGGGGGGCTAGGAGGACAAAAGTCTTTTGAGGAAACAAAGACTTCCAAGTGCCAAGAGCACTGTCACAGTAAACACTGTTTACACATAAATTACTTGTAACCTCCTTTTCTCCCTATGTGGAGGAAGGAATTTGAATCATATCTGAATTTCATTCTTGGCAGTTAATGTATAAGTCAGATTTGACCTCTGTGACATCTCAGGAAAGACCATACTGATTGTGCTAAACCAGAGTTTTTCAAACTTTGCTGCATGCTGGGGTCACCTGGGGAGCTCTGAAAAATCTCATGACAGAAACCCACCCCAGGCAGCATCAGTGGTTCTTAATGCTCCCCAGGAGAGCCTAACATACAGATTTTGAGAACCACTGTGGTATAAGTGATGGCCCTCAGTAAACCACATCTTCTGGTGTTCGTGCCCTGTGTAATTCCCTCCCAGAGTGGGTTTGGCAATGACTTGTGTTGGCGATGGAACAGGTTATGTAAAGGGAGATTCTGGAGGACGTTCTGGCCCCAGGCAAGTCAATGTAACTTACACATGAACTAAACTACACCTCATGGAGCAGAACCATCCAGCTGAGCATGGTCAATACACAGAATCGTGAGAGAGAAATTCCACTGTTTTCAGTCACTCAGTTTTGGAGTGATCTGATGGGCAGGGAGAATTGGAATAGCTGTCTTCCCCACTACTGAAGCAGGCTTTTCACAGCACCACCACATCATGCTCACAGATCCCAACTGCTGACTCATGGATGGCAAAGGCCTGAAAGTGCCTTTCTACCAGTCAGTGGGGGAATCCACCGCAAGGAGCCATGCTAACGAGAGAGTATGTCACTTCCTTTAGGTGGGCTGCAAACCCCAGATGGAAACATGTCATCTAATTTTCTCCAAATTGAGGGAGAATAGTTGTTTTGTGGTACGCACATTCTTTGTGTGTGATAATCCTAAAGGCAGTGTTTCTAGTAGTAATCAAACAGCCTGTAATTATGATACTCAGACTCATAGTTAATAACTTTTTTTGGTTTTATTCTGCATTTCACATATGACAGTCCCAAACCCAACACATGGTTTTGTTTTCTGCCTTTCTTATTCTCTCAGCATCTATGTCAACACATTTTTTCCCAACAGCATATGCAATCTGATCCTTATCTGGTGGGTATACATAGGCCCTCAAAGGTCCTGGCTCTTCTGCATGGGAACCTGAGTCCTTCCTTTCGACTATACCCACGTCTGTCTGTGCTGGGGATCTGCCTTGGTCCCATCACCCTCGAGGTGTCCTTAGGCCAGTAACGCCAAACATGTTATGTGCCAACTCTAAATAAATACAGGGGGCTGCTTGGAGCCCAGGGTTGAAAGTAAGATGGCTGGCTGTGTCTGGGTTCCATTACAAAGAATGCTGTGCTTGACTGGCAATGCCTGCCATGGCAACACCCACTAGACATGTCTGGAATGGGGATACTGGGAGAAGAGGCTACATGCTGGCCACAGGTTACATGGTTTTGTTTTCTGCCTTTCTTATTCTCTCAGCATCTATGTCAACACATTTTTTCCCAACAGCATATGCAATCTGATCCTTATCTGGTGGGTATACATAGGCCCTCAAAGGTCCTGGCTCTTCTGCATGGGAACCTGAGTCCTTCCTTTCGACTATACCCACGTCTGTCTGTGCTGGGGATCTGCCTTGGTCCCATCACCCTCGAGGTGTCCTTAGGCCAGTAACGCCAAACATGTTATGTGCCAACTCTAAATAAATACAGGGGGCTGCTTGGAGCCCAGGGTTGAAAGTAAGATGGCTGGCTGTGTCTGGGTTCCATTACAAAGAATGCTGTGCTTGACTGGCAATGCCTGCCATGGCAACACCCACTAGACATGTCTGGAATGGGGATACTGGGAGAAGAGGCTACATGCTGGCCACAGGTTTAGAAAGGGACAAGGTGTACGTTCCATCCTTGCCGTAGGTGGTTGTTCTGTTTCCCAGGCTGTGTTGTCTCACTGGCCAGGAGGCTGAGGGGGCAGTCTGAAGACCATAGCTGCAAGTGGCTTCCCCAAGCCCTGGATGGGAGAGCGTAAGCCCCAATCTAGAGGGAGCTTGGAAGGGCAGCCTGTGCAGGGCCCTACAGGGGTGTACATGCTGCAGGCCACGCTGGCATTAGCTCCTTGTCCTCTGGAGTCGGTTTCATCCAGGCAAAGCCAGCTGGATGGCTGTCAAAGAGTCAGATACAACTCGGGGGTAAAACCACTTCTCCATGGCACTTGCACAGAAATGACCTTAATCTCTGGATACACTTTCCAAACTAAAAATGTTTCTCTTCTATGTGCTACTGAGAAATCAAAATAGAGTTAAAGGACGGTCTTATTTTAATCAAGTTCCAGAATGAGGACATACAGCTTTGAAAAGCACTGTCTCAGCAGATGATGCAAGGATGTGTGTAAAAGAATGTTTCTAGAAAATACCAAAGGCACCAAATATAACCCCAACTTTGCCTTCTGCTTCTCCTTGATGCCACTCCATACCCCAGGAGGGGAGGCTACTTCGTCCAGCTGACTTTGGGAATGTCATAGTGCTCCGTGAGTGTGTCCAGGTGTCTGTTGAAGTCCTGAGAAAGCCGAGGAGAAAGCCCATGTCAATACAGACCCAAGCAGGGCACTAGGGATACGCAGCACTGCCCACTCCCACTTCTCTACATCCTGCCTCTCCTCAGTGAGCCCCTTCCTCTCAAAGCCACCCTGCCAGGCATTATAGATGCCTGAACCCTGGCCTTGCCCTTATATGACCCTGGGGAGGTTGGGTAAAGCCCCTCCCCACCAACACTCCAATGGCTCCTCTACCAGGCTCCTAGCCTTTGGGCCCAGCCTGGTCCCTACATGGCTCAGTCTCCCCCACCAGCACGTGACTTACCTCTACTCTCTGCTTGTGGGTTTTGGATGCTTTCTTCAGGATCCTTTCCATTTGCTGAAGAGAGGAGAGAAATGGAGGTGAGTCACATGCCTGATGCAGCCCAGGCCAGCACGCGATGGAAGATGAGAGCCCCCAGCCAGCCTGGCTGGAGGTCTCAGGGTGAACACCTCGCCCCTCCCTCAACTCCACTCAGGTGGGTCCAGCAGGGATGCCTGACCATAACACACCCCAGTGGGAACTCACATCAGCTGCCCTTTGGTCTGAGTGGCGGGAAACGTCCGAGCACTGACTTAAGGAGACTCCGCTGGGAGCTGTACATGTGCTTCCTGCATCCTTGGGCAACTGACTGCATTCCCAGTTTGCAGAAAAAGAAAGCCTCAGAAGGGGTCTGAGGAAGGATGATAAATGAGGAAGGAAAAGAGCCTGACACAGAGTAGGTGCTTGAGTGACAGTTCACAGAGCCAAGAGGGTTACAAGATCCAGATCTCCTTGACAAGTATGATTCTGGAACATGCATCCTGTACCACCATGACCTACCCGACTCCTCATGCTTAACACCAATTATACCTGGTATGAGTTAAGAGCGTGGGATGCAGAGCCAGACAGACCTGGGGCCGCACCTGGCTCTACACTTACTAGCTGGGTGACTGTGGCCGACTCACTTTGGTGGCCCCCGCCATGAACCGAGCTGCCTGGTACTGGTGCCCTGGTGCAGTCCTCTGTCGCACTGACTCTGGGTTGGTCCTGTGACATGGTTTACTTAACAGAATGCAGTGCCAGTGCTGGGCTGAAGCTGTAAGGAGACCTAGCAGGTTTTGCCTTGTGTTCTTGGAAGCTAGCCACCATTCGGGAAGCCTGATGACCTTGCTGCAAAGAAAGGACCTGGAGAATGAGATGACATGTGGGGAGGGAGGCCATGGAGGAGCACTGAGGCACCAGACATGTGATGGTGAAGCCATCTTGGATTTCCAGCCCAGATGGGCCTCCAGCCCCAGCTGCCATCTGACTGCACCAGGTTCCAAGGGAGGCCAGCAGAAGAACCACCCAGCTAAGCCCAGGCAACCCACAAAAGCATGAGATCTACTGTAGACTGCCCCCTGGCTGCTCCTCCCTTTCCCTCCTCTTCTCCTTTGCTGCCTCTTTATCTCCCTCTATGTCCAGTCAGCTCCCACCTGGCTGACACTCCCACTCCCTCTGAAGTATCTGCCTTATCCATCCCTGCCCCTTCCTGCTGCTGTGAGCCCATGTGAGGCCTGTGTCTCCTCACAAGAGGCCACACTGACTTGACCAGCTGTCACCAATGCCAGACACTTTGGGGGGCTCTGCCCTCCTTCTTCTCAGTCCATGCACCAAGTTAGAGGGTGTCATGGGTGCTATTGCAAACCCCACTTCACAGACAAGAGAAAATGAGGACCAGAGTGTACAGTGGGTGATGGGGCTGGAAATGCCAAGCTCTGATCCCTTCCACCAGGCTGGAGCCTTCCTTCCAGGAGCTGTCCAGCCTATAAAGCCCACTGTGCTCAATCCAACACTCTTCCACAAGGGAATCTGCATTTCCCAACTGTACCTCGCTTTGTCCACACCTGCTCCCTTCTCTCTCATCCAGCTCATGTACCTCCCTCTCTTCCCCTCTCTCTCTCTCTCTCTCTTCCTGCCCCCCTCTCTCCCTCCACTGGGTCAAACAAAACCCTCAGGAGTATTTCTAGTATTCATTGCCAACAACGAAAACTTCACCTTGACCTTCTACCCTCCAGCTAGAGGCCCATTTCTCCATTCCCTTTGACAGCAAATCTCCCAAGACTTACTTCTAATCCTTGTCTCCATCTCTGCCTTCCCCTGCCCCCACGTGGATCCACTATAATCAGCCTTTCCTCCTTCTCATACCAAATGCCAACTAAGGGCTCTGAGAGAGTGCTCACCCAACTAGACCTCCTGCCAGCATACGACACAGTTGATCACGTCTTCCTTCTTGAAACACTTTCTCCACTCGGCTCCTAAGGACACACTCTCTCCTGGTATCCCTCCGTCCCGTGCTCCTTTGCAGTTTCTTTTCTGCCACCCTCTGATCACCAGGGGTCAGATCCTAGACCTCCTCTGTCACTATCCTTCCTCAAAGGATCTCATGCAGTCCCCAGAGCAATTCGAAATGTTTATCTGGGCCCAGACCTTTCCTCTAAACTGCAGATTCAGGTATCGAACTGTCCACGAGAACTCTCCACTTGGGTTTCTAACAGGCACCTCAAATTTAACTTCTAAAATGAAGATCTTGATTCCCCCACTTTAGAAACCTGCTTTACTTACAGTCCTTCCTGTTTCAGTAAAACAGCACCTTCATTCACCCAGCTTCTCCCACCAAAAATCTTGGTCATCCTTGATTCCTCTTTCCCAGCCCACAGCCAACCCATCAGCTAATCTGGCTGTTCTTCCTTCAAAACCTATCCCAAACCCGATACATTCCATCACCTCCACTATTACTGCCCTAGTCTGAGGGGCCATTATTAGTCACTCTGATGGTTGCATGAGCCTCTCCCCATCTCCACCCCAACTCCAGCAGTAAAATCCCAGTCCTGCCTCTGACTATAACCTTAAGGAACGGGCTTAAGTGCATTCACTTGTTAAATCCTCACCACCTATGAGGTTGGAACTTAAGTCCCACTTTACAGATGAAGAAATTAGGTGTGGGAGGTGAGCCAACCTGTCCAGAGTTACACCACCAACAGTGGTAGAGACAGAATGAGACGCAAGTCTGTCGTGTCAAAGCCAGCGAGTCTCTCTCTCTCTCTCTCTCTCTCTCCTTTTTCTCTTCTATGACTCAATTAGGCCTGGGAGTAATGAGTTAACTTTTTCCTGATGTTACTGGACCAAATCGCCAAGATCACCATTAGCGTTTCTCAGCCTGGGCACTACTGACATTTTGGGCCAGATCAATCTTTGCTCTGGGGGGCGTTGTCTCAAGCACTTCAGGATGTTGAGCAGCATCCCTGCCCACTCCTGCCCCACCCAAGTTGTAACAAACAAAAATGTCTCTAAACATTGCCAAATGTCCTCTTGGGGGTGGAGGTGGGGGACAAAATGGCCCCCAGTTGAGAACCACTGACCTAGACTGATTATTCCCCCCAAACATAATGGGCTGAACGTATCTATCCTATGCTGACCTCTCCTATCCTTCGCCACCCAAACTTATTATTAAGTATTAAGAGAAATCATTTTTCAGAGCCTGAAAATACAACGTATTTGAAGCTGCCAAAGTCGTCATGGGAACACTTCGTGGTGACCTACAGCAGTGAGTATGCCCATTTAATGTCAACAGCTAACATCCATTGAGCACTGACTTTATGCCAGCCTGAGTGCCATTTGCCCGCGTTACCTCATCCAAAGTTCCCATCTCTCTTAAGAGAAAGCATGATCCTGACCCCTACATATGTGGAAACTGAGGCATCAAGAAGTGAGTCACTGACCCAGTGTTACGGGGCAAACGAGCGACAGCGCTGGAATCCAAAGCCGGGTCTCTAGCTCTCCCCTCTGCGGTCCAATCCGGCCAGAAGAACTTCTTGTCCTCGGAGCTCCCCCACCGTGGACTCTTCCTCTCTTTCTCATGCAGCATCTTCTCCCCGGAATTCAGGTCCTCACTGACCGCTTGCCCTCCCCGGAGCGTTCTGGGGTAGACCCCGGTTACGGGTCTCCGGGTCCTGCCTCCGAATCCACCCCAGGAGACCTAGGCCAGCGATGCGGGACATCCCTAGGCTTCCCACCCGCCTTACCCGCTTCTCCTGCATCTTCTCGAAGGCCGCCTGGGCCGGTGTCCGCTTGTCCAGGCCGCGCCGCTTCTCCTCCTCGTTCTTTTTGCTTGTTCCCATCGCTTCCAGCAGTTTCGCCTTGTCTTTGTCCTTCTTTTTCTTCTTCCTGGGAGGGGAGACGGGGTAACGGCGGGTCAGAGGGCTACGCTCCGGGGTCTCAGGAAGAGGCTCAAGGGGACAGCCTCTCGGGACTCACCGCTTAGTCACTCCGAGCTCTGCCACGCCTTTCAGCTTCAAGGGCGCCTTCTGGACCTGCTCGTAGGCCTCCATGGCGCCCGGCTGACGTCCGGAACGTAAAAAGGCCACACTTCCCGATTTTCACCCGAACGCCCGCCTTCCTTCGTTTTGATTGGCCGATCTAGGCTCTGCGCATGCGTATTTGCATCTGGACGTGGGCCACACTTCCGGGTTCAGGGCCGGACTTGGAGAGTCAAGCGCGTCCCCAGCTTCTGCATCCTGTTTCCTGCCACACTTCCGGCTTTGGCGCCCACTTCCAATTTCCCCAGCCTTGGGCACCTAGACCTGGGAAGCGTTTTTGACAAAGCGCCGGTTTTCTAAAACCCAACGTTTTATTGAGTGTTTTGCGCGTGTTTGAATGGTCTGTTCTCCTTTACTGCCATATTTTGAGGGTTCAATAGATAACCTAATTTTGTAAGCCTAATAAGTACTCCTTAGTTTTTCAGCTTTTGGTAAGTGACGGTAGTATGTGAAATATATGTTCGTGGTATTTAAAATAAAAATCGATTTCATTGAGGTACAATTTATAAACAGTAAAATGCACCCATTTAAATTGTAACCTTCCACGAGTGTAGTCACATTTATACACCTATGTAATCGCCTTCAGAATCAAGATAAAGAACATTCCTTCACCCCCAAATTCCTTTGTTCCTCTTTACAGTTAATTCTCCCATCCCTTTCCCCAGGCAACTCCAAATTTGTTTTCTCTCACTATAGGTCATAATGGTCTTTTTAAAAAGTTTCATATATGTGGAGTCATAAAACATGTGTTCTCTTGAGTTAGAGTACTTGCACTGGGCATAGTGTGTTTGAGATTCTTCCTGTTGTTGGGTATAACAGTACTGCATTTTTATTGGTAAGTGTTATTCCATTGTAACTGAGTAGGACCCTTCCTGGAACACACCCTGCCCCACCCACTCATACACCGTGTCTTCTGCCTGCCTCTCGTTTGTAGAAGAGCTTTAGCCTCCTAGGCTGTCCCCAAGTTCCAAAGTGTAAATTTAATCAGAGAAGTGAGACAATGCAGAAAGAAAGTAAGACAAAGTAATAATAGTGTAGCCATTAAACAAAGTCAAGGGGACTTGCCTGGTGGTCCAGTGGCTAAGACTCTGAACTCCCAATGCAGGGAGCCTGGATTCGATCCCTGGTTGGGGAACTAGATCCCACATGCATGCCGCAACTAAGAGTCTGCATGCCGCTACTAAGACCTGGTGTAGCCAAAATAAATAAATAAATACTTTAAAAAAAAAAAAAACAAAGTCAAGGACATTTAGTTCCTCCTCAAGGGCTACAGGTAATATTCTGAGCCATACACTTTGAGGGTTTCCCCACCAGGTAGAAGAAGTTAACTGTATGCTGACCACAAGCACATAGATCCCAGACCTGTTGGAACCAGAAGATTGATGATGTTGACTCCCAATTGCCTCATGACCAACCAATCAGAAAAAGGTCCATGAGCTGATCACATACCCCACAATCCCCCTTCCTCACACTGTCATTAAAAATCTTTCCCTGAAAGCCTTCAGGGAGTTCAGGCCTTTTAAGCACTAACTACCTGGACTCCTTGCTTGGCACCCTGCAATAAACTCTACACTTTCCTTCACCACAATCCAGTGTCAGTAGATTGGCTTTACTGCACACAAGCAAGCGGACCCAAGTTTGGTTCGGTAACACCATTATATATAAATGTATTCAACTTGCTTAGCCACTCACCTGTGGATAGATATCTGGGTTGTTTCCAGTTTGTGGCTATAATGAATAGAGCTTTTGTGAACATAGTATATATCTTTGTATGGACATATTTCTCATTTCTCTTGGGCTCACTCCAGATGCCTTTGCTTCTTGAGGTAGAATTGTAGCAAGATTTGGTTTTCCTCAGAATACAATGTTGACTCCCAGCCACTCTGGCTTTGAGGCTGTGATAAGAGAAAATAGTTGCAGAAGGTGTACCAAAAAACCTGATCTAATAGTGTCATAACACTTGGGACTCCAGTGAGTTGGGCTTTTAATTCCCTGATATCACAAGTAATTTGTTTGTTGAATAAGCAGAACTATTGTCATAACCAAAATACAGTTCTATCTTTGTTTCCTTCCATTCTTTTAAATATTATATTTTTCAATGTGGATCATCTTCCTCTGCCCTGGATGAAAATGCTGTCAGCCCCATGGCTCTCCTCTCATTTTTTCATGTGACGTAGAGGAAACTCACTTTATGTAGTAAATAAGCCTCAATTCAATAAATGGAAAGACCTCAAATGGAGTCACTTATACTAAGTGCCACATCACCAAACTGAGACTTAATTACAGTTTTGGCTCTTCCAGAAATGGAATCTCAAACTAGTCAATCAGGAATTGCCTGGTCAGCACTAGTTGGGTCATCTGCCTGATAGACTCCTACCATCCCCTAAAGAAAAGTAACCTTGCAATAACCAACCAGGTAAATAGCATAAAACATAAAATGTACCATGGTAACCACTTTAAATCGTACAACTCATCAACATTAAATGCATTCACGATGTTGTGTATCTTTTTTTTTCAGATTACAAAAGATATACAAACATTAATTGTGGAATATGTAATAGAAAAAAATACAGAGAAACCCAAAGAAGACAGAAATTGCTCCCATCCAGAAAAAAAAAAATCTGTTAGTGTTTTGATTTCTTTATTTCAGTCTATTATTATTTATAATTTTAAAAAATAAAAATGGGATCTTATTCTATACTTGCTTTGTCACTGACCCTTGCCCCATCAGAATACTGTGACTGCTTTCATGTATTGAGTTAAAAATTTTACCATTGGATTTTTTTTTTTTTTTTTTTTTTTTGCGGTACGCGGGCCTCTCACCGTTGTGGCCTCTCCCGTTGCGGAGGGTCGCGCAGGCTCAGCGGCCATGGCTCACGGGCCCAGCAGCTCCGCGGTATGTGGGATCTTCCCGGATCGGGGCACGAACCTGCGTCCCATGCATCGGCAGGCGGACTCTCAACCACTGCGCCACCAGGGAAACCCTATCATTGGGTTTTTAACACTGAGAGAAACAGGGAATAAGCCCCAAATCTCCCATAATCCTTTGCTGACATTAATATACATGTATAAATCCACATGTTCCGTGTAAGGAAACCACACAGTAAAAAAAAAAAAAAGGTTAAAAGAAAGAAAGAAAAAGGAAAACAAAAAAGTAGAAGCTTCCCTTCCCACCTCCTGCCAAAGCGATTAACAAGTTCATTTTGATCCTTTGCAGCACAAAATGTGTATATGCCAACATATATGTAAATATATCTATATCTATATATCTATATATATCTTTGCGATGTTCTTTTATTTCTGCCTTCAGCTTTTCACTTATCAAAATGTCTTGAAGCTCTTTACAAGACAGCAGGTACACTTCCACCCCATCTTCCTCAAAGCTGGATGTCCTGTGGCTGAGTGAAGCCCTCCCCAACCAATGACCATTTAGGTGCCCACAAATCTTATCTGACTTTTGCAAGTGGCCTGGATCTGTAGCAGTGGAATTGCTGAGTCCAAGAGTATGTGCATTTGTGCATTTAAATTTGGACTGCTGTTGCCCAAATTGTGCCAGGGACCTTTTTTGGAGGGCATTATGGGGGTGGAGGAGAGAGAAGAAGAGAGAAGCAAGCGCCCCCAAATCTAGAGGGGGTCAACAAAGGAGGGCACGATGCCTGTCTATTCCCATTCTACCTGCAGGGGGCAGCAAACGACTGTCCAATTCTCCAGCCATAGGCTCAACCTTTGGCGAACCGGAATTGATGAGATCGCCAAGAAAGGAGTGGATGTAAATATATATACATAACAGATTCACTTTGTTGTACTCCTGAAACTAACATAACATTGTAAATCAACTGTACCCCAATACAAATTTTAAAAAAAGAAAAAGAAAGAACGGGCTTCCCTGTGCCAGTGAATGGGGGCGACCAAGTGGCGCCAGCTTACTTGTGGGGCTGTCCACGACAGAATCAACTCTGCAGGGAGGGACAGGACAGATTCAGGTGTGGAAATCTGTCCTCTCCAAGCCAACCCAGCAGCCTTGGAGCTCCTTTTGGGCACTTCCAAGGCTGTGTGCCCTGACCTCTCTGAGCTTCTCTTTCCTCTTTTATAAAATGGGAGTGATGATGATGATAACAACAACAACTAATACTTTATATGGCCTCATATGGAGATCATCGAATTTACTCTCACAGCCACCCTATTATGTAAACCATCCTGATTTTATAGGTCGGGAAACTGAGGCACAGACATAATCCAGTGCACACTGAGTAGTGTTTGATCCTTGCTTTTGTCAACAACTATGAGGCCTCCACTCAAATTAGATGCATCACTATTTTATAAACCTTAAGAAAGTGTTTTTCAACCTTCCCCCCCCACTTATTCCCCCCTAAAGAGACCATTTTAATTTAATTTAATTAGAGAAGTTAAATGCTGATGAATAAGATTTTGCCAGGGAGGGTTAAGCTTTGGAGGGCCACAAACCACTGAAATATCTAAGATTTTTTTGTCACCTCCTCCCTCCAAACCAATTTTCACCCCCTTGGGGGCAGTATTACCCCCATTGATAATTTCTGTTCGAAGAGGGAAAATGTGACAAGTGAACTATGACACAGTGTTTTTGATCCCTTAAAATTTTTATTTTATATCCTTTTAAAGAGTCTTGAGATTTTCATTATATGCTACTGCTGTGTATCCATACAAAGAAAACCAGTAAATCAGTTAAGGCTTCCTAAATGTCTTCAGAGTATACTCTTCAAAATCACTTTCCAACTCTAGGTTGTCAATGCCTGTGCTTTATCACATGACATCTCCCTCTGTGCCATCAAGGACTCCAGTAAGGAGCATTTCTTTAAGACAATCCGCACTGTTTCCAAAGAATAGGGTATGGAAAGGGAAAAAACATAGGTTATGGTGGGAAAACATGGGACATATCGCCTTCCAAGTGCTCAAAGCCAGCGTTGTTGGTGACATGGTATGGCTCCTGGTATGATGTGATGATGAAACTGAGCAGGACCCTGCAGGGCCTTCCTGGGGACACACCCCATGTCCTCCACCTCTTGTTTGTAGACAAGCTTTAGCCTCCTATGCCTTCCCCAAGTTCCAAAGAGCAAACTTAATCAGAGAAGTGAGAAGATGCAGAAGCAAAAGAAAACAGTCAAGTGAAACAAAATAATAATAGTTTAGCCATTAAACAAAGTAAGGGACCTTTGGTTCCTACCTCAAGGTCTATAGATAATATTCTGAGCCATATCCTTGAGTTGTTTTGCAGATACTAAAACCCCTACCAGATGGAAGACGTTAACTGCATGCTGACCACCAGCACATAGATCCCAGACCGGTTGGAACCAGGTTGATGATTGACATTCCCCAAATACCTCCCTGCTACCTCACCACCAACCAATCAAAAGACATACACGAGCTGATCCCACACCCTATGACCCTCTCCCTCACCTTGCCTTTAAAAACACTTCCCCAGGGCTTCCCTGGTGGAGCAGTGGTTGAGAGTCTGCCTGCTGATGCAGGGGACGCGGGTTCGTGCCCTGGTCCAGGAGGATCCCACATGCTGCGGAGCGGCTGGGCCCGTGAGCCATGGCTGCTGGGCCTGTGCATCCGGAGCCTGTGCATCCGGAGCCTGTGCTCCGCAACGGGAGAGGCTGCAGCAGTGAGAGGCCCGCGTACCGCAAAAAAATAAAACAAAACAAAAAAAACCACTTCCCTGAAAGCCATCTGGGAGTTCAGGTCTTTTGAACATGAGCTGCCCATTCTTCTTGTTTGGCCCTGCATTGGGCACCTTGCAAAAAACACTGAACTTTCCTTCAGCGAGACCTGTTGTCAGTAGATTGGGTTTGCTGCATGCAGGCAAGCAGACCCAAGTTTGGTTCAATTACAATGAAGAAGGGCAAATGAGGTGTTTCCTGTTTGGGGCTATTATGAATAAAATAGCCATTATAGGTTTTTGTGTGAATGTAAGTTTTCATTTCTCTGGGGATTGCCCATGAGTGCAAGTTCTGAGTCATATGGTAGTTGCATGTATTTTATTTTATTTTATTTTATTTTATTTTATTTTATTTTATTTTATTGTGGTAAGAACACTTAACTTGAGATCTACCCTCTTAACAAAGTGTATACTACATTATTGTTGGCTAGAGATACAATGTTGTCCAGCAGATCTCTGGAGCTTATTCATCTTGCATGATTGAAACATTATGCCTATTGATTAGTACGTCTCATTTCCTCCCCCAAGTCCCTGCCAACCATTTCTACTCTCTGCTTCCAAGAATTTATTTTAGATATCTCATATAAGTGGAATCATGCAGTGTTTGTCTTTCTGTGACCAGTTTATTTCCCTTAGCAAACATCCTCAAAGTTCAACCATGTTGTCACATATTGCAGAATTTCCTTCTTTTTACAGGTTGAATAATATTGCATTGTTTATATATATACCACATCTTTATCCATTCATTCATCGATGGACTTTCAGGCTGTTTCCATATTGTGGGTATCGTGAACAGTGCTACAATGGACATAAGAATGCTAACATCTCTTCAAGGTCCTGATATACATTCTTTTAGATGTATACCCAGAAGTGGGATTGCTGGATCATATGGTAGTTCTATTTTTAATTTTTGAGGAACCTCCATACTGTTTTCCACAGAGGCTGCACCATTTTGCATTCCCACTCACAGTGTGCAAGGGTTCCAATTTCTCCACATCCTTGCCAACACTTGTTTTTTGTGTTTTTTTGTTTTGTTTTGTTTTTGCAGATGTGAAGTGATATCTCATTGTGGTTTTGATTTGCATTTCCCTGATGATTAGTGACATGCAGTATTGTTATTATGATTCTGAGTTCTATAGCCTATATTATTATTGGGTTTTTTTTTGGCTGTGTTGGGTCTCCTTTGCTGCACGTGGGCTTTCTCTGGTTGTGGAGAGCGGGGGCTACTTTTCTTACAGTGTGCAGGTTTCTCATGGCAATGGCTTCTCTTGTTGTGGAGCACGGGCTCTAGGCACACAGTCTTCAGTAGTTGCAGCACACGGGCTCAGTAGTTGTGGCACACAGGCTTTGTTGCTCCGTGGCATGTGGGATCTTCCCAGGCCAGGGATCGAACCCGTGTCCCTTGTATTGGCAGGCGGATTCTTAACCACTGTGCCACCAGGGAAGCCCTATAGCCTATATTATAAGGGGATTTAAAAAGACCTCCTTGTTCCCCATTGCCTGGTTGAAGTCCAGGATATACTATAAGGTATTGTTGCTTATAGTTTATCATAATAAAGCTGAAATTGATCTATGCCAAGATAAAATTAATTTATTTATACCATGAAAAATGATTTCTTGGAAATGCAAAAAAGAAAAAAATTCCATCATTGGAGTTGGTGTATCAGAGAAGTAACCTCTAATGGCAGACATGAGCAGCAGCTTAATTAACAGTTATTAATTAACTTAATCATAGTTAGTGCTTGCTGAGCCCCTACATACAGCACTGGCTGGCTTGCTGTCTCTCAACTGTGTGATGCTTGCTCCATCCAGCCTCAGGGCCTTTGCACTTGCTGTTCCCACTGCCAAGGACTCTCTTCCCACTCAGCTTACTTCCCACTCACTTCCTTCCAGTCACTACTCATATGTCACCCCAACAGAGGTGCCTTCCCTTCCTAATCTACATAGCTCACCCTCATCTCTATCTCTGCCCTGTTTTATTTTTCTTCTTAGAACTTAGCCCTCCTGACTAATTATGTGTTTATTTGGTTGCTTGCTCACTGGAATGTGAGATCCATGAGATCAGGAACTCATTTTTTTCACGAATGTATTCCCAGGACCTAGGACAGCACCTGGCACACAGTACATGTTCAACCATTAATTGAACATTAATTAATTGGGGGGGAGTTACATAATCAATTCACAACGTGTTTGATGGGGTCAGGCATAGGAATTTGGACTTCAACCATGAGGCATTGGGGAGCAAGGAGGTCTTTAAAAATTAGTTTTGTTATTGTCTTCATTTAAAAAATGTATGGACAAGCAATAAAATTCACCCTTTTTGTGTACAGTACTATGAGTTTTCACAAATGAATACAGCCATGTCACCAACACTACAATCAAGATATAGAACAGTTCCATCACCCCCCAAATTCCCTCGTTCCCCCTCCCATCCCCCAGCCCCTGGCAACCATTAATATATATTCTGTTCCTATAGTTTTGTCTTTTTGAGAATGTCACATAAGTGGAATCATCTAGTAGATGTCTTCTTGACTCACTTGAAAGAAGTGAGGCTTCTTTCACTAAGTGTAATGCATTTGAGATTCATTCACATCGTGCATATCAATAGTTCATTCTTTTTAATGGCTAAGTAGTATTCTATTGTATGGACAAACCACAGTTTGTTTATCCATTCCCCAGGTGAAGGACATTTGTGTTGTTTCCTGGTTTTGAAGGTTATGAATAAGGCTCCTATAAAAATTTATGTACAAATATTTTTTTAAAAGCTGAAATATAATTCACATACCATAAAAGTCACCCTTTAAAGTGCACAATTCAGTCACATTGAGTACATTCACAATGTTGTGTAACCTTCACCACTATTCAATTCCAGAACATTTTCATCACCTCAAAAAGAAACCCCATACCCATTAGAAGTCACTCCCCATTCCCCCTTCCTCAGCCTCTGGCAACCATGTATCTATTTTCTGTCTCTATGGATTTGCCTTTTCTGGACATTTCAGATAAATGGGATCATACAACATGTGACCTTCTGTGTCTGGCTTCTTTCACTCAGCATAATGGTTTTGAGGTTCATCCACATCATAGCATGAATCAGTGCATCATTCCTTGGTATGACTGGATAATATTCCATTGTATGGATAGACCGCAATTTCTTTATCCATTCACCCACTGATGGCCATTTGGGTTGTTTCTACTTTTCTTTCATGTACAAGTTTTTATTTGGACATATATTTTCAATTCTCTTCACCTAGGAGTAAAAATTGCTGGGTCATATGGTAGGTATAAGTTTAACTTTTTAAAGAACTGCCAGACTGTTTCCCAAAGCGGCTGCACCATTTTACATTCCCACCAGCAGTGTATGATGTTTCCAATATCTCCACATCCTGGCTAACTCGTGTTATTGTCTGTCTTTCTTAGTATAGGCATCCTAGTGGGTGTGAAGTGGTATCTCACTGTGGTTTTGATTTCCATTTACCTAATTACTAGTGATGTCCAGCATCTTTTCACGTGCTTACTGGCCATTTGTATATCTTTTTTGGAGACATGTCTGTTCAAATCCTTTACCATTTTGTTTTGTTTTAATAGACTTTGGTTTTAGAGAAGTTTTAGGTTCACAGCAAAATTGAGAAGAAGGTATTCAGAGTTTTCCCTTACATCTCCTGCCCCACTAATGCACAGCCTCCCCAGATATCAACATCCCCCACCAGAGTGGTGCATTTGTCACAGGTGATGAACCTACATTGACCCAGCATCAGCCAGAGTCCATAGTTTAATTAGAACTTACTCTTCATGTTGTACATTCTGTGGGTTTGGACAAATGTATAACGATGCATAGCCATCGTTATAGTATCATACAGAGTAGTTTCACTGCCCTAAAAATCTGCTGTGTTTCACCTGTTCAACCCTCCCTCCCCCCAACATTTGCCCATTTTTTTCTTGGGTTATTTGTCTTTTTGTTGTAAACTTCTAATAGTTCTTTATATAGCTTGGAGACTAGTACCTTACCAGTTATATGATTTGCAAATATTGTCTCTATTTCGTGGGCATATACAGGTTTATGTGTGCACATAGGTTTTCATTTCCCCTGGACAAATACCAAGGAATGGGATTGCTGAGTCATGTGTAAGTGTATGTTTAACTTTATAAAAACTGCCAACCCATTTTCCATAGTGGCTGTACCATTTTGCATCACACCCGCAATGTGTAAGAGTTCCAGTTGCTCCATATCTTTGTCAACACTTGGTATTGTCAGTTTTTTTCCCCAAAAAATCATCTTCAGGGGGGTCTTTAAAGCTTGATCATAGTCACACTTTACACGATGGCTTCACACGCTGGGGCAAAGTATGGAAGCTGAGGCAGGGGCCAGAGGAGTCTTGTGGGAGGAACTGCTATGGTCCAGGCCAGGGAGAGTGGGGATGAGGGAAGGGGAAGACTCAAGAGTGATTCAGGGGGCCTGGGATATGGGGCTGGAACTGGCTGAGCAGGAGAGGAAAGTGGAAGGAGGCCAGATCCAGAGTGAGAAGGGCAGGGAGTGCCAGGCTGGGAACTTTCAACTCCCAGATTTTCTGCCCAAGAGGATTCTGAGTCTTAATAAGGTTGGGAGCTGCTACATTGTATTTACCCCTTGAGGATGCATGGTGCACATTAACATATTAAAGCCTCTGACAAGTCCTGCAATAAAGAACTCTGGCGTTATTTAACCCAAACTTAGACATTGGATTGCTTTTCTCAAGCCATGGCATCATCCTCCTCATCATCTCCAATGCAGACCTCATCTAGCTTGTTTACCATTATGTGCCTAGAACTTGCTTGTATCCAGTGGTCAAATATTTTTCGGGGGGTTGTATTAATGATCTCATTAGATCTTCTGAACAACTCTATGAGGTAGGTACTAATATAATTTCTATCTTACAAACAAGGCTCAGAGATGCCAGATGACTTGCCTAAGGCCACACAACTAGTGGGTAAAGAGCTGGAATTTGACCTGGGGTGTGCTGGCAGCCTCTCCACCACCCTGCCCATCTCTCAAAGGTGCCCCATACCCTCGGTCTCACCTGGTGGTGGCAGGCGTGCTCTCCCCACTGAGGGCTACCCTGTGACCTCCCAAAGCCCTTCTCCTTGCTCTGGTGGCCGTGGACATACTCAGGCTGTTGCCCAGAGAGCTCGGCTGTAACTTGAGTCTCACCCAGGCTGGGGGTGATGAGGAGGGTGGGCAGGTGACAACCAGGGCAGGGAGATTTGCCCGGACACTGGTACACAGCAGCCTGCCGACCGGTGTGGCCCCGAGGAGTTTGGGGGCTTTGGGAGCTTGTTCCAGAGTCCTGGCAGTGGTCTTCACCATGGGCAACAAGCAAACAGTCTTTACTCATGAGCAGCTGGAAGCATATCAGGTAGGGGTGATAGGCTGGGCCCTCGGTGGGTTTGACATCCTTGGTTTCCTGGCCCAAGAAATGGGGACAGCATCCCTTCGTCCTGGGTGTGCAGTCAGCAAGCGTTCTGGGGCGGCTCTGTGTGTGGCTTCAGGCAGCGACGGGCGTGGGCTTGTGGGAGAGGAAGAAGGCCCCCCCAGGCAGGGTCTGGGTCAAGCCAACATCTCTCTCCGCAGGACTGCACCTTCTTCACGAGGAAGGAAATCATGAGGTCAGTCTAGGGAGGAGGGAGGAAGAGCTGGAAACTTGCTATACGTTGCTTGATTTGCAATTGGACCACGCTCAATGCTTCATAAGGGTTAAAGCACTAATGGGGGGATTGCGTGCGTGGTCGGTGGATGGATGCAGAGACGGGAAGGCTGAGAAGTCACATCTGGTCCCGTTGTCACATCTCTAGGCTGACAAGCTTGGGGCTTTCTCCCAAAGGTGGCGGGGAGCCACAGAGAGTGTGTGAGCATGGGAGATGCAAATCAGCATGTTAGAAAGATCCCCCTGAGGTCAGTGTGAAGAGGCTGGGAGGCCAGGGGCAGAGTCTAGAGCCAGTTCTGGGCTGTGGGGTTGACATCAATGTTAGAGAGTGAGAAGGTGGCCCCAGGCTGCTGCAGGTCCCTGGTGTGAGCGAGACAGGCATAGATGGGTATTCTACATCATCACTCATCCCATGGAGCTGTTATCCAGAGGCCCCGACCCATGAACCTGGAGCTGTGAAACTGAAGCTGGCTGGGGTTTGGCTGCAGAGTGATCAGGGCCAAGGCCCCAACTGTGTGGGCACAGGACATCCATTATTGATGGACACACCTTTCACCAGTGAGCCCCATTGTCTGGGTGAGGACAGCTTTGCAAGGTCATCCTGGCCATCACGATTGGATTACTGATGGGGAAACTGAGGCTCGGACAGGGGAGGCTGACCCCAGGCCCCTGGGTAGATGGGTAGAGCCCCAAGGAGTTGGATACTAACATTTTGTCTGCCTCAAGCTTCTCGCTTGTCAGACAGACCTACTGAGGTGAAAGGGGGACAAGGGGAAGAAGGATTTACTCCAGGTCATACAGAAGCCCAAATCCAAGCCCAGGCTATTCTCTGAAGGAACCCAGGACTGAAGTTCCAGATATCTCCTCCTCGAGTTGCTAGCCATCATGTGACCGAGGGGCTCCTGTCCCCCTCAGAGACAGTCCCTAGCAACTTGGGGACCTCTGACTCATCAAGGATGGTCTCTACAAGGCTACTGCTCAGCATGCGTCAATGATGGTATGGCGTCACCAGGTGAGGGCATTAGGGTGGAGAGCTGGCTCTACCATCTAGGTAGTGTGTATGGCATTTGGTGTTTTTCAAAATGTCTTTCATTTACCCTTTGGAAAAACCTGAATATTAGACTTTTGTGTTTGCTCCGCCCCATTGAGAGAACCCTGCTCCCCATTATGAAGGGAGAGAAGGAAAGTGTGAGGACGTGGGCCTTTAGAGGCCTTGCCAACAATGTGATAATGTCCAGAGATACATAGATTGGCTCAGATTCTCTGAATGCTAAATGTGAATGCTATTTCTCTCCTAGCATGGAGCAATGCTGTTTAATTTTTTGTTCTTTCATCTGCTTACTTCTTATTGACTTTCTCTCTGAGGAGACCCAAGGGCAGTGACAGTGTCTGTTTTGTTCACCATCCGTCTCTGTGCCTGGCACATAGTAGGTACTCAGTAAATACTTGTTGAATGAATGAATGAATGAATGAATGAAAATTTATCACAGTGCCTGGCACACTGTAGGCACTCAATAAATACTTGTTGAAAGAGGGAATGAATGAATGACCTTGCCTTAAACACTCTCCCTTTGTCAACCCCATCTGCTTGGTAAGCTCCTACTCATGCTTCAAAACCCAGCATCAATGCCCCCTCCTCCAGGAAGAATTTCCTCCTCCCTGGCTTGCTTCCCACACTCTAGTTTTCCCTAGCTCTGGAGTCCTCTCTTTACCTTGGCCTTGTCCCCAGGGCGATAGAGGCACCTGTGTCTGGCTTTGTGTGTGTGAGACTTAGGCCCACGGCTAATGGCTCTTGGGGACTCAGCATCTTTCAGCGTAGAGTAAGCAGATGTAAGAGTGAGAGGGTAGGGACAAGGCCACACACACCCATCTCCCAGACCTTCTTGTTGTTTCTGTCCCCACACCAGGCTCTTCTATCGCTACAAGGACCTTGCCCCCCAGCTTGTCCCTCTCGACTATACCAGCTACCCGGATGTGAAGGTTCCCTACGAGCTCATTGGCAGCATGCCTGAGCTGAAGGTATGCCTGGGCCATGGGGCAGACAGGGAAAAAATAGTAGGGATGTCCCTTGCTGCATTCCTATGAGGTGAGTACTGTGACTATTTCCATTTTACATATGAAGAAACTGAATTTCAGCGAGGTTAAGACACTTGTTCATAATCACACAGCTAGGACATGACATAGACAGGATTTAAACCCTGGGTTGTTGGGAAGATGGGATGAGATAATGCAGGTAAAGGGCTCAGTACAGGGCCTGTGACATGGCAAGTACTCAGGGAACATTAGTTTTTCTTTTCATAGTAGGAGCTATTAAATGTGGGTTCTTCTCAGCTGGATGTTTGACACATAGTTTGTGACTCTGGAGGGGACTTGTGGGGTGAGGGACTGTGAATAGAGATTATTTTATCACAGGGGACAGAAACCTCTTTCAAGAGGGACAGAATGGGTTGGATCACATGAACAAAAAAATGCAGGGAGAGGCCTAGCATCACGTACAGCTGGAACCAGGGTCTCTGAGGATATGCTTGGGAATCTCCCTCCATCTTTCAGCTTCTCCCAGGAAGAGGCTTCAGTCTCAGGCAGGCTGTTCTCTTGAGGTAGTGAAGGGAAACACCAGCTGCCTCAGATTTCCTCCCATAAGCTCTGCAACAAGCAGAAATAAGGTTCCTCCACCCCAGCTTTTCAGCAACTCTCCCAGGGCAGCCTCGGATTGGCAAGTTTGAGTCATATGCTCATCCCAGAGGCAATCACGGTTGCCAGGTGAACGGAAATCCCTGATTGGCCTCACCCAGGTCATGTGACTGCCTCTGAAGCTGGAAATGGGGTTAACGACACCCAGACTACTGGGGTGGAGATTGGAGTTGCCTGAAGTCCTCTCCAGGGATCATGGGAGGAAGAGAGTCTGGTGACGGGTACTTGGAGGTTCCCAGGAAGGTGGGGGCGTTGAGAGTGAAACCATGTGGAGCCCTCCCCGCAAGGTCCTGGTTAGGGATTGGCTCCCTGCTTCCTGTCTCTAGGACAACCCTTTCCGTCAGAGGATCGCCCAGGTCTTCTCCGAGGATGGGGATGGCCACATGACCTTGGACAACTTCTTGGACATGTTTTCTGTGATGAGTGAAATGGCTCCCCGCGACCTCAAAGCCTACTACGCTTTTAAAATTTATGGTGTGTGCAGGGCCCTGGGGTGGGGAAGCGGGAATGAGACCGGGTCGGGCCAGGGGCTGCCCTGCCATCACAAATGTCTCCCCAAGGGCTCCGAGGCCCTGCGTGGCCCTGTCCTTCACCTCACCCTGGTACCTCCCCACCCCATCCGTTTACTGACTCCATTCCAGCCACAGTGGCCTGGCTGTTTCCCCAACACACCAAACTCTTTCTGCCTCTAGGCCTTTGCCTCTGTTGTGCCCTTGTCTAGAATATCTTTCCCCTGGCTCCTTCTTACCTTGAAATTTTGGTGAAAAGTCACCCCTGCCCCCGAGTTACTCTCCATGCCACAGCCTATTTCTCTCCTTGCATGCAGCAATGCTGCTCAATTTCTTGTTCATTCATCTGTTCACTCCTTATTGACTTTCTCTCTGAGGAGACACAAGGGCAGTGACAGTGTCTTTTTGGTTCACCATCTGTCTCTGTGCCTGGCACATAGTAGGTACTCAGTAAATACTTGCTGAATGAATGAATGAATGAATGAAAATTTATCACAGTGCCTGGCACACAGTAGGCACTCAATAAATACTTGTTGAAAGAGGGAATGAATAACAATTATCACATGCCTGACACATAGTAGGTGCTCAATAAATACTTGAGAGAATGAATGACCCCCCAGCAGGTCCCTGCCCAATTCCAAAGAAAGATCCAGATATTACCCGAGGGTCTTGGGTTCCCTCCAGTGGCTCAGTTTCCTGCTCTGTAAGACAGGGAAAAGATGTGCCCATGACTGGCCCAGCCTGCCTGCCCCTGTGTCCCCTCACCACCACAGCCCCACCTGTTCTGCTGTGCAGACTTTAACAATGATGACTACATCTGTGTGTGGGACCTGGAGCAGACGGTGACCAAGCTAACGCGGGGAGAGCTGAGTGCTGAGGAGGTGAGCCTGGTGTGTGAGAAGGTGCTGGATGAGGCCGATGGGGACCACGACGGGCGACTGTCCCTGGAAGACTTCCAGAACATGATCCTGCGGGCGCCGGACTTCCTCAGGTGACATTCCTCTCCACCCTGCACAATCCGTTCCCATGTATGAGAGAGGCTCTTATGGAAAGGGTTCATAGACTCCCTTTGTGAAAAGCCCCCTGTTCATTCGTGACCTTGGGGAACTTTCCCGACCTCCCTAGTCTCAGTCCCTGTGTCTTTTTTTTTTTTCTGCGGTACGCGGGCCTCTCACTGTTGTGGCCTCTCCCATTGTGGAGCACAGGCTCCGGACGCGCAGGCTCAGCGGCCATGGCTCATGGGCCCAGCCGCTCCGCGGCATGTGGGATCCTCCCGGACCGGGGCACGAACCTGTGTCCCCTGCATCGGCAGGCGAACTCTCAACCACTGTGCCACCAGGGAAGCCCCCTGTGTCTTTAAAATGGGGATAATTAGAGATCTTGTGAACACCTCCTCTGGGTGGACACAGCTCTTTGGGTGAGTGGAATATGGTTGGACTTCAGCCCTCAGTTGCTTGAACATTTTGTAGTGAACAGACTGTACAGTAGCACTTGGCAGCCCTGGGGAGAATCAGTGCTCCCACTGTAGGGCGGATAGCATGGGTTAAATGAGTTAATACAGGGGGTGGCCCACCACCTGTTTTTGTACCTCCTGTGAGCTAAGAATGGTTTTTACATTTTTAAATGGTTGGGGGAGAAAATAAAAGAATAATCATACTCCATGACACATGAACGCCATGTGAAATTCAAATTTCCGTGTCCATTGCTAGTTTTATTGGCATACAGCCATGCCTGTTTGTGTACATAGTGTCTACGGCTGCTTTTGAGCTACATGGTGGCGCTGAGTCACTGTGCAAAGTTGGAAATATCAACTATTTGGCCCTTTGCAGAGAAAAGTTGAGTGACCTCTGAGCTAGTACATGGGAAGAATTTAGAGCAGTGCCTGGCATACAGTAGGTGCTCAATAACTGTGCTTTATGGTTGCTGTTGTGGCTGTTATCATTGGTGGTATCCTTTCATGACCAGAGGGCCTCCTTCCTCTACCCTGGATAAGCAAGGCTGGTCTCCTGCCACAGAGACACGAATAAAGACACCAGGATGAATCCCTTGCTACTAATTGAGCGCCTACTGTACACCCCACGCTGTACATTGGTCTCTTTTTAGCCCTTGTTACAGCACAGTGAAGGAGGGACAGCTTATCCCCATTTTACAGGGGAGGAAACTGAGGCCCAGAGAGGGGTAGCCACGCACTTAGAGTCTGGGGCAGAGCCAGGATGTAAACTCTGATCCAAAGTGATGTGCTCTCAACCCCTGTGGGGGTCAGGAGGGCCACGGCCTGGGGTTTATGGAGGGGGTCCATCTCTCCCCCACCCACCGTGGCTCCTTGCATGCCTCGCGGACTCCTGGTGGGAGTGTTGGGGAGAAGGACGAAGGAAGGGTACCCTCTGCCTGCTGACAGACTCCTTTTCTCTTTGCACCCAGCACCTTCCACATCCGCATCTGAGGGTACCGCGGAGGAGGAGCCGGGCCAGAGGAAGGCAGGGCCACCCCTCATCTCACTGTAGAATCTGGTCTCCCTGGGCTCCGGGAATAAACACATATCACTGAGTCACAGCTGCTCCGAAAACATGTTTCCCAACTTAAACCTGGCAGACAAGAGGGAGGCGGCCAAGGATCTAACCTCTGTCCTCACTATGTGATCCTGGGTGTGGCTGCACCCTCTCTGGGCCACAATCTCCCCATTTGTACACGGAAAGGGGTGACTTCTGGATGTCTCTCCACTGAGAGGGCTGGAAGTGCCTCACTGTGGGTCTCGGTGGGCAGAGGCGAGGTGTGGAGATCAGGCCCATGCTGTCCCAGCTCAGGGCCTCCCAAGGCCCAACCCTACCCTCGACTGCTCAAGTGGCCTTCTTCCCCCTCAATCCCTGAATTCCTCAAGGGGACTAAAGCTTCACCTCCTCACTGATTCATTAGAACCTCCAGAGGAGGCCTCTGGAGAGGGTGTGGTAGCAGGAATGTCATTCACTGAGGCTGGCACAGTGCTTTACAGTTCATGAAACACCTGCCATTCTTTTATCACATTGGCTGCCTGTGACATCCCAGCAGGGTTGGCTGAGGAGAACTCACACTTCATTCAGAGGCAACGGGGTGACTTGCCCAAGGCCACACCTGAAGTCATCTGCAGAGGTGGACTTGAACCCAGGCCCACTTCACTCCAGATCCCAGACTTCTACATCTTGCAGATTTGGGAAGCCCCATACCCAGTCCACCTATGGTCAGCCTGGGGGCCCATTCCATGACCCCAGTCAATCCAAGGAGTGGTCATTCCTGCAACAGAGACCAGCCCCCCAGGGACCCTCCCAGACACCTCCACTGTGTATCATTTCTAGGGTGCCCACTCCCACCCTAACCCCCATTTATTAAGCACCTACTGTGCACTAAAGCCCTAGGTTTTATTTGAATTCTGCTGGTTCATCCTGAGAAAGAGGGACTGCTCTTCTCCCCGTTTTCCAGATGAGGAAACAGGCCCAGAGATGTCTAGTGACTCACCAAAGGTCACACAGCCCCACAACCCAAGATTCCCTCCAGACCCCATCCCCATCCACAGCCCTAGGCTGCCTCTCCCTTTTTAAAGGAAAGGGCCTCTTATGCTTCTCCTAAAGCTGCCGTTGATGTCAGGAGTGCTTACTGTGTGCCAAGCCCTCCACAAGTTTCATCTCCTCCATTTGCACAAGAACCCTGAGAGGAAGGGATGAACAGCCCTGTTACAGACAAGGATGTACTCTATGAGTTGTGCCTAGGTTACGTGGGGAAAGGGCTCAAACTGACCTGGCTTCGAATCCTGGCGCTGACACCCCAGCCACGTGACCTTGGCCACACCTCTTCTCCTCTCTGAACCTGGCTCTTCTTTATTTTTTAAATTTTAACTTAATATAATTTAATTGTTTTGGCTGCGTCGCGCAGCTTGTGGGATCTTAGTTCCCCGACGAGGGATCGAACCCAGGCCCTTGACAATGAGAGCACGGAGCCCTAACCACTGGACCGCCAGGGAAATTCCTGTCTCTTCTTTAAAAGGTGCAGAATGAGCCTAGCTGATGGGCCTGCTCAGAGGCATAAAAGAAATAATGAACATGGAGGGTCTGGTGTGAGGCCAGGCACAGAGCAGGTGTCCTAGACGCCACTGCTGTAACATTATTATTATTATTATTACTATTACTAATTATTATTAAAATGACCAGGTCACCTTACTGGCAATCGCAGGACCAGACCCAAGCAATGTCTTTATTACATTCCTCAGGTCCCTGAGGGCTAGTGGGTCATGGCAGAGAGCAAAAGGTCGAGGTGTGAATGGCCCCCCGGCAGAGAGGGTCCCAGAGCCAGGGCGAACCTAGCAGTACCCAGGGGCGAAGGGTGGCGGTGAGCGGTACTCTTCAGGGAGACAGTCCTGTGGTTCTTTCAAGCCCCTTGGCTCCGGTTTTGACACCTGTGAGGACAGGGCTCTCACTACTGCCTGGTGCCAGTCCCTGACCCTCGAGGTTGTCTCGCTCCAGCTGGCCAACCTTGAGGCTTTCCTGGAGGGCTCATCTCTGTTTCTTGGAGCTGGGGGCTGTGAGGGGCTTGTGAGAGACGTGGCCACAAAGGGGTCTGTGTAGACGTTATTTTTCCAGGCTGAGTCCCCTGCTCCAGCTCCAGAGCCATGGGTCACCACCAATGGCCTGGCGTCCCAGAGCGATGAGGAGCTCGCAGCCACCAGCTGGGATTTCAGCTGCTGCTGGAACTTTTTGCCCGTCCGGGGGAGCATCTTGAGATTCCTCCAGATTTTCTGGTGGGCCTTCTCAAGAGGAGCTTTCGGGGGGCAGGAGGAAGTAGCTTCCCCCGCGGATGCCCCGTCCGGCTCTGCCAACGGCTTCCTTTCTTTTCGCCGATGGAGCAGGACTGGGTTTGTGAAGGCCTGAAACTGAGAGCAGGTGAGACCTGGGGCTACCCCGCCTACCACAGCTCTGAATCTGCCCCAGAAATTGGGATCTGGGTTCCACCCAGATGTCCTGGGGCCAAGAAAGTCCCAGTGAGAACCCCCGAGCCTGATCCCACGCCCCACCCTTCCTGTCTCAGTAAAGGGCTTCACTGTCTCCCTCAGTGGTTGGCAAACTTTTTCTGTAAGGGGTCAGAGAGGAAATGTTTTCAGCTTTGCAGGTCAGTCTATGTTTCATTACTCACCTCTGCTGTTGTACGGCCAAAGCAGCCAGAGATCATACGTCAGTGAGCGAGCGTGACTGTGTTCCTATAATACTTTATGGACACGGAAATGTGGGTTTCATCTGATTTCCAAGGGTCATGAAATACTATTTTTCTTTTGATTTCTTTCAGCCATTCAAAAACATAAAAGTCATGTTTAGCTCATGGGCCATACAGAAGGAGACAGTGGGCCAGATGTGGCCCTTGGGCAGTAGTTTGCCAACCCCTGATCTACTAGGCTGTTCAGGCCCCAAACTTGGGTGTCATTTGTGGCAGATGCTGTCAGTGCCCCATCCACATCCCTTTGTCCTGAGCATTTTGGTGCCCCCAGCTCCACTCCCAAACGCCAGCAGTGGGGACTCTGCCTTGGGGACTTCTTTGGCCACTTTGCAGACCAGAGGTACCAGAGAATTAAAACCTCCCAGAGACAGCTCTTGAGTCATGACTGATGGAAGGGAGGATCAGTACCACAGCTCCTTGTCCCTAAGTGCGTGTTCCACAGAGTCCACAGGGGTAACCTGCTCACTACAGCACCCTCCTTTGGTGGCCCTCTCTCTCCTGACCCACTTTCCTGCTCCCCTCATGGCACCTCCTGGGATCACTTCCCAAATAATGGATGACTGGGGGACTCAAACCATGACAATGACCCTCTTCCCCTCACCCTCCACCTCCAAGCCATCAGCAAGATTCACCTTTAGGGCTCCCTTTCTAGTTTCTCCCACATGGATACTGTCCCTGCCTCCTTCCCGCCCCCAGACAGCCCCTTCTGCAGCCAGCAGCCACAGGGAACACCATCAATCCCACCATGCTCAAGCTCTCTCATGGCTCCCTAGCACACCTGGAATAGATCCCAGCTCCTCACCCCGGCCCCAAGACCCTGCATGAATGACCCCTGCCGACTCTGGCCCCTCACCCCCCAACAATCTCCCTTTTGCTCACTCCACTCTGTCCACACATTGGCTTTTGTTGTGCTTCTGTTTTTCACGCTGAGCCTTAGGACATTTGCATGTGCTGTTTCCTCTGTCTGGAATGCCCTCCCTGCATCTCTGTGTGTGGTTGGCTTCTCCTCATCCTGAATGTCCCAGCTCTATGCCACCTACTCCAGGAAGCCTTCCCTGCCTGTTCCCCCACCCTCACCTGCAAACCCACTGATGTGCCAGGTCCTCTCTGAGGGACAGGAGAAGCAGTGGTGAACAAGCCAGATTCCCAGGCCTCCCAAAGCTCACAGTTTGATGGGAGAGGCAGGCAGGAAACATGAAAACTCATAAATAAACAAGACTTTTCAAATTTTACAGACTGCTCTGCTGCAAATAAACAGGATGATGTGATGGGAAAGGCAGAGGGGCTACTTTAGGTCTGGAGACTGGGGAGAGAGATACTTGAAGAAGAAGTGATGAAAGAAGCCAGGCATGGGAAATCTGGGGGCAGAGCACACAGTACATGCAAAGGCCCTGAGGTTAGCTTGATGTGTCAGAACAGCAGAAGGGTTGGCAGAGGGGCTGAAGTTGGGCTGGTGATGGGTAGCAGGACCTGAGATCATAGTTGGGATTTTAATCTCAGTGCCTTGGGAAATCACTGAAGTTTTTTATTTGTTTGTTTTTGTTTTTTGGTTGTTTTTTTTTTTGCCACACCCCATGTGGCATGTGGGATCTTTGTTCCCTGACCAGATATCAAACCCGCGCCCCGTGCATTGGAAGTACAGTCTTGACCACTGGACTGCCAGGGAAGTCTCCCTGAAAAGTTTTAAGCTTGGAGCTACGGGATCTAATCTTCATTCTAGAAAGTCTCCTCTGGCAGCTGTTGGCCACCTCTGCTCCTGCATCCCCCTGCCCCACCTTCCACCTTCCAGATTGAAGGTGCCAGTTTTCTGTCACATACCTCCTCAAGTGGGGCCATGGGACAAGAGGAGGGATTCTGATGTTTGCTGAGGCCAAGAGCAGAGCTGGTGGCTTCCTCAGCCAATGCGTTGGAGAAAAGGAAGAGATCCTTATAATCCGCATTTGCTGGATCCTTCTGCGGGGCAGAGGGGACATGCAGCTTAGTCCCAAGGAGGGTACAGGGATGGGGCTGTGGTCCCAGATCCTGGAAATGGGGGCTCAGAGGTTGCCCCATCCACAAACCTTGTAAGGAAGAATGCCCCTCCCACAGCAGCTACTGAGGGCTAGGCCCTGCCCTCTGGGCTTTATAAGGAATATGCCACACTCACAGCCCCTTCTGAGGGCCTAGGCCATGCCCATCAATCCTTATAAGGAGATATGCCCCTCCCACAGCAGCTTGTGAGGGCTGGGCCCCACCCACTGAGTCTCATAAGGAAATATGCTATTCCTGTAGATCAGCCAAGGTTATACCTGGCACATGAATTCCTGTAAAAAAATCAGCCTGTGGGCCAGGGAACAAGGACCAGGAGGGGCGGGGCCACAAGGGAAACGGGGACCGCAAGAATGACAGAATCACAGAGGCTGAGGGGGCTGAGGGAGCAAAAGAGTCTGTGGGGCTTGGCCCTTGCGAGGGCGCTATGGCCCTTGGGGGGTCCCAACCCTCACCTGCTGTCTGGGCTGTGTCAGCAGATCCCCGTGTGGCTGCAACGGCTGCTGCTGATGGAAGGTGACCAAGGCATCTAGAGAGGCATGGGCTCTCTCTTCCCCAGGGATGATGAAGCTCCCATCGTCCAAAAGTTTCACCATGAAGTGGCGGCAGCAGTTCTGAGCTCTGCGGAGACACTGCCATCTCATTCCCCATCATTCTGTCCCCACCCCCCAGCCCTTGACTTGGCAGCATCATGGCTACAGCCCAACTGCCTAGATTCCCTTGTAGGCTCCTCCACTCACTAGCCATGTGACACTTGGCAGGTGACTGCACTGTGCCTCAGTTTCCCCCTTTATAACATGGGGCTACTAAGGCTGACCTCAGGACTTCTTGTGAAGATGGAACAAGCTACTGCAGGTAAAAGCTTAGCTCCGTGCCTGGCAAGGGGTAAATGATCAATAGAAGTGACAACAGTGAAAACTGGTACAGGTACTCAATAAATGCTCCATTATTAATGAACGGATGCATTTATTAATGGCCCACTATGTGCTTACTATGTCTCATTTAATCCTCCCATCATGACTCTGAATTAATTTTAGCATTCTTATGTTAGAGATGAGGACTTTGAGGGAGGAACAGAAAGGGTAAGTAACTTGTCCAAGATCACACAGCGTCTTAAGTGGCAGAGCCAAGCCTTGGACTGTGTGACTAAAGGCCTAAGCTTTTCCCTCTATGGCTAACGCTGTAATAGGTCCATTTAAAAAATTCCTTTGGCCTGGAATCCTTTTGAAAAGTAGTTTGCGCTGCTGAATCCTCTAACTGAGATGCTGGATCAGGCATCGAGAAATTAAGGAGCTGGGCTGCCCTGGTGTGAAGTTAGGGAGTTGACATTTAAATGGTGGGGGAGAGGGGTAGTAAGGGGAAATGCAGCTGCCACTCTTGAGTCCCCAGCAGTTCCTGTTCTCAGACACACAGTCTCAGTTTACCACCAGGCCCAAGTCTGCTGGTTACAGCCAGGCCTGCAGCTGCCTACTCTTCAGTTAGATCTGGCCAGACCCTCGCACTGGTTGCTCACTGAGAAGCTGTTGTGTGAAGCACCACTTGCTCCTCCAAGGAAGCCCCAGAGCCCTCCTGTCCCTGCCCTGGGCCCTAGCCCAGGCCTTACCTGTAAGAGAGCGTGTAGCCCACGTGGCTGTGACTGACCCTGATGAGGAAGGATCCCAGTGGCTGTGACTCCAGCAAGTTCTCGGCATCCCTGGAAGGGCAAATACAGGAGAGAGATGGCTAAGCATACTGGCCAGACGTCCGGTATACCAGTCATCCCAGTACTGGTGCCCCCTGAGCCAGAGAGGCCTGTACTTTTCTGTTTTCTAACAAACAGCCTAAAACCCCTTCTTTTCTTGGTTATTTCAGACCTTGGGATATTCAGGGACAGGGGTGTTCTCCCAGACTTGGCAGGAAGCCTCTGATGACCTTGACCATCTCTCAGAGCCCTTGCTTGCCTTCCCAATGCCTGGAAGGCACCCTCCAGAGGCACCTTTGGGTAGATCAAGGTGTCACTGGTAATAAAGCAGGAGCTGCTCTTAGATGCATTTGACTTTAAAATCCAGCACTGCTTTTCATTAGCTGTGTGACCCCTGGTGAGGGTCAGTCCCTTTCTGACCTTCAGCTTCCTTAAGGCGAAAGTACACTCTTACTCTCAGGGCCCACTTGAGGACAGATGATGTGCATGCAGCATGAGTGTGGGAACTGCCAGCTGGTAAGAACCCACAACGAGGCTCACTACAGTAACTCCCCTACCTGTGAACCTTCAAGATGCGAACTTTCAAAGATGCGAACGTATTACAAACCTCTTACAGTACAGTACTGTTGGGTTGGCCAAAAAGTTCGTTCAGGTTTCCCGTAAGAACTTATGGAAAAACCCGAACGTACTTTTTGGCCAACTCAATATATAGCCAATTGTGTTAGCTGGGCACCTAGGCTAACTCTGTTGGACTTATGAACAAATTGGACTTCCGAACACGCTATCAGAATGGAACTCATTCGTATGTAGGGGACTTAGTGTATTATTGTTACTATTATCCCGGGTTCACAAAGAGTAATGTGGCCTTCTAGGAGACAGAATGGGGATTTTGGACCCGAGCGGTCTAATACAGAGGCCACTGGCCACGTGTGGCTGCTGAGCCCTTGAAATGTGACTGGTGGGAATTGAGACGTGCTTTTAGCATATAATACATGCTGGATTTTGAGGACTTAGTGCCGATGACACGTTGAAATGAGACTATCTTGGATATACTGGGTTAAATAAAAAATATGATAAAAATTAATTCCACCTGTTTCTTTTCACTTCTTTTAACAAAGCTACTAAAAAGATTTAAAATTGTAATGTGTGGCTCACATTGTATTTCTTTTGGTGCACCCCAGAACTCAGAAACCATGCCCAATTCCTCCTCTCTGAGGCTTTAAAAACTTTAAACAGTTTCCTCAACTTTCTGCATGCAGAATGTGGCAATAAATGTTCTTTTCGCCATTTATTTAGAGCCAGCCCTTAGAGGTGACTAGGTGGATTTGTTCATGTCCTCAGAGCTCAGTCTGATGTAGGAAGTGCATGTTGGTTAAATCCCTGATGGACTGAGAGCAGCTGTTTGGGGCACTGTGTTAAGAAAGATTCTGAGGCTGCATTCTGCCATCGTTGACTGCTGAGATTGCATCCCCACCTGGGTGAGGTGGGGGGCGGGGGCCTGTCAGGTCCCTGGCAGTACTGGTCTGGTGGCCACTTGTATAGAGAAAGCTGAGGACCCGTAGCTTGCTCAAGGTCACATAGTGAGTCCATGGAGGAGGCAGGATTCAAGTCTGGGACTCCAGAGCTCTTTTCACCCACCCTCTTAACACACTTAGCTGAGCTAAGCCCACAGTTCTGCAGTAAAAACCTGCCTAGAGTCGGGGAAGACAAGGGAAGAGGGTGAAGGGCAGGGTGGAAGGTGTGGGTGTGTCCTTACTCTCTCGAGATGGCACCATGGAACCACTCAGGGACCCCTCCACAGGTCAGCTGGTCCACCTGAGTCTGCACGAACCAGTCCAGTCTTGGAGGCAGTGGTGGGGGCAGCTTTCCGGCCTCTGTCATGGTTTCCAGGGGTGAGGGGTGACCTGGGAATGGGAGGGAGGAAAGAGAGTCAAGCCTGGTCCACCTCGCACCTTTGCTCTATTCATGCAGCTCATGGTGTTTCTTCCTTTAAGAAGTCCTCCAGGCTGGACAGAGCAACAGGATTGAAGTTGGCTTGAGTTTCTTGAGCACCTACTATGTGCTGGCACTTTATGCACATTCATTCATCGACTTGTCCCAAAACACCCCCCCCGCCACAAAGGAGTTTTCCTTTTCCTTTTCTTCTTATTATGTCATTACTACAAGTATTAGAAAGTCCCTTTTAAAAATATATGTATTTAAGAACTGAGTTTATTTAAATATTAAGTAACTATCACTGTCCTGGGAGGGACGTGGAGATGGCAAAATGATAAGTGAATGAATGAAACAGCAGGTACACAGTGGGTGCTATAAAAGGTTGCCATGGTTTCATTAAACACTACAGAGATGTGGCCCCAAACAGTTGCTTCTGCCACCATCGTCACCATAAGTGGTGGCTACAGATGGCACACCTATAACTTGTCAGGTGCATGGTTAATTCACACTCATTCTCAGCAGTTTTAAGCTCAGGTACCACGGGACTTCGTGAGCCAAGACAGAGAAAACAGAGCTGGAAAACAGAAAGAAAACAGCAGCAATTTGCAAAACAGTATTAAGTCAGTGAAAAACCAGAGAAAGGGTTGTGCCCTGCTGGGTTGTCCACACATGACCCCTCACTTTTACCCTTAATTCTGTCCCAAAAACTGCAGCTCGCCCCTTCTCCTCCCACCCACTGGTCTAACTTTTCAATATCTCAGAAGGTCTTTGTTACCAAGCTATTTCCACAGGGAGGGGATGTGTTTATCAACCCAGTCAATATTGACTTTCTCCTGCCAGAAGACAGGCACCAAGCACACCCTCTGGAGAAGGACCCAAAGGAATTCTACAGCAAGTGAAATTAAATAGATCCATTAAGAAATGTTAAATGAAGCAGGGTGACAAATCAGTTGAGCCCAATCAGAGCCAGACAACCTGGGTTCAAACCCCAGCTCCCTCACTTAGCTGCTGTGTGACCTTGAGCAAGTCACTTAACCTCTCTGTGCCTGAATTTTCATCTGCAATTTGGGGCTAATGATGGTAATTACCTGAGAGGGTACAGTTGGCACAGCGGTAAGCACCGTATGTATATAATGAACATTCATGAATCCAGTAGTGACCTAGCATGAGGTGATGTTTACAAGCTTGTTCTTTTTTTCTACCAGGAAGAACTCTTACTTATCCTTCAAGAATCAGCAAAAATATCCCTCCTCCAGGCAGCTTTCTTGCCTCTTCTCTAAGGCAAAGCCCTGGGCATCCCTCTCTGTCCCTCACCTTCCCCACCATTCTGGTCTAGCCTTGCCTCATGGAGCTGGAGTGTCTCTGTCTGGCTCTGTCTCCCCCATATTAGGAGCTCTTGAGGAATGGGTCCAGGGCTAGGTTCTTTTGGATTTTTCTAGGTCCCCAGCATCACCTGGCACTGGGTGGGCACAGAGGAGGGTGCAGGGCTGTTGGCTGATGAGTGAAGTCATACTGTTTTAAACTTCTGACCCTGGCATTGAGGCCTCCCTCACCTCCTCCCCACATCCTTGCTCTACCCAAAACTGATCAAGCTGTCTCTCCTCTCCATGTCTTCGCCCATGCTGTGCCCCTGCCAGGAATGTTCTTTCCCTAATTCCAGCTCTATTTTCCAATGGTCACCTACCAGTGCCCCCAGAAAATTCCTCCTGCCTCTCTGGACCCCACCAGCCCTGTCCCTCCTTCTGGCCCAGCCTGGCCCCCATGTGCTATCTTCTCAAGGGTGGAGATGAGGCTGAGGCTCTTGGGGCCCCAGTCTCACCCAGCATGGGGTGGGCACAGAAATAGGCACGTACCTGGGAGAGGCCTGGGGGGGTGGTGCCCGAGGCCCTCACTCTGGCTGTGCCCCGGCACCTGCAGAAGCCTGGGTTTCTGTTCAGGGACTGCACGTCAGCGGGGTGGGGCATTGCCCCAAGTGGTTCCTGTTTCCTTAAGTAGGTGAGCCCTGGGCGGGGATTAGGACACCGCCCCCCCACCCCACCCCGTCTGCAGTCTGACCGAGTTGCTAGCTGCATGCAGGTGGATAGACACCCTTGCTCCATCCAGGCCTCGCTCGACAAGCCTTTATTGAGCACCTATTGTGTGCCAGATCCTCAGGGAACAAAAGAGGTGACCCCAAGACAGGCATAGGTCCTGCCCTCCCAGCACCTATAACCTGGTGAGAAAGGAAAAGTGAGAAATGATTAATGTCATTGTTTCAAAGTGGACAGCCTGTCAGGAAGGGGGAACTGGAGTTGCAAGAACCCCGCAGAGGGGGGCCTAACTGATCTGGAGGAAAGGGCCTGCTGGGGGGGCAGGTAGGACTCAACTTGATTGCCGGGTTGTTGCACAGAAAGAGTGCTCTAGGGGGAGGGAACAGCACAAGCAAAATCCCTGAGGCAGGACTCAGCCTGGACAGGCTGAGGCCTCACTGGGTGCCACAGGGCTACATTATGACTTCCTCTGTAAGAAAACAAACAAAAAAAAGAACACACCCATTTAAAATTATATTTTAAAACCGCCTTGATATCAAGACCAATGTACCCTGGGCTGGATTTATTTTATATATTCATTATTATTGTATCCATTTTTTTCTCCTGATTTTAAAACACTAAAACATTTTGGGGGCCCCTACACACATTGTGGGTCCTGAGCGTGGGAAACCCTGCCTAACAGATCAGCTAGCCCCAGATGCGTGCTGGCTGCCTCACCCGTCCCCGGCACACAGGCAAAACCACTTCCTCCTCCCTTTTCAGAGAGAAACGGCCCAGATCCTTGTGGCTGAGCTGGGGGCCTCCCTGCGGACCTATCACCCTGGTGCAGCTGGTCTAGATAGGCCCCCCATTGCAGGCTCAAGCTGGATGCCATCACCATCCCCCGCTCCTGGGGTTGTTGACGGGGTGTGGGGGTGGTGGTGCTGGCCTTGTCTGGAGCCTGCGGGTCAGTAAGGCTCAAACAGGAGACACACGGAACCTGGTTTCTCACTCACTCACTGTGCGGCTTTGGGTGAGTCACTCAAACTCTTCTGGGCCTCAGTTTCCTCATCTGTGAAGTGGGCATGAAGATAGCCCTCCTTAGTCACGTGACGACGATTAGGCAAGACAACCTTCAAGCATGCAGCATGGGGCTCAGTTAAGAGCAATATTAGGACTCTTCCCTGGGACTTAAGCTGATGCCTTTGTGCCTGGCTGGGGTGGATGCAAATTTGGCCTCTGGATCTCACAAGCTGGGCTGCCTTGGGCAACTCATTTCACCCCTCTGATCCTCCATGCCTTCCACGGCCCAACGGACCAGGTCCCAACCTCGAGGAGAAGAGCAATTCTTTGGGCAGGGGATCAGAATTGTCCAAGAGACCCTTGTCACTTACAAAGTCTGGCCATCGGGGATCTCATTTACATAGAGATCAGTCTCCAGAAACATGAGGTGTTTCAGTTCACCTCCAGCCTGCCCCACTGAGGCCCAACCACAGAGGGCACCCCCCTGATTACCCTGACCTGCCGGCGGGGGATGTGGTCTTGCCCAAACTAATGTCCTCCCCTGAGACTGTCTCAGCAGAATCATCCCCCATCTCTTGGTGGCCACAGTCTCTGAACATGGCCCTCGGAGGAACATTCCAGAAGGGGATCAGCAGGGAGATGGTGGGGCTGGGAGACTCCAAGGCCCCTGCCCCTCTGAAGTCAGCCCCTTACCCTTCCAAAGTCAGGTCTGGGCTTCTCACTGGAGGTCCCAGCTGGTGAGTGGGACATTCACTGGCCCCCATGTGGGGTGGCTCTCGGGGTAGGTGGCCACAGTGGTGTCTCAGCCCAGGGATATGCTGGGGCTGTCGATGTCAGGGGTGGGGAAGCCCTTAGGCTCTGTCAACTCTGGGCTTTACGCAATTTCACAGTTCTCTCATTCTCCAATGCCTCCATTCTATTCATTTATTCCATAAAAACTGACTGAGCCCCAACTGTGGGCACCATGTTAGATGCTGGGGATGAAGCAGAAGACAAAACAGGCCCTGTCCATGTCATGCTGGAGCTCACACTCCACAGGGAGACTGATGCCACAGAACTCCACATGCAGGAGAGGCTGGCAGAAGAAGAGACAACAGGGGCAAAGGCCCTGGGATAGGAACAAACTTGGCACACTTGAGAAGCAGACAATAGGCAGTGTCCAAAAGGTGGAGACAACCCAAACGTCCATCAGTGGATGGACACATAAAACATACGGTCCATCCACACAATGGAATACTACGCAGCCATAAAAAGGGATGAAGCTCATGACTGATCTCAAAAACTTTATGCTGAGTGAAAGAAGCCAGATGCAAAAGGCCACATAGCGTGCGATTCTATTTATACGAAATGTCCAGAACTGGCAAATCCATAGACAGAAAGTAGATTAGTGGTTGCCAGGGACTGAGGGAGGATGGGGAGTGACCGCTAATGGGTACTGATAAAAATGTTCTAAAATTGACTCTGGTGATGGTTGCACAATGCTGTGAATATAGTAAAGACTACTGAATTGCACACTTCCGTGGGTGAATTGTATGGTGTGTGAATTACATCTCAATAAAGCTGTTATTAGAAAAGGAGCCAATGTGTCATCTGTCTCGGTACAAGAGGATGGTAGCTGAGGAGCTGCTTCCCCACCTGCCACCCCATCAAAGTCTTTAGACACAAGGAATAGTAATGACTCTCTGAGGAAGAGTTTGGTACAAGGTCGGACTGAGGAATTCAAGGATGCCACCTGACCTGGTTGGGGGGGGGCCACTGGTGGAATTTTGGGGCATTATGGGGCAAAGACTTACAGCTCAAAGCTGTAAGCTACTTGGATGACTTGTTCCCCATTAGAGACAAGGTGTAAAAAGAGAGGTGAGCTTTTCTCTTTGGGCACAAGACAAATAATGATGCTAATAACAGATATGAATATGATGACACAATGTGATAGCAGTTAGCTTGGGATGCACCCTCTCACGGGATCTTCATAGCCATCCTATGAGGGGGGAACTATGGTCATGCCCAACTGAGGCTCAGTCCCTGGTTGTGCCGTGGGTCTGAAGCAGGATCATGGGGAGGAGACTTCCTGAGAGGTGAGGGGGGGCTGAGTGGAGCGCTCAACTTGGCAAAATGGGTGCAGTAGGGACCAAGATGAGAGAAACTTGGTGGCATGACAGGGACTGATGTGGACCGAGTGGGTTAAGCAGGGGGTGTGGTGTACGAAGTGGTGCTGCGGGGAGGGACACCTCCTTGTTTTCCTGTGCTGCGTGTGTTTGGGGAAGGGGGCAGGTTGGGAAGCTTATTCTCCCGTCAGTCTTTTGATAATGGTGTCACCTCCTCAGAGCTTGGGGTGACCTTCTCCTCCAGCTTGGGGTAACCTGCCACCTCTACTTTGATCTTGTCCAGACCTGAGGCCCCTGCTGACCTGGGCTGTTTTAAATAGCAGGCATCCTGTGAACCCAGCATCTGGCCACATCTGTGTACCTACACAGAGGATGTGGACATAAAAATCCGTTAACTTTAAAATGAGCTTTAATTTGTTTTCCTTAAGTGCATTTATCGATGTAAACAGAGCATGTTAAGAGATACCAAGGGGAGAGCAGATGATTGCTGGTATGTTGGTTTTAATTCAAAAAAAAAGAAAAAGAAAGGATCCCTGGTGACACCCCCCCGACCTGGTTACCTGGTCCCGACCGCAGTCTCTACGGGAAGGCAGAGCTGTCAAAACAGAACTGAGCAATGGCAGTTAAAAACCCACCAAGACTGCTCAGCGGTTGAGCCCCGCAGGCCACCCCGCACTCTCAGCCATGTCCGAGAGGTTGGGGGGGGGGGGCGTGCTTGTGTTCCCTATCACCTGGGTCTGCTGTTGGAAATCAAGGACAGAATCACCTCCTGACACTACAGATCTGGAAAAATAAAAATCTCTAGAAAAAAACGTCCGATTTGGAGACAGCGGGAGGACGAAGAGGAGGAGGTGCCCCGATCGAGGGTGGGCCGCGTGTGATTGCATTTTGGGGTCACCGCGGCATGCACGGAGACCCCTCAGTGCTCAGGTGGGGACTGTGGAGGGACCTACTGGCCATGCCCAAGGCCCGGGTGGACCACGGGACCAAACCTGGCTGTAAACAGGAAAGGCCACTCCATGCTTCTTTCCTCAGGATTTCCTTAATTTGTGCTTCCCTTTGGTTTGACAGTTAACGTGGGGGTGGGGCGGTGGAGCCGGCGGGGTGGGGGTGGGTGGGGAGTAGATAACGGTTTCTGTCACTTGTCCAAAAACTGAGAGAAGAGGTGAAAGCGGGTGTTGGATTTGTTGGGCAGACGCTTCCCGGGCCTGACGTGAGTTGCGTTGCTCAGGGTGCAGAGCCCGACTCCCCTGGAGCTATCACTGGCCTGTGGGGGCCTCGCTTCTGTCGCGGGGGACATGGACGGGCTTTCCGGCGGGGCTCTAGCTATGTCGAGGCCCAGAGATGGAGGCCTGCCGTGTGGGCTGCTACTGACGGCCGTGCCGCGGCTCCACCTCTCTCTAGCTTTACACGGTGCGTGGACCCATTCAGTGGATGTCGCAGGAAAGGTAGCAGATTCTTAACTTCTTCCATCTCCAGAGTTGAAAAAGATCAGTTACTAAAATAAACAATTTCTCGATTGTGTTCTGGTGGCCACGGGCCCGGCGGCCGCGGAGTGGCGGGGAGTGGTGAGGGGGGAGGGCCCCGGCTGAGTGAGGGGCTCACTCAGGACAGGCACAGTCAGCTCGGCTGAGCGAGGCTCAGGGTAAGGCGGCATTCCTCACAGAAGAACACATCGGAAAAAGCTGCTCCTCTTCTGCTGGTCCGGTGTGATTTTGACTCCCTGGTTGCTCCCCTGGGGGCTGTTGCCTTCCTGAAATCACAAGAGGTTTTCTGAGGTTACGGCTGAGCAACATGACCTCTATGTCTCTTAACCAACCAGCCAGTCAATTAATGAACTAACCAACCAACCGCCAGCCTATGTATCCATCTGTCACCTTCCAACCAACAATTCATCTTTCACAAACCCATAGATCTGCTTTTTATCTACTACCCATCACTCCTTCCAACAATTCATTCCTTTAATCACTCATTCACGTACCTATCCACCCCTTTCCATTCACCCTCTCAACATCTTTCCAACCACTTATTTACCCATCTCACTCTCTTCTTTCCCTATTTCCTTCTTTCCATTCACCCACTCTTCCCTCCTTTCCATCCATCTACCCATCTGTGCTGGGCACCTATCAGTGGGGCAGCTGAGGGCAGCAGAAAGGTACTCTCTCTCGGGATTGGGTTCAAGGTCCCAGTGCCACTTACTCACCGGGCTGGTCTCCCTGCCCCTGTGCCAAGGCTCTGGCTCCCCAACTTTCCCCACAGTTCACCCTCCACCCTGCTGCAGGTGAGGTAAGCCCTACACTCAAGCCCTGTTGAAAATCCATCAGTGCTGTCGCCCCGGCATTTGAAGCCTCTGTTCTGGTCCCTGCCTACCCATGGAACTGAAATCCTATTTTCTCTCACATCACCATGTTTGGAAAGGTTCAGCCCTGTTTCTTTGACTAATTCCCTCTCATCTTTCAGCTCTCAGATAAAACCAGAATTTATTCAACAGTAACTGCTGAATGCCTACACGGTGCCAAATTTACACAATGTCCTATGTCAATTACATTAAAAAAAAAAGACTGATAGAAGTGGTATGGGGTTGCAACTCTGAACATAAACAAAGGTGGTAGGAAATGAATAGAATTTAACTGTTGGTGATTTGCAACTTAGTTAAGAAAAAAAGAGAAACTGCAAGGATTATGGTGAACATCAGCACTTCACAATCTATGCCTTGGAAGGATATGGCACACTCTGGAGGCAATCAACAGGCCGGTATCAAAAGCACAGGCAAAGTGTTGCCGTGAGGCTCCGTGTAACTCCTGGTGGGCATGAGTGAGTCAGCAGGATAGTTAAAAATCAAAATTTTACTGTTATATTGAAGAGGAAAGAATTCTAAGAAAATTACAATTGTAAGAAAATTTTTCTAAAAGTACAGTGGTTTACAGACTCTTTCCTGTTTTGGCTAAACAGCTGCTACTAAATTGATCGTGTGCCTTGCAATTCAATTCACAGCATCTTAGAATTATGAAACTGACACTCACTTTAAGTCAGACGTGTACTACTTGAATGGCGTTTTGTATTGTGTGCGCAGTCCCATATGCACAGACACAGAACAGGTCACAAATAGAGTGCTTTATGTTCTCGTATCAGACAACAGGGAGCATCACTTGGCAGGAAGAGTGGTCACTGGAACAGAGGCTTTGAAGCAAGACTCACGACAGCGTTTAGCCGCTAACATGCCCAAAATATAGTTCAGCGTTCAGACCCTACCAAGAAAGCACTAGTTATGCTAAATGCTGGGGACTGTGAAACTGCTCATGTGGTAAACAGAAAAGCTAGAAATGAATGAAAGGGTGGATGCGGAGGGATTCAGGCAGGACCTCCTGGAGGCCTCAGGACCCCGGCACCCACTGCAGGTTGTCACAACCTGCAAAATTTGGGGCTGGAAGGAAGAAAAAGGCTATCGACCTGCTGGACTCATCAGGATGGAAAGCCGGCAGCTGTCAGACACGAGCCTTACTTGGGGGCCTTGTTACGGGGTGGACCGTGGTTCTGGGCCTGCCTGGGGGGACTTTTCTTAAAATTCATTTATTTATTTCTTTTTATTTTTGGCTGTGTTGGGTCTTCGTTTCTGTGCGAGGGCTTTCTCTAGTTGCGGCGAGCGGGGTCCACTCTTCATGGCGGTGCGCGGGTCCCTCGCTATCGTGGCCTCTCTTGTCGCGGAGCGCAGGCTCAGTAGTTGTGCCTCACGGGCCTAGCTGCTCCGCGGCATGTGGGATCTTCCCAGACCAGGGCTCGAACCCGTGTCCCCTGTATTAGCAGGCAGATTCTCAACCACTGCGCCACCAGGGAAGCCCCTGGGGGGCTTTTCTGCAGGAGGCCCTCTACCTTTGTGCATGCTTGGCTCCCAAGAGGGACAGAAAGGGTCCGGTGTCCCCAGCTAGCTTGTGTGCTTAGTGAGCAGCGCCTGGTACTGAGCAGCTCCGGGCCACGGAGGAAAGATGAAGTTGAGAGGCATGTTCAGGGTGGATGTCCCCACCACACCTGATAACTCTATCCCCCTTCCTAGAGATGCCCTACTAGGTGCACCTGGGCCCTAAGAAGCAGGATCTGCCCGGGGATGCATCACACCACTGAGAGCGATGCCAGCCAGCTCCAACAGGGATGCATGTGGGGATCCGGGGAGGATACACACTCACCAATTTTTTATCCATTTTTGCTTTGATGTCTCTGGCAAGAGTGAAAAATGCCTGTGGAATAAGCATGTAGTTAGTAGCCCAGGAGTGGGACGCAGGTGGGGGCCTGCTGGCTCCTGGACGCTGCCACACAGAGGGCGTGGCTCAACAGTAGGGCCAGTGGGGCGAACAGTGTTAGGACAGAGACCTGGTTATGGGTCTCACCTGTTCAGCCCCATCTCCTGCCCCTACAGGGATACCCCCACCCACCTGGACTGCCACTTCCCCTAAACCAATGACCCTGGAAGGTGGGATCACCCTTGGCTGGTCAGAGAGGAAGCTGAGGCTTGGAGAGGGGGTGCCCAAGCTACTTGTCTCAAGGCACTCAGTGGCTAACTGACTGATCGAGATCTCCGTCCCTGACCCCTGTGCTCTATCTGCCCACTTTGCCCCCCTTCTAACAGTCAGGGGCAGGGCAGAAAGACAAGTGGCTCCTTGGCCAAAGGAGCTTCATTCTGGGTCCTCGCCCAGTAAGAAGGCCTGGTAGGTAGGGTGAAAGGTTCATCTTCCAAGGGTTGGCAAAGGCCTGACCCCAGGCTGCTGCCTCTGTTACAGGCTCCTGACCGTTTCTTCCCTTCCCCCACCTGGACAACACTTATAAACCCCACTCTGGCACCAACCCTGCTCTGGGCCTTATACAGAGATGAGCTGGCCTCAGCATTTGCAGTCGAGGGGCTCCTGGTTCGGCGAGAAGCAGAGTCTTAGCAAACACCCATGTGATGTGGCAAGTTCTGTCGCGGAGGGTGTCTCGGGGTGCTGGGGATGCCTAAAGTTGTGGGCCTCAGGGCCTGGGGATCAGCAGAGGCCTCCTTGGGAAGAGGCCACATGCGCTGGTCCCTGAGGGGAAGATGGGGGCGTGGGGACTGTGGTAAAGGCCTGGAGGAAGGTGAGGCACAGGCGGCCAGGGACGGAGAGTGGTGGGCGAGGCCTGAGCTGCGGGCAGCACAAACTGGCTGGGGCCAGCTAGGGAGGGCCTTCTGTGCCTCACGCAGGGGCTGAGGTTGGGAGTGGCGTGGAAGATCCATTTTGGAAAGATCATGGGAGTGGCGGAACGGAGGAGAAGGCAGGTGAGCTGCAGGGCTGGCGTTGCTGGTGGACAGTAGAAGGAGGCCTGGGCCAAGGCTCGGTCAGGGTGCCCTACTCTGTATGGGCCTGTGACCCTGTCTGTGCGGGTGGTGTGAACGAAAGCACAAACCCGGAGGCAGGACTGGGCACCAGCCAGCGCAGAGACTCTCTGAGCCTCGGTTTCCCCACCTGAAAAACTGCGCCTGCTCCCCAGGGCTGTGCAAGAGCCAGTGAGATCATGTCCTAGGTGCCCAGCTGGGGCTGGCACCTGCTGATGTCAGAACATGGGGGCGGTTCCCCCAGGTCCCCTGGGCCTTGCAAAAGGCCTGGCACACGTTGCTGCCCAAGAAGTGCCTCTCAGCCGTCTGTTCAAGAGGCAGCCGAAGCTGTGACCAGTCCCTGTGACAGAGCCTCCCTGGAGGGTGCAGTCCGACCCTTAGCCCTAATAGGCTTGTGCTGTGGGCCCGGGACTCACGTTCTCCACATTGATGTTGGCCTTCGCGCTGGTCTCCATAAACTTGATTCCATAGTCCAGGGCCAGCTGTGAGGGAGGGAGAAAAACATGCGAACATCAGCCACCAGGTACCCAGACCTCTGCACAGCACCCTGAAGGGGGCCGAGACAGATAGACAGAGTGGGGCCAGCTCCCTCAAGCCACCAGTGGAGAGCAGGTGGTGAATGTCCCTGGCAGGAGGGTGGAGGGGGCCTGGCTCAAACCATGGCTCTGTTCTCTGCCCCCTGTGGCCTCGACGGGTCCCACGAGACGCTGTGTGGAAGCAAGCAGAGCACACCCAGAAGCCCTCGCTGCTTTCAGTCTTTAGCCTGAAGCCCAGCTGGGCGTGTGCTTTCCACCTTCCCTTCCCATGGCATGTGCCCCACTGGGAAAACCAACTTATCTGCGTGCCCAGCCAAGCCCTGCATCCCAGAAGATGGGTCATCTTATGCTCAAAAAGATTGTAAGGGAGTCTCCCCGAAAGCCCAGCCTTGCCATCAGTGAGCAATCGGGGGGCCCTCGGGGGCAGGGCAGGGCTGGCCTCCATGCAGGGAACCCCAGACGCTGAGGTCCCTCTGCCCTGAGGTGTCTGGCAGTGCCAGGCCCAAGCCGGCCACCACACTTACCTTTTCTCCCCGTTCCTTGGAAACTTGTCTCTTGTCGTTCACGTCGCACTTGTTCCCAAGTATCATCTTTTCGACGTCTGCAGAGGCGTGCTGGAGGGGAGGGGCAGATGGTGGAGGTGAGAGGTAAGGTCAGACCGGACTACCAACCAACCGGTAGCCCATCCCCCAAGATCAGAGTGATGGGGTCAGGACCGCTAGGCACACCCTGCACAGATGACAAACCGAAGCTCAGAGAGGCTGAGAGCCCTGTCCTATGTCACTGAGCCAGTGCCAGGACGGAGTTCAGGGTTCTGGCTGCTACCCTGACCAAGTGCACGCCTTCTGGCTGCCAAGGACAGCTTCTCTATGGGCCACGCCAACTAGGCTACCATGGCTGTCCTCGGACTCCCGGCCAGGTCTGGCCTATGGGAAGCAAGTGGGGCTGCAGTATTGACCCCTGCTCGCCTCCCTCCTTCCCCGGCCCCTCTGCTGGAGACCCCAGCTGCTGTTCTGGGCTCCAGAAACAGGCTGTGCCGGGGGTGGGTGCAGACCTCGGCCACCACCAGCCCTTTGTGCTTTGCCATCCCCTGGCGTTCCCTTAATTATGTCTTCATGCCTGAAAACGGTCCCTTCCTCCAACCCGCCCCCACATTCCAACCCAGTGGGACTCGCTTCCTGAAGGACTGGACCATCAGAAAGGCCCTTCTTGCTGCAGCTCAGATCTGGTCTCAGGGAAACGCGCTCTTCTGCTCCCTAACTTTCTACTAACTGGAAGGCTCTCGCCTACTGGCCGGAACACAAAAACTCCAGAGACCAGTGTGAGGACCCCCTCCTCAGGCCAGGCGCAGCCTCCTGCCAGGAAATACGGGGTCATCGGGAGGTGGCCCAGTGCAACTGCCCACAGGTGCCGGCTGGGACGTGACCTTCTGCCGTGTCTTCATGGGTGGGTAAAGTTCTCAGACCCGAACCCCATCTGGTGAGTCATCACAAGCCACAAGCACCTTGTCCAGGGAGGCTCTGGGGTGAGGGTAAGCTCTGTGGAGAGTGGGGAGGTGACGACACTGGCTTTGGGACAGGGAAGCGGCGCTGGCCGCCTTCTCTTCCCTCGGGGTTCAAGGTCTCCTTCCACAGGCAGCTGCTGCTGCTGGCCTGAGCCCGGGCACAGAGAGCTCATACCAGCTCAAACCCTGCTCCGCTGCAGTTCACAGTCCAACCTGACACACGCCCTCACCACACCCACCAGATACAAAGGTCATGCCGACTCTAGAACCTTCCTTCTCTAGAAAGCACCAAATGCTCACAGTGACTGGATATCCTCCTTCCTTGACCTCGATGTCGCCCAAACCTGATAGCCCGGCTGGGGAAATGGGCTCTCGGGGTTGCTCTGTGATGAGGCCGGGCCAGCGTGTTCTCCAGGGTTGACTGCGTGGGTTCCTGTCTCCCTGACTCTGTTCCCAGCAGGTTACTCCTAGGTGCCTCTAGGCTCAGTGATCTCATGTGTAAACCAGGAAGCTCCGGAGTGAGGGCTGAGGAGAGGATGCGTGGGAGCTTCCTGTGCATGGGAGGGGTCCCCAAGCCTTACCTCCTCAATGTTCCGAATCCAGTTCCGGATGTTGTCGAAGGACTTCTCGTTGGTGATGTCGTAGACCAGCATGATGCCCTAATAAGCAGAGGGAGACAGAGACATGCGCTCTGGACAAGCTGCGAGCACTCCGAGGGGGAGGCCCCAGCAAGGTGGGCAGCAGGGACCCCGACAGGACACCATCCCCGGGACCCTTCCTTCTGCTGGGCTCCACCACTAGCCTCTCTCTGGTGTCCCAGGCTCCAGTCCCCTGCTCCTCAACCACTGATGTGACCCTTCACCCTGCAGACCAGACCCTACCATACCTGTGCTTACAAAGGAGCCCTGCTGTTTCTCCACTACTAGCAGGATAAGTACGGCCCGTGTGTCTCGGCAGCCAGCGAGGTCCCAGTGGCCAACCTCTCAGCCTCGCATTCTGCAGCCCCCTGCTCTACAGGCTGTATTCCATGGCCCTGATGCCCACCGGGCTCCCCCTCTTGCCAACCCTTGGCTATGCTCAGCCTCTTCCACACCCGCACTCGCCCCCCACCCTGCCCTGAGTCATCTCCTGGGCTCAGCCAGGGCCACCTCCACTGGTCGCCCCAGCTTCACCCCTCATCTGGTGGCTACCATGAGCCAGGTACTGCAACTGGGTCTCCCTGGGCCTCACAGGCTTGGGTCGGGTGGTCCCACTGTCTGCACTGTGAGAATGGGGAACCTGAGGCTGGGGGGTGGGGGGCTAGGTCCCTGTCCCCAGTCACACGAGGGAGAGTAAAGGACACAACTGGGGTCTAAGCCCAGGGGACAGACCCTAATGCCCACGTGCCTTCCAACAACCCCACCGGAGTCGGGGCTGGCTTCAAGCACTGGGGCAGGCAATGCTGAGGCCTCTGTGATTCCATAACCAATGCATGAGCAGCTGGGAGACAGTCCATGGGTTCTGAAATAGCTGCAGAGTGAACCCGTCTCTGCTTGAGCCCACAATCTCGCCACTGCCGAGGAGAAAGGCAAATATCCCCACTTGATAAAAGGGGAAACTGAGGTGCAGAAAGAGGTGACCTTTAAGATTCTAGCCCAGCTCTAAAGGAGCTGATGACACTGGCTCCCATTAGGAATCTCCCTGGGTCCTCATCAGGATCAAGCAACGCTCATGGCCACCCTGCGACAGTCCCCATGTTGCCCTGGACATCCTCGCAGGGCGCGCGTGGTGAGCCAGCCTGCAGCAATACTATCGCCAGCCCCCGTGCGGGTCAGCCCCGGGGTTCCAAGGCCCCAGCTGTCCTGCCCAGGCCCGGCTCACTCCATTCCCTCACTCTACCTGCTCCAAGGGCCTAGCCCTCCATCCACAAGCTCTGGTGCTGGCCAAGACGTCTCTGAGGCTGCCTGAATTTGCAGAGTAAGAACTCGGGCCCTGTGTGCTGGGCAGATAACCGCAGGGGCGAGGGTGTGTGACAAAACCACACAGACACGGTAAGCGAGCCGCTGCAATTCCAAATCCCCGCTGTGACCTTGGGGATACACACAGCGGCCTTAGAGCCTGCTACAGCCACAACCCCTAAAAAATGCCATCTGCGAACCCTCATTTTAGTGGTCTCTTGGGGAGACTGAATAGAGACTGCTCACGGGAGGACCTGGAGGAGTTTTAGTGGCCGTGATGTGTGACATGCTCCAGCCATGGCCAGAGTGAGTAAAGACACTGGTGGATGGACTCTGTGAGTCGAGCATCACTGGGGCCTCTGCGCAGCAGCTGGCCTCTCATTGTCAGGGGCAAGAAATGCCACAGGGCTCTGAGGGCTTTTTGCCCCTTTATCCAGGGACCGGCCCTTTCGATGGCCCAGGATTCTGCCACCACTGCCATTAAGCTGGCACCATGTACGCAAGATTCCAACGTCCCAGATTTTTACCTATGTGGTGTCGGGGGCAGTGAATAGAGCTCTCTATCAGGAAAGAGCAGAAGTCCCTGGAAAACATAGTGTTACCCTATTCCAGGTTCTCCTTGAAGCTCCCCTTGGGGCTCCAAGTAACCATTTTCCTGGCCCCAGTCTGGGCACAGCTCCCCATATCTGTTTGCAAGCTCACAACAGGACACCAGAAATCCGATGCTCCCCAAATCTGTGACCCAAGGGTCCACTGCCACAAGGACAAAGATGAGGACGGGGTTGCAACGTTGCCAATGTTCTCTGTGCCGTCCTATATGGTCTCTGCTGGCTGCACATGGCTCCAGGGCACCTGAAATGCAGCCAGTGTGACCGAGGGGCTGGATTTCCTACTTTTACTGATTTAGATTCAAATAGCCACACACAGCCAGAGGCTTCTGTACAGGTTAGCGCAGGTCTAGGAGGATACAATCATCTTGGAGCTGGACAAGGTCTTACAGATGGCTCAGTCCAGCCTCTTCAGGGGCTGGCCGAGATGTGGGAGCTGGAAAGGGCCAGCCACTACAGGCCCAGACATTCACCCTCTGTGTGAATTTAAGCAGGGCCTGGAATGGTGCTGAGTCTCAGACTCCTCATCTGTAAAATGGGGATAATATGGCACCCACACTCAGGGGTTTATGGCCAAGACCTGGGGCCACTGCCTGCTGGAGGGAAGGGCTTGGTGAATGGGGCAGGGGGTGCTATTTCAACCCAGAGAGGGGCATGGGGATGCTAATTCCAGAGAGGGGCCTACCTGAGGTCATACAGCAGAAGCTCCCCCAGGACCCCAGGGCCCCAAGGCCCCCCGCCCCACCAGAGCAAAGCAAGGTGAGGGGAAAATTAGTAAATTAATTTTAATGAGGAGCACTAAGGTTGCAACCCACATGATTGAGTTTCTATTATGTTCAGACGCTGTGTGGGATGCTCTAAATACTTAATGCGTCTATTCATTTCTGCCGTCCCCCAGTATTTCCTGAGCTCCTACCGCATACTCAGCATGGTCCCAGGCACCGTGCATGTGGCAGGGACCAAGAGGTGGCCCAGCCCTCCTGGAGCTTATGGCCTAGTGGAGGAAACGGGTCTATAGCTGATTGATGGGGTGCATCATGGAAAGGATGGGGTGCAGTGGGAGCTAGAAATGGGGAGCTGGCCATCTATCCTCACAGCTGCCTGGAGCATACTCCTGTTCTCTGTTCCACTTTCCAAGTAAGGAGACCGAGCTCAGAGTGTGACCCAGGGGGCTTAACGAGGTCCTGAGGATCTGCCTCCCACTCCCCATGGCGCCCAAGCACCCCACTTTGTCTACCCCTCGCAGGTGCATGACCAGCTCAGGGCTCTCGGGGACAGGACTCTGGCCCAATCCAGGTTGCCCTCTGCATCTAGTTCGGGCCTGGCCTGGAGAAGGTGCTTGGTAAAAATATTTGAGGGATGGGCTTCCCTGGTGGTGCAGTGGTTAGGAATCTGCCTGCCAGTGCAGGGGACACGGGTTCGAGCCCTGGTCTGGGGAGATCCCACATGCTGTGGAGCAACTAAGCCTGTGCGCCACAACTACTGAGCCTGCGCTCTAGAGCCCAAGAGCCACAACTACTGAGCCTGCGAGCCACAACTATTAAGCCCGCGAGCCACAACTATTAAGCCCATGAGCCACAACTACTGAAGCCCGTGCACCTAGAGCCCACGCTCTGCAAGAGAAGCCACCATAATGAGAAGCCTGCGCACCACAACGAAGAGTAGCTCCTGTTCGCCACAACTAGAGAAAGCCCATGCACAGCAACAAAGACCCAACATAGCCCAAAATAAATAAGTAAAATAAATAAATTTATAAAAAAAACCAAAAACACTTGAGGGATGATGAACGAGTCTTCCTATCACATGACCCCTCCTCAGGCGCAGGCAACAGATGTTAACGGCCAACAGCCCTGAGCAAGTCAGCTCCTGGATGATCTTCAAGTTTTCAGTAGCAAGTTCCACAGAGTCTGACACGGGCCACGTGAGCGCTCCTAAGTGTTGGGGCATGCTGGCTCTGATTTCTCTGACCTCACCTGGAAGAACCGGCTTCCTGTGTCTTTCTTCATTCCCGGAGAATTAGGTTTCCTTGAACCCTGCATTGTTTCTGGAGCCAGAAGGGGAGGGTATGGAGGACGAGGGGGCAGAGGTGGGGCACACAGCCTTTTCCTAAAACTAACCTGGGACCAAGGACCCCTGAGAAGCCAGAGCACGGGCTCCTCAGAAACATCCAGATTTTGGTATCCAAGGCACTGATGTTCATTTTGACTTAAAAAAAAAAAAGACAACCCCCCCGCGCCAAACCAATCCATACCATGGCACCTCTGTAGTAGGCCGTTGTGATCGTCCGAAACCGTTCCTGACCAGCTGTGTCCCTAACGATGAGGAGAAAAAGGGATATTAGCGACACAGAAAGAGAACAATCGTCACAGTGAGAATGAGGGGCATTTACCCAGTATGGACGCCCAGCTTTCTCATGGGTCATCTCCTGATTCATCGTCCTTCTGTGGGGCAGCCCCCCATTATTACAGAGAAGGAAACTGTGGCTTGGGCAGGTGTCTGATGTCTCCTGGCTGGGGATGTGGCAGAATGACTCCTCTGCTACATCGTGTCATCCTGGGGATTTTCCCCAGAGTTTCTGGGCCACAGAAGAGCCAAGGTTGGATGTTATTATTTGTGAAAATCTGGGGCCGTGTATGTGGAAGAGGCTGGTCACATGGCACGGGAACACAGCCCTCGCCGGTGGGCTGAGCTGGTCGAGCTCAGCGGGGCTTAGGAAGCACTTCCACGCTCGCCATCCTGGTGGAGGTCGAGGGAAAGTCCTTCCTCATGGGTACGGTGGAGATACCTGGGTAAGACGCACCCGTGCCTAGCCCAGCTCCTGGCACGGAGGGTATTCAGTGTTTGGTTTAAAGGTGACAACTGGTCAGTGGCAGAGCCAGGGCAAGACCACATCTTCTGTCTCTGGGCCCAGGGCTCCTCCTCTGATCCTGCACCTCACCCTGTGCAGGGCTCTGCACGTCTGGACTGTACAGACACACTTCATTTGGGACCAAGTTGACTTTCTGCCGCCAATAGCAGGTGATGTTAGTGGTTATGATCAGTTACTTTATGACTGTTCTAGAAGAATTTTAAGAGTCATTAACCCCACTGCGACTGCTAAGAGCAGAAACAGGAGGACAAGAGGAAAATAAATCAGAACTTCTGCTTGCTGGTACAGTGTCACTTTGGACTTGGGCACTGAGACTGCTGGGGAGCCAACGTGTTGTAAATAGAGGAACTTCTACGGCCCTGTAACTTATGAGGCGGCTAGAGACTGGCTGCTGCTGCCGGAGCTCAGTAGGATTGGTTAGGCCACACCCAGATTTCGATTCTGAAGCCAGGTTCAGAGGCGGATACCACTGAAGTCAAGGGGATCTGCTGGGCAGGCGGGGCTGTGTTCAGGCTCTGAGACTTGAGTTGGGGAGACAAGCTGCTGGGAGGGAGGCTTCACAGTCCATCTCACGGCACCCCTCCCACCCACAGGCACGTGCCTGGACCGGAAGGACTGAGGCACTCTCCCAAATGTGACTGCTCTCTCTTTTGCTCAGGGTTCGTGCTTCCCTGCAAGTGATGTGGCTGCGGGGTAGGACTCTCCTAACCTCTGACCATCTGAGCCCAGCCTTCCTAGAGCAGTGGGCTGCAGACCAGAGTCACCATCCGTGACGGGGACTCACAAATTCCGATTTTATGTAGCATGGGAAGTCAGCCCCAGCTGAGCAGAACAGAAACAGGTCTCACTGTTGGGCCTGGCCTCAGCTTATTTTCAGTTCTGGGATTTCAGGTCTCTGTATTAGGAAGTGAGGCCTGGGCGTCCCCAGGAGACAAAAGAGGAAGCGATGTCAGGCCTTCTTCAGTGAGCTGATAGGCTTAGAAGGAAATGCCGGGCTGTGGTATCTTGCTATCCTGGCAGCCTTCACCGCCACCAGGAGGGCTCTCTCCAAGTTCAATGGGAGCAGGTGGCTCTGAAGCCCAGGCCCAGACTGTGCCCACACTGGAACTGGGACTGGTAGCTATGTCCTTAGAAGGGGCTGACACAGACTCTAAGCCCCAGCAGCCAGCAGAGCACCGTTCCTGGGGCTTCTGAAGAAAGCCCGATGTGTCCGGGCTGGGCACAGAGAGATGGAGGCTGTGGTCATAGGGAGGGGGACGGGGCACCAGGGGCTTCGGGCTCAAAGCACTCGCTGGGTGAGGGGCTGATGAAGGAAAGGACTCTTACCATATCTGTAGTTTAATTCTCTTGCCATCGAGCTCTATGGTCCTAATTTTAAAGTCAATTCCTGAAAAAAAGAAAAGAAAAGAAAAAAAAAGAAAGGTACATCAGTGTCAGTCCATTTCCCAAGCTGTGTCTAGGACGGATGCTGACAACCTGTGCAGGTAACAGCTGCCATGGTTTCTGGAGCACCTGCCGGGCAGGCGGGAATCTCGGAATCCCGCAAACAAATCTGCAGGCACCCAGAGAACTTTCTCCTTCCACAGAAGGGGAGGCTGAGGCTCAGAGGGCAGAAAGGAGCTGCACAGAGTGAAGCTGGTGAGGGGCAGAGCTGGCGGGCAAACCCAGATAGCTCAGGTGCCAAAGCCGTGTTCTCCTCCCTTTCCCGGGAGGCAGCCTCGTGAAGTAGGCTCCACAGCCCTTTTCCGGCCAGAGCCCCACGCTTCCCGCCACCCGCACCTGGCCTTCCAAGCACACGGGACGCTGGGCCCCGAGATGTACCTGATGCAGGTGGGCCTCTAGTATTTACACGTGCTGTTCCTTCTCTGTGGGTGGTCCCTACCCTGCCCGCCTGTCAGCCTGGCAAACTTCTCCTTTAAGACCTGCTGGAAGGTCACCTCCCAAGAAGCCTTCCTGACCCTGCCCTCCTTCTCTCCCACCCTCTGGCTTTAGTCCCCTTTCCCCAGGACCAGGGTGCTCTCAGCCTCCTCGGCTGCTCTCCAGGCACCCACCGTTGTCCCCTCAATCCCCTCCCCAGCTTCCAAAACACACACTCAACCATGTCACTAAGCTAAGCTCTGCTCCAAACCTTCCAGTGTGTTCACCAACAGAAGAATGAATAAACAAGATGTGGTCTTTCCCTACAGTGGAATATTACTCAGCCATAAAAATGGATGAAGCATTGACACATGCTACAACGTGGATGGATCTCAAAAATATAATGCTGAGTGAGAGAAGCCAGACGTGAAAGGTCACACAGTATGTAACTCTATTTATATGAAATATCCAGAATGGCAAATCCAGAGAGACAGAAAAGAGATTAGTGGTTGCTGGGGTGAGGCGGGGGGAGGCAGGAGGGGGGCGCGGATGTGAGGAGGTGAGGAGATGAATGAGATTGACCAAGGGGTGTGCAGTGTCTTTTTGTCATAATGAAAATGCTCTAGAACTGACTGTGGCGATGGTTGCAGAACTCTGTGAATATACCTGAAGCCACTGACTTGTACACTTTAAATGGGTGAGTTGAATTATATGTCAATAAAACTGTTTTGGGGTTTTTTCTGTAATTTTTTTTTTGTCTGCGCCATGTGGCTTTGGGATCTTAGTTCCCTGACCAGGGATTGAACCTGGGCCACAGCAGTGAAAGCCCGGAATCCTAACCACGAGGCCACCTGGGAATTCCCAACAATAAAACCGTTAAACGGTTAAAAACCTTTCCACCGCCTCCTGGCCCCAGAATACAGTGAAAACAGTTTCCTGAGTGCTCCTAACCTTGTCACCTCAGCACCCATGGCTCTTGCCCTCCTCTCCGGCCACGATGCCCAAGCGTGTTCCAGCCTCAGGCTTTTACGCTTGCTCTTTCCCCTCCTGGAATGTTCTTTCATTCCATGGCCATCTGGCTTCCCTCTCCCTTCACTCAGGTCTCTGTTCAAGTCATCTCCTCAGGGGAGCCTTCCTAACCATCCTCTTTCCCCTCACCTGCTGCATCTTCTTCACGCACTATCCCTGACATTGTCTGCTTATTTGCTCTATGCAAATGGGAGCAAAACTTGCCAACTGGAATGGCCTGCGTGGAGGGGTAACAGCCAAATCCAGCCTTTGCCCCCAGGAGTTGGTTCTAAATCTCCACCTGTGAAGCCCTGAGACTGAGGCCTGGCTTGACCCCCTCAGAACACGGCATGGGGATGCTAATTCCATCCCTGCCCGCCTCAGGAGCTGTCCTGGGGACCACAGGGAATATAAGCCTGTATTTGAGTTTTGTCTCCTAGAACATAAGCTCCAGGAGGGCAGGGGCTCACACGTCTTATTCATGATTATATCTCCATGAATCCATGGCAGGGGCTGAGTACGTATTTGCTAGAAGCCGATCATCCCGTCCTGCACACACACTTTGACTACAGGCCTTGTTACAGTTCTGCTTCCCTCTGATTCATCCCAGTCATCTCTGCAGCCCCTGCACTGAGGCGGATGCCTGGTGCACAGCAGGCACTGGAGAAAGATGGCTAGATGAAAAAATAAAGAGCAACGGGATCTACGTGGTGCCGCACAGTTTACCAAGTAAGCACTTTCACGTACATCAACCACTTCTCTGAAGGAATGAATGAATGGGGCCCTGAGGAGGAGCTGGGGGCTGAGCCAGGCTGGGAAGAGCCAATTCCAGGAGGCACGGGGCCAAGTTCACACCACAGATGATCGACTGACGGAGCTTATGAGAATAGGCTTTGGCAAAATGTAACCTGGGCAGACAGTGAACAGCCACTTAATCCCTGATCTATACAGAAAATACAGAGATACACTCAGTGCCAATACAGAATCACCTCTATGCATCAGGTTGTATTTCAGGACTAAGCCACCCAGTGTTAACTCTTCCTAAAACATACCCCGCTCCTCTCACAGATGCACAGGACATATGAAATAAAGAAGCACTGTTCAGTCCACAGAACCCAAAGCATCACTCTGTTCTATCTTCCTCCTGGGTTTTATTAACACACCAAATTTAATTAGGAAGTGTAAACTTTACGAGGCCCAAGAGTCATGAGGCCATAACTTCAAGGTCAGGGGGAATTAAACTTTCCTAGAAGACAGAGGCCTCCAGGAAGGCTACAAATGTAATGAGAATCCCGGGGTGGGAGGGAGGGAACCTGGGTTCGAGTGCCACGCCCACCTCCTTAGACGACCTTGCCCAAGTTACGTCCTCATCTGCAAGTGGAGGCTGGCCTCCTCAGAGCCCTAAAGGACTAGACTGGGTTTTCTGGTCAAGAATTAAAAAACAGATAAACCACTCAACCCCCGAATTTATCTCACTAGGAATGTTCTGACTCTGGGAAACTGAGGTCTGGGTTGAGAGTGAGCCATAGTCTACCAGGAGTTAATACCACTTAACATCACTTCCTGATTGGTGGGGACGCATGGGCTATCCCAAAGTTTGACCTTGGAGTTAGGGAAGGGGAGGAATCAGAAAGACATGTGCCTAGGGGAAGGATGCGGTCATTGCAAGAGACATTCTGCTTCCTCTCCATGGTCTCTGGCAGTGGTGACAACCCCCTATTCATTGTACAGTTCTGATCCTCCACCATCCAGGCGATGGCCAAAGCAAAGAACACCACTCCTAAGCTGAAGAAACAGGGCTCGAAGAGGCGAAGTGCTTGTTCAAGGGCAAACAGCAGCTGGAACCCAGGCATGATGATTTCCAGTCCAATTCTCTTTACATCTGGCAGCTAAGTGTCTTGCAAAGTGCAGCTCCTGGAGGATGGCAAGGATGGAATCAGCAGCTCATTGTGTGCTTTAGGAAGATAAGGTACACAGGGGTAAAGCAAAGCCCATTCCCTAGGTTTTTTCCAGCTCCTGGGCTTGGGGACCATTCTCCTGCTTCCCCACTCCAGAGCAAGACTGCGTAGCTTATAGGCCACTCTGCTTGATGGGTGTTACTTCCAGGTCAAACTTTTCATGTGGGTAATGGCTGTTTTTGTGGTGTGGGAAGAAGTCAGCTCCACTTTTGTGGATGTCAGAACTGGGAAGCAACAAGCCAATTCTGCTCAACCACAGTGTGGGCTGGCCCTGCAGGAAAGGCTGTTCTGCAAAGTGACAACCGGTGTCCTGCGCCTAGCGATAGGGAAGTCAGGGCTGTCTGTGGCAGCCGCTGATTTTGGTTTCTCACTGAAGCTTTTATCTGGCATCTCCTCCGGATGACAGGTCCCAGGGCAGGCAGCTGTCACTCGCCATTTCTGTCACCCTCGAGTGAGATGGAAGTCCGCGCAGGGGAAGTGTCTGGACTCCCTCTCACCATTCCTTCCAGAAGAAATTCATTCATGGGGGAAACAGGGTCAGGGAGAGGGGCTCAACCCCTGAATATTCCAGAGGAAAGAGCAGGAGAGGTCTGGGTTGGAGTGCTGGCTTCGAAGTGGATCAGCTGTGCTCGCATCTCTCTGGGATGGTTGAGCCTTGAGTTTTGGGTCAGACACACCCAGGTACAAATACCATCCTTGCCACCTGTAGACCGAGTGATCTTGGGAAAGTCCAGTATCCTCCCTGAGCCTCAAATTCCTCCACTGTGAAACGAACTCATAACAGCACCTGACACAGAGGACTGGAAAGTGTGGTAACGCACATAAAGCGCCTGGCACACGGTAAATGCTCAATAAGATCAGATATCACTTGTCACTGTCCTTTCCCCATGGACAACTCTCCGTGCCTCAGTTTCCACTTCTGTAAGACGAGGACCCCAAAGAACTGCTTCAAGGTATACTGCGAGGACAGAACAAAATGACGGGCGCCAAGACCTCGTCCAAGCCATACACTCCCTGAGCAGGCTGAGGGTTGGTGCCTCAGCCTCCCCATCTGCGAAATGGGCACCTGGTGCCCACCCCGCCCATGGCCCGGGAACCGCCAAAGGGCGGTGCAGGCGACTGCTCTTTTCCCCTCCGGCTCCCTCGACCCTCTGCTCTTTTCCCCATCCGGCCCGGCCGCTCCCTCAGCCCCAGCCCCTCAGGGGCGCGCCCGGCCCGGGCCTCCCGCGCCCCCGGCCGTTCCCCTGCCCTGCTACCTATGGTGGAGATGAAAGTGGAGTTGAAGGCGTCCTCGGAGAAGCGGAACAGGACACAGGTCTTCCCCACCCCCGAGTCCCCGATCAGCAGCAGCTTGAACAGGTAATCGTAGGTCTTCGCCATATTACACTCTCTCCCCGACGGGAAGTGCTGCCAGCGCCTCGCCACTGGCTCCTGGGCCCGTCCATCAGCGCCGATCCCACCCCCGCCATTGGCTCCCGGCCCGATGCGCGTCACCGCGGCCGACGCCCGCCCCGGTGCCCCGCCTGTCTCGGGAAGACGTGGGGAAGGGGCGAGCGGGGCACGGAGCCGGAAGCGGCCTGAGCGTGCCGCTCATTGGCCGGTGCTCAGGACAGGGCGGACTGCGATTGGCTAGCGGTGAGGAGTAGAGGGGCTTCAAATGGGGACAGGGCAGAGGCGTGGCAGCCCGTGTCCCCTCCTCTGCCCTCCACTCTGGGGCGGCCCCTCCCCCCGATGGGAGGGGGAGGGCGGGGAGCTTGGCCAACGGCTCCGCGCGCCCTCAACCCGGGGGCGGGGTCTGGGGCGCGTACGCACGCGCGCCGGGAAGACCGTTGGGCGCCAGCAGAGGGCGCACGCGCGTGGGGTCTGTGGCTCCCGCCTTTCAAGGCCCGCGCAGCCTCAGTTGGTACCGGGACGAGAGCGGGAAGACTCACTCCGTGGTTGTGTTGGTACCGTCTAGAGGTCTCCGCGTCCGGCCAGGGGGAACCAAAGAGAAAAGGAGAATAGGGGCGCCGTCATAGTCGAAGCGAGGTCCCCTCGAGACGTGCTGCGGGACCTCGGCGCTGGCCAGGGGACCTACCTAGAGATAGCCAGGCCCCAGCCACCAAGCTATGTACTGAGGCCCGCAGGACTTCCCTGGAGGGCCCTCGAACCTATTTAGAGGTTGTCCGGGTCTTACCCCGGAGCCTCGTCCGCCTCAGCCCTTTGAGGCGCGCCCCGGGGGCCTCGGAACCTGCCGAGGGAGTTAGCACAGTGAGAATTATAGGGAATACTTACGAGCGTTGGTTCTGTTACTGCCAGTGTTGTTAGCACTTATAAAAAATACATGAAATAGTTTATTCCCACCCCGACCCACTGAGGTAGGTATTATTGTCCTCCCCCCCGCGTTTTATGGTGAGAAAACCGAGGCCAAATAGGTTAAGTGACTTTCCCAGGCTATTAACCAGGTAAGTTGGTTTTTGAACTCAAAGTGACCAGCTTCAGAGGCTGAGGTCTTGATCATGTTGGTTTCCTGCATCGTAGAGACGGGCCACACACCACCTGCGTGGCGTCACCGCTATGTGTCACTCTGGGGTCAGTCCTGGAGACTTGCCCAAGGATCTTACAAAAGATGGCTCCTGCCTCTCCTGCCTCCACCTGCAGCACATTCTGCTTATTTGGCTCTGGTTAGGAAAAGCTTCAACCAGAGCCATAGACCACTTGGTTGGCTTCAGCCTCTGTGGCATTTGATACTCTTGACCACCTTCTCTGGCAGTTCTCCTTTTCTTGGTACACTTCCCATTTTATTTTCCTGTTTCTTTTATTACCTATACCTCCCCTTCTCTGGGTGCTGCTTCTCAGATTCCATTGCAGTCTTTGGGGGGGAGGGTTTGCTTGGTGTTCCTCATGGTTCTTTCTGTGTCTGTTCTTGCTTCTGGGGTGATCTTATTCACTTCTTGGCTCCTACTGTCTCCGTACTGGTGATTCTCAGTTCTTAGAGAACCCATAGCCCAGCCATCCCTCCATGTCCCAACTACTTCCTGGGCATTTACCTTTGGATCTGTCAAAGATACTTCAAACTCATCATGTCCACAACTGAACTTGTCATCTTGTACTCACACTAGCTTGTCTTGAATTACTTTTCTGAGTGAGACCTAAGCCACCATACTTTTCTTTCATCCCTCGCAGCCTGGTTTTTAAGGATGTTCTAAATAGCTCTTAAACCTTGTTTTTCTATTTTTTTAAAATTAATTAATTTTATTTTCGGCTGTATTGGGTCTTTGTTGCTGCACGGGCTTTCTCTAGTTGCAGTGAGCCAGGGCTACTCTTCCTTGAGGTGCATGGGCTTCTCATTGGGGTGGCTTCTCTTGTTGTGGAGCATGGGCTCTAGGCGCGTGGGCTTCAGTAGTTGTGGCTCGTGGGCTCTAGAGCACAGGCTCTAGTTGTGGCACGTGGGCTCAGTAATTGTGGCACACGGGCTTAGTTGCTCTGTGGCATGTGAGAACTTCCCAGACCAGGGGTCGAACCCGTGTCCCCTGCCTTGGCAGGCAGATTCATAAGCACTGCACCACCAGGGAAGTCCCTTGCTTTTCTGTTTCTTTTGCTCGTCAGATCATCACATCTCTCCGCTGCTCTGCCTGATCGTTCTCTAATCCAGATTCCACCCTGCAGTGAGCTTAGTCTAAAACATTTATCCAATATCCATCCATGGTCTATTGGCAGGATAAATTCCTCACAGTCTGGTCCTAACCTCACCTTTTGTCCCACCCACACTTCATGAGATTGGGAACTCCCCAAGAGCTGAGACATGTCAGTTTAACAAATATTGAATACTTATAATAGGGGCTGAGGCACCAGGATGACTAAAACAGTATACTGAGATTAGATTACAGCCCAAGGGGGTGGGGAGGAGGGAGAGGAGGAACTTTAATCTAGCAGTGGTAGGGCACTTAGAGGAGGGCATTATACTTTATTCATCAACAGTCCCTGCCTCTACCACCTAAACAAGCTCACAGTGTCAGCTAAATGTTGAATTAAAATGAAGGAAATGTTTTTAATTGTACTTGGTAACAAAAAAATTGTTTGCATACTGCATTCATGTCTTAAAGGCTTTCATTTCTTTTTGATTCCCTAACCCCCTTCCCCAAGATCAGATCTTAAGGCAAATCTCAAAGCAATTCAGGTAGTGAAACTGCAGTCACCTTTGACACTTTCTTCTTTATGTTCCTGCCATCCAGTAAGCCAAGTCTAAAGATTACTTTCCTTCAGATCACTTCTTCCTTCTTATTCCAATCTGGCAAGCACTGTCCTGGATTAACTGAAATACCTTTCAAACTGATCTTCCTGCTTCTAGTCTACCCCCACTCTAGTCCTTCCTGACAATGAATGCTAAGTGGATTTTCCTAATTTATTTCTTTTATTTATTGATTATTGATCAGTGGCTCTCCACTCTGGACCAAATTAAGTTCAGGCTCTCATCAATGTGGACCCCGCCTACCTTCCAGCTTTCCTACTTCTTTCCCTTTTATATGTCACACAGAGAAAACCTTACCCAGGCAGGCCTTGTGCTTTCCTGACTCAAGTGATAGGGACCATCTTTCCTGCTCCTATCTTGTCTATTAAAATCTTCCTCATTCTTTTAGTCTGGCTCAGGCAGGATTGGGGATAACAAGGGACAGGAGCTTTGAGTTACTAAGGCAAAGAGCTGTCACCTGTAATATAGAGATCATAATCCTTATATCAGGTAGTCATGGTAGACAGCAAATAAATAACATTTTCTGAGTTCTTGATACAGTTATCTTTCTATCCCATTTACATTTGTCAAACCATAATGCTGTGTATGTCCCCACACACTCTAAAATTCACACAAATTGTAGTTTATGTAAAAATTTATTTGACCAAAATGTAGAAAAAGTGATACTATTACATATGATACAGTTGCAAGAATCTAAATGAAAAGTGTGGGTTTTATTCAGTTCCACAACTTGCTAGTGTATCTCCTGGATAGTGTAATGCTTAGTGAGGGGCAGAAAATTCGGATAAGCTAGAAGCACAGGGTGATTTTTAGTCCGAATTGTAAGCCTGAGTTGGCCCCCACACTGCTGGGGAATGTAGAATGTTTCAGCTCTGAGGTGTTAACTGAGAAAGCAGAAATATAACAAAGCCAAAATCTGCAGCCCTGTCTACAAAATACTCCATATCCAGCCTAATCAGGAGTTTCTTGGTCTTTTATTAACTTGGTCCTGAAGAATGAATTAAAATTCTAGATAAGTAAATCTCCAATTTGCCATTCCCTGGAATATAGAGGAGATGAAGTTAGGCGAATTACTTTTTTATCTCTACTTTGCTGTCAGTTGCAAGAATCTAAATGAAAAGTGTGGGTTTTATTCAGTTGCACAATTTGCTAGTGTATCTCCTGGGTAGTGTGATGCTTAATAAATAGGAGTGAGGGGCAGAGGATTTGGATAAGCTAGAAGCAGGGTGATTTTTAGTCAGAATTGTAAACTTGAGTTGGCTCCCACACTGCTGGGGAATGTGGAATGTTTCAGCTCTGAGATGTTAACTGAGAAAGCAGAAATCTAACAAGGACAAAATATGCAGCCCTGTCTACAAAATACTCCATATCCAGTTTAATCAGGAGTTTCTTGGTCTTTGATTAACTTTGTCCTGAAGAAGGAATTAAAATTCCAGATAAGTAAATCTCCAATTTGCCAGTCCCTGGAGTATAGAGGAGATGAAGTTAGGCCAATTACTTTTTCATCTTTACTTTGCTTCCAGAGAGGGCCATTCTGTCCAATATTTGTTTATAGAAAAACAGTCTTACTCAATTATTGATGCTAGCAGTGTTTTTGATACGGCTTCTCTGAATAGGACTGAATTCTACAACATTCATTCCTGCTGAGTGGATGGCCTCATATCGGAGCAGATAAGCATGGGTCATTATTGGAATAAGACATCAGCTCCTCAGAGAACAACTTTAGAGTGAAAGAAGCATATAGAAGAGCATATCAAGGATCTATTCCGAAAACATCTGGGTAATTATTATGACTCTTTTCCAAGCATTCTCATGCTGACTGCTCAGAGGATGTTTGTTCTGCACGGTGGAGTGTGGAAAAGAGCCAGGATGATTAGGTTAACCTCTCTGGTTTATGACTTCCCATAGTAATCCCACCCCCACCCCCCTTTTTTGCTCTGGATGGAAAATCCCCACCCATTTTAATGTGACGGTCCCTGGCCTCCTATAGTGTGACCGATGGTGGATATTCTTCAACCTTTTAAATTGACCCATGACTAGATACGGAATCTGTGTTTTCAAAGTGTGAGGTTGTCTATTCTCCCAGGAACCAAATGCCCTCAGTCTTAAGAGAGTATGCTCAATATGAAATACCCTGCCTACCTTAGGAATAAATGCAATTTAAGGATAAAAATAGAGCTGAAAAAGCTGGTGCCATTTGAAAAAAGGAAGGAATAGATTTAACTGGTGCTCAAAGCTTCTCTGATACAAAATATTTGGTCATGTGTTCATAATTTGCTTGACATTTCCAGCAAAGCGAAGAGGCAATAACAAAAGAAACTTCTTACAAGAGAAGAGAAAGACACGGAGCTCTGGAGTTTCTTTTGGAACAAAACTCTTCTGTTTTGGTTATATACAGTTTAGTTCGTTTAGTGTCTGATCCAGTGTCTGATGTAAGCCCACATTTTCTTCTTTGGCCTGGGCAAGCTTTTCTGGTGAGAATTAAGAATGAGGGAAAAATAAATTAATAAGCATCTTTGTTAAAGGAAAAAAAAAAAGGTTTCTAAACTCCACATTGCCATAGTGAAAGAGCAGAGAAAGTACTCTGCATTTTAATTATAGCAGAACACCGTGGACTAGTAGACACTAAATGCCAAGCAAGTTTGGGAGCCGGATAGGGTTACAAAATAAAATACAGGTGCTCAGTTAAATTTGAATTTCAGATAAACAACAAATAAATTTTTTAACACAAGTGTATCCCAAATGTTGCTTGAGATACACTTATGCTAAAAATTTATTCATTGCCTATCTGATATTCAAATTTAACTGGGTGTCCTATATTTTAATATGATAAATCTGGCAATCCTAGAGTCAGAACACCTGGGTTTAAGCCCCAGTTGGGCCAATGAAGTAAGCCATTTAACCTTTCTAGGTCTCAGTTTCCCCGTCTATCAAATGGGGATAATAATACCATTGTGTGGCATGGGGGTTATTATGAGGAACAAATGAGAAATGCTTCAGAACTTATGAAATGCTACACAGATTTTAGTCTAAGATATGGATGACTTAATACATTTTCTCCCTAGTGCTGGTTAATTAATCCTTGAGTTTATGGTAGGGAAAGATAATCCTGTAACCCATCTTTCTTTTGGAGCTTCTGGGAATGGCTGTTTAAATTCCAGGCATAATTATGTTATTGTTTCTATGTGTCCATAGCAGTGTAGTCAAACTGCAGGTAAATGCAACATGACTGAAATTTAAGCCAGACTATAGGTACATTATTAAGTAATTGAGCTGATGAAACAAATAAAAAACAAAACCAACAAAACCCAAAAATCTAAGATGCCATCTAGGGCTGTGCATGACAGAGCATGAGAGAGAACTGGTTTGCAATGAGTGATGGCTGATAAGGACTAGGCCAAGACTTATTAAAATACCAGAGGAAAGCAAAATGCCTCATAAAATGTGATATGATCAGCTTGGAAATTTTCAGAAAGAATAAAAATGACTGCAAAAGATGGCAGCCTTTCAACTAAAACTACTGAACCTTTCATTTGATGTGGCACTTTAAAAAAATCTAATCTAGTGACTATGATCTGGGAGGATTCTCTCAGAGGACAGTTACTTGGGCCTGTCCAGTCTGGATTAACAGAAGTAACTGAGGGCCTACTATGTGTGAACCAATTTCTCCATTACCTCATTTAATCCTCAACAACTAAGCTATCACTTGTTTTTGCAAAAAACTTAGCAGCTTGTTCAGGGTTGCACAGCTAAAATGGTAGAGCTGGGATGTAAACCCAGGTTTCCCAACTCCAAATCTCGACCTCACTTCACACCTTGCCACTTGGATTCCCTGGCATCTACTTTGTCATTAGGTCTGAGACTAACTTTCCTCTAAAGTGTTAATTGCCCTTGAGAATGTGACAGGCCCCCACGCTGCCAACAGGTAGATCTCCATAGCCCTAATCGCTAAATGAAGTTCTGCCTAGGTGCTGAGTTATGCAGAATGACTGGATAGACAGGGCTGCAGTTATTTCAAAGGGTGGAGGCTACATATGTCTGGAAAAATCCCAGAAACAAATATGCAGAGAGAGCAAACAAAAAACACCTACCCATACACAGTTTAATCTTTCCAGGGGCATATGTATAGCAATATGTGAGGGGAGTGGTTTATGCAGAAGTTCAGGGTGGACAGCAGTTAGGTACAGAGAAAGGTTGGAGGTGGAAGGGCATGGGTAGTTTAGGAAAGATGTATTTTGGAGGACTGAATATAAAGAACTGTGACAGAGGTTCCCACCTAAATAAAAAATTACTGGATGAGGAATAACATGCTATAGTGACCAAAAATTAATGATCTAACTGGAGCTTTTCATGCCATTTTCAGGTTCAAGGGGCAGTCTGGAAGATGGCTTGGACATCAAAATGTCAGTGTTTCTGGGACAATTTAAGGTGGTGGCAGCGGTGGGGTGCAGGGGAGAACCAGACAGACTATTTAAAATTTGGATTCTCTTGGGAAAACTGATGACCTTTTGGTCACCATAGGTGTGACCTTTTAACACCCACACGCAAACATTATGAACTCTCACTAAACCAAGGTTCCTGGTTCTAGTTAACTCAAGTATGAGGGGAGATAGATGTTAGCATCTCAGGCAACTTCGTTTGGAACTCAGGAAAGAATCACCTCACTTCCTTTGTTTGGCATTCCAGCAGCTTCCATTCCCTTGCCCTGTTAATGGGATGCCCTTTAATTCCTTGTATAGTTGTTTTCTAAGGGCAGGGTATAGAGGTGAGCTTCACTGGTGAACTTCCTCCCAGGACTGGGAGCTGGAGAGGTGTTCAGTGAACAGTGAAAACATAGGGAACCCCAGGCACCACTCTCCAACTTTATCACAGAGAAAACATGAGAAAAGGAGGACTAAGGAGACCAAAATGCCATTGCCGCTATTTGAATCCGCAGATGAAGCCCCATCCAAAGGTAGCCTCTTTTTAGCGATAAGCCTGCTGGTTTTTGCAAGTTCTGCTGACTCTATTAAGCTGCTCAAGAGGTTGGATGAGTCTCCATTCAACATAATTTCTGTTTAAGGAAAAACTGCTATTGGCATGCAGATACAGTTAGCTAATACATTTGAGAGCTCAGGCCAAATTGGCTTTTGTTTTTACATTGTCAGAAAAGAATCGTGTGGGCATAATTTTCTTTTTGAAACGAGCTCTTCATTTGAACCACTCACTTTTGGTTGCAGTCATGATCAAGGGCTTCATAGCTACGGCTCAAATGCGGCAAGTGGAGAAAATGAAAATGAGAGGGCATGAAGGTGAGGACTGCCTGTCTTTATTTCGGTCACACAGTCACAGACACAGCAGAAGAAGGCTTGAAAGGTCAAACCAGGAGGCAGGACACTGGAGCTTCTAGGTTCTAGAAGCCCACAGGAGTATAGGCACCACAGTGAGAAGGCAGACTTCAGTATTGCTAGGACAGAGGGCAGCACCCCAGCCGCCTCTTAGAGAGAGGTCATGTCGTTGAGAGCATGGTCCAGCTCCTCGCTGATAGCTTTGTACTTGAGCTTCTGAGCATATAGCTCGTCTAGAGGGCGGAGGTCCCCAGGGAGAGAGTTCAGAAGAAGAGGTACAGGGTACAGAACGCGAGGATCGGAATGGAGTGTCACACATGAGCAACGAGAGGAAGAAAAAAAAAAGTGAGAAAACAAAGCATGAACTAGGAGAAAGTTGTGTCCTGTGTAACACAAAAGAGAAAACAAAAGATCTATGGAGTGATTTCTAAGTGGTGTGAAGTTCTGCAGGGGGTTAGCCATAATGAACCTTTAAAGAGTGGTGACTAGAAATGGCTAGAGCTTCTCCCCACCATTCTCCCACCCCAGGTTATTTCTGACTTTCAGTGATGTCATCCAGTCCAAAGGCTATACTTTGGAATGGGGCATTTTCCCTTATATGGAAACCTCACTTCCTAAATCAAACACTGGGACACATGGTGTGAGGAATGAGTTCTGTACCCTTTCTGGGTGGGACAGGCAGTTTGGGAGATTTCGTTTGAACCCCAGGATTCTGGAATTTCTGGGTTATTTCATGAAGAACATGGGACAGAATTTTTTTTAAAGATGGAACTCTTCAAGAAATTCTGGGATATGTGGGCACCAGACTCGCAGACTGGAGTCTTAATTCAGGTCTCCACGGTCTCTAAATTTCCATTTTCTCATACTGTGATAAGCTTTGCACTCTCTGGGAGAGAGCTTCTGTAAAAATGCAAGGCATTTAAAAAATGCAAGGCGTGTCAGAAATGAGCAAATTAAAGGAAATTCTAAAGACTTGAAAAGAATCAGCCATATTTGGGTCTCTTTACTCACATGTGGACCTAATTAAGCAGAAATATTTTAGTTCTTGAAAAATGGCAACCCTAGTCTGAATTTGATTTGTACTGTTCCATTCCAGGGCTCCAGACTTCCACATGTGACATCACTCTGCACTTTGATATCCTAAAGTGGACGAAGCCCAAATCAGCCTTTCCAGATTCTCCCCAACTGTCTGGGGATGTGTCGTGTAGAGGGAGGCAGAGCAAACATATGGAAATTTCATACCTTCCAGGTCATCAATTGTCTTTTCCAGTTTTGCAACTGTTCTCTCTGCAAATTCGGCACGGGTCTCAGCCTAGGGCAGAAGAAAGGAGTCACTATGACTGCTTTAAGACCAGCCGCAGGAGAAACCTGAACTAGTTGGGTGGAAATCATACGCACCTCTTTCAGTTTGTCAGACAGAAGTTTAATTTCTTCTTCATATTTATCCTCCTTTTCAGAATACTGTGGGAGAGACCAAAACACTGCTTTTAAAAAAGGAACGGAAAAAAGCACAGAAGAATGCATGTTCCCTGTTCCTCGGAGAAAAGTGTGTGCTTGAAGCTATGAACCTGCCTAAGAAGTGGAGACAGGCACCTTCCCAGGCAGAAGAAATGTGTGCAAAACTCAGAGAATCTGGGGGAGATCCCTCTGGGATGGTATTGATCTCAAGACCTGAGCTGATAACTCAGGATACACATGTGATGAATATGGTGCAGATGACTGAATGGAAATAGGCTACTCAAGGCCCTCCACAGAAGCTGGCCTAACCTATGTTTCCAACCCCACTTCCCACCAGCTTCCCCAAGGTGCTGGCCACTTCCTAACCCTATTCTGAGTATTCTCTGGTCTCCAGCCCTTGACTACGACTGTGCCCCCCAGCATGGAATGTTCCATTCCTCATTACTATCTTGTCAGACATTATGTTTGTCTTTCAGGGCTCGACTCATGAATAGTAGTGAACCTTCATTAACTGCCTGCTATGTTGCTAGATATCACCAATCCCAATTTACAGAAGAGTAAAGAGTAACAGAGAGGTTAGCTAATTTGTCTAGGGTCACATGGCTACGAAGTGACCAAGCCATGACTGGAATCTGACTCTGGAATTTGAGCTCCTGGCCAGCATCCCGCTCTACGGTCTTTTCTAATGTCACCTCCTCGTGACACCTTTCCCAACTTTGTGAAGTCCCTCTGTTGAAGCCCCACAGCACTTTACTTTATCAACCCCTCTACTCAGCTAGACTTCGAGATCTTCAAGAGCAGAAGCCATACCATCACTGTAGCATCTCTCTCCCTGTGACCAGGGCAGCATCTGGCATAAACATGTGGTCTGCATTTATTCACCACCTATCCTAGTATGAGATATACACCAGGCACAATGCTAGGACTAATGACACAGCTCTAAACAAGACATAGTCCCTGTCCTTAAAAACCTATAATCTAGCAAGGAAGGCATGCAATTAATTATGATAAATGTGATCAACCATCATGATAGGAAAAGAAGTAGGTGGGGCTACACAGCTGAGAAACAACCTAGATGAGCAATCGGAGGGCCTCTCATGCAGGGGCCTAAAGGATGAATAGGGGGTTGCCAAGCAGAGAGCAAAGGGAAGGCCATCCCAGGCTGAGTGGACAGCAGGTTCAAAGCATTGAAGGTGACCAACATGGAATGTTTGTGAAACTGAAGTTCAATGAAACTGGAGGGGAGTAGGAAGAGGGAGAATGAGGAAGAGATGAGGATGCAGAACTCGGCCGCAGGGGTTAGCCGGGGGCGGGGGGGGAAGAAGGCCATGGAAGAGCGTGTACATTGCTCCTAATGCTCTCTCCTGTAATGACTGCTTTGGGTACTGTTTCAACTAAAAAAGCCCAATTCCACCTCTGATTGCCGCTCGACCTTCTAGGAAGTATTTCTGGAGAAACCCAGGGATTCAGTTGAGAGTGAGGCTCTGTAGGCTCTGTATTTATATGATGATGCTCAGATCTGCCTAAGAGGAGCCTGACCAGATCCCAATCTCATTCCATCTCCACCTTCCGGGAAGTAGAGATAAAGGATGGTGCTAAGACCCCATCTTAAAAGGGGGAAATCTAGCCACTGGACACCTCTTTCTGTAGGGGAAAGACCTGGCTGCTGGGCACCAAAGCTACTGTTAGCAAATACAGGTCAGATCCCTGATACCTTAGCACGCTCCTGTGTACGTTGGGGGAAGAAAAGAAGAAAGTCCGGCAAATCACCCTCCAGCTCAAGCCAACCACCAACCTTTTCAGATGCAGCCTCTAGCGACTTCAGGTTGTTAGTGACGTTCTTGAGTTCTTCTTCCAGGTCACCACATTTTCTGCTCAAAGACAAGGGATTTTTGTGTCTTATCTTACATCAGGCAATTCCCCTAAAAGAAGTTTTCAAAAGGAGGAATCGCACTTCCAGGGGCCCCCAGAAGGAATCCGGTGGGGGGGGAATGTTAATGGCTTTTTCTGAGACACAGTGCTGTGTGTTTATCAAAACCCTATCATGCCAGGCAAAGGCGCGGCAGGCCGAGGAGTATTTGGAAGGTTTGTAAAGCACTCCTGGGTTCCTGCCAAGTCTGAGGCAACAGGGACTTGTGAAATCTATGATTGATGTGGCTGACTCCGGAAGGTGTTTAAGAATGAGATGGAGGCTGGGAGCAATCAGAGTTTACACCGGACACTCCAGGAAGCAAGCTTGGAGCGGATTTTCGAAACCGGATCTCTCAGCACAGCAGGAATGCTCCGGGGAGCTGGATTCCTCACCCAAGTCCGAGAGGGGAGGCTTTTTGGTTTTCTGGTGGGGAGCTTGTGGGGATTCTGGTCAAGCTTCTCACCTTTCCCCCCAGGAATGTGTCCCAATCAAACAATGACATCAAGAACAAGGCATTTAAACACCGACATGGCACCCTGCCCTCAGTGTTCCCTTAAGAAGGCACAACCTCCTGAGGGATCCTCTCTGGGAAAATGGGACTTCTGGACTTCTCTGCTACTGCCTGTCTCATCTTTTCCAATACCTTTGTGGGAGGAGTCAACACGTGGGCAGCACTGCCCAGGGCAGTAAGAACAAACAGTCGCCCATCATTCTTTGTCAGCCATGGAGGCAAAGAGGAGGTACTGAGCAATGAGTCTCAGATGCCTGTCCACTTGACCAGAGGCCCTGGTCGGTATCCATTCCCAACACAACCAACTCCCTCCCAGCTCCATCCCCCCACCTCCCCCCCAAGAGCTGAGCTGGGCACCACTCAGCCTTGCTCTGCCACTCACAGTTCAGACACCTCGGCACGCTCCTCTGCCCTCTCCAGCTCGCCCTCCAGGATGACCAACTTACGAGCTACCTGCAGAGACAGGAAGGATCGACCAAGACTGAGCCCTAAGAGCCACGTCTAGTTCGATGCCCTCCCCTGTGCAGACAGCAAGGCCGCGCCAAGACCATCTGCAACGTGGGGCTTTCTGCTGCTGCTCCGACTCAGACAGTCCCAGAGAAAATCTAAATTTTCTCCCTCAGGCCCCGGGAAGTGAAGGAAGAGATGGGACCATGAGGGCAGGCAGAAGGAGCAACTGAGCTTTCATGGTCTGAAGACCCACGACTGGGGACCACAATTCCCCATTTTAGCCTAACACCAAGCTGCAGGACAAAAAAGGGATCTGATCACTTGGTTTCCCCATTAAGTCTAAGTCCCCACTTGTCTGAGTGTCACAGAATTTCCCAGGACTTGTGGCATCGTGGAAGATATGGTTTCCTAGCCAAGTGGCTGTCTTAGGAAAACAGATGTGGACACAGAAGGACAGCTGAGCTGACCAAGAACTTCCTTTAGGCGGCCCCAGGGTTCTCCCTATCACAGATCCATTTCCTCCCCACTTCCTGCTGCTGCCATCTACCAGCCCCACTCACCCCAACTCACCTCCTCGTATTTGCGGTCAGCCTCCTCAGCAATGTGCTTGGCCTCTTTGAGCTGCATCTCCTGAATCTCCATCTTCTCCTCATCTTTCATTGCCCGGTTTTCTATCACCTTCATTCCTCTGCAAGGAGCAAACCTCGTCATTACTTCCATACATTACCGCCTCATCACACACCTCCATGCATCTGCTCATCTAAACACTTCTCTGACATCTACCAAGAACCATACTCCAAACAGGAAATTGTAGAGCTGCTTACATTCACTTCATCTTTGCCAAATGCCAGGCACTAAGTGCCTCAAACTTCACAACCCCCGCCCCCAGAGTAGGTACATTATCCCCATTTCACGGAGGAAGAAACTGAGGCATAGACTCAGTTAAGCAAGTAACTTGCTTAAGGTTACACAGCCAGTAAGTGGCAGAGCTGGGATTCAAACTCTGGTGATGTGGCTCCAGAGTCCATGCTCCCATCCTATAGAGTCTCTCACTAACTAGTAACAAGGGGGACTTGTACGCCAGCGATTACCACGATGTGATCGGAGGTCTGGGCCCAGCTTGGCTGTTGGAATGATGAATTCTGCTGCAGTGAAGGGGTGTGTGTCTGTGTGTGTGTGTGTGTGTGTGTGTGTGTGTGTGTGAGAGAGAGAGAGAGAGAGAGAGAGAGAGAGAGAGATTCTGCTGCAGTGAAGGGGTGTGTGTGTGTGTGTGTGTGTGTGTGTGTGTGAGAGAGAGAGAGAGAGAGAGAGAGAGAGAGAGAGAGAGACGAGGCACTTCCCAGAAGAGAGTCCACAAATGAACAAGGAGGGGAAAGGTATTCTTCAGTGAGACAGAGCTGTACAAGAAAGCCCCAGAGGAATGAAAGAATATGGCAGGGAGGTCAGGGTGGCTGGACCATAGGCTGCTTGAACGACACACTAAGTGTTTTATGCCAAGGGGACATGGAACCACAGGAGGGTTTCAAAAGCAGGAGTGGGTGGAAACCAGAATGATGGATGGACTGCAGTGGGAAGACCAGGTAAGAGGCAGGTACCCATAAAGTGATGGGTGAGGAAGGCCTGAACTGAAGTGGATACTGAGCTGAAGTCCACTTTGGAAAGGACAGCGTCCTGGGAACGGCTGGAAGTCTACAACTTTTGACCATGAAATGGAGCTCACTCTAGCCTGCACTGCTTGGGATAGACAAGGTAAGAGCAGATACTTCCAAAGAAGAGGCCAGTGCAGGATAATGTATCGATGTGTGTTGTGCCTGCCCACAGCAGAGGACCATATACTTCTTTTTTTTTTTTTTTGAATTTTTGAATCATTTAATTTTTTTATACAGCAGGTTCTTATTGGTTATCCATTTAATACATATTAGTGTACATATGTCAATCCCAATCTCCCAATTCATCACACCACCCCAACCCCCACCATATACTTCTAATAAATACTTTCATTCGGCTATGAATACCATTCTCAGCTGACTATCAAAACACTCTCCATGCCTGTACCAGTCCTCAAGATCATCAAGCTTGGAAAACCTTCTGTAGTAGTGGAGAGATCAAAGTGACTTGTCCAAGGCCACATAGTAAATGGCAGTGGCTTTTTGGAAGAACTTAAATCTAGATTCTCCATCTCCCAAGTATAAAATTCTTTCTACCTAAACAGCAGTCTCTAACAGGGGTGCCATCAAAGGCCTCTGGTAACGTGATACCAATAAGTGAGGGGCCTTCCTAGGCTCTCTTGGTTTGCCTTGGGGAGGTCACAGAAGTGAGACATCTGGCCAGGCTGGTCTGACTGTGAACAAGGGTAGCAGCTAATCTAGGCCCCAGGCGCAGCCATGAGCAACTTGTGACTGGATCCTTCACACTTCCTTGTGACTGCCCTGAGCTGCCACCCTCTCCCTCTATTAAGTGGCTGAAGCAGATATCTGTGCCTGCACTGGGATCTGTGCCCTGGGTAGGACTATTCCGCTGCATGGGAAGAAATTTCCCACTTGGGCAACTCAAAAAGTCAATCTCCAAGATTCCCCAGTTGGTTCTGCATCTCCAGTGCATGGTCACAATACTACAATCAGGAATGAACCCTTGGGAGGAGTATATACCAGAAAAGTATGGTGGATGGGTCCGGTGAGAATTCTGTTGTGATGATGTGGCAGATACACGAGGACCAATGGGCCAGCCCACACCGTGACCACACAAGGAACCCATTTACCACCACACAGAGACAGCTGCTTCTGTGAATTACACAATCTGCCCTCAGTCCTCCAGAGCCTGCGCCAAGGCGTGCCAGAGAACTTGCCCACTCTGGAGGACACAGTACCCTTCTGGAGGCAGTGTAGCTCTGTCAGTGGCAAATATATTAATGGGACTGGTTCGTGCATGTCCCTGACATACAGCTGTCCAGTAGCCCAAAGCTTGAAGCACTGCTAACGATCATCTATGCAGATGGCCCATTCCAAATTTTCATCCCCCGCCTTCTCACATCACCCTGGAAACTGATGTCTTGAGAACACTGATGACGAGATGCACAGGGACTTTCAGGGAGAATGTGAGAAGCAGCACTCTGCAAACTGATTGCCAATGACAGTTGCAGTTGCAATCTTATATGTGCCCATTTTTTGCCTTCTTCTGTCTGTTTGGTTCCTTTGGAACCACCACATCAAATGCCTCACATACAGCATGATGGTTTACAAGGCGTTGCACCTACGTACAAACCATATGCATTTGTACGTATGTGCACATGTGCATGTCTGTGTGATCTCATTTACTCTCACCTCAGCTCTGGGAGGTCTGCTCTACAACACGATCCCCGTTTCCCAGAAGCAAACGCTAATGCCACTGGGTTCAAAGCGTCCTTACCTCTCACTCTCATCTGCAGCCTTTTCTGCCTCCTCCAGCTTCTGCAGGGCTGTGGCCAGTCGTTCCTGAGCCCTGTCCAACTCCTCCTCAACGAGCTGGATGCGTCGATTGAGAGCTGCCACATCACCTTCAGCCTAGGGAGGTCAGAGGTGCAGCCAGGTTAAGAAGGAAACAGGTCAGCTAGCAGCAGGAGTCCTCCACTCACACAGTGCCCTTTCCCCCAGCTAACCCGCTTCCCCTGCCAAAGCCCACCCAGGAATCCAGGTGATAAGGAATTCACACTCTGTCTCATCTGGAGAATGTGAATTTTCCGTATGATCTTTCCCCCAAATGTCAGCAAACATCCACCACAATAGGACAGTCTGTCAAGTCAATACAGGAGAGATAAGTAAGCTGTATGTTCCAAGAGGACGGTGCTGGCCTCTCCGTGATATTTCCAGAGAGCAAGGCCACCAGTGACCGGCTCACCCTGTCATATAAGGTCTGCTCCCAGCCGCCTGAATGGCAAGACAAATGCCAGAATCTGGACGCCTCAGTTACATGTTGGCCATACAGTTGGGAGGGAGGCTGGGGGCAGCCCAGTTGGAACGCCATCCTTAACCAAGCCTGGCTGAGAGATGTTGGGACAAAAAGATACAAGAAAGGAAAGGAAAGAAAACTTGGTTACAGGCATAGGAGAGATGTCAGAATGTTGTTAGTGGCTTTTCAAGGTGTTTTCACCTACAAGGAAGGTGATATGGTGGCATGCATAAAAGCAAGAACTCCAGGATCACAATGTGCTGGGTCAGAATCCCCGCTCTGCCAGTTTATAGCCATGTGGCATTGGGCAGGTCGTTTCACGGCTTGCTCTGAGCCTCCCTATCCCAGGGCCTGCTTGCTTCACACCTCTGTGGGGACTGTAAAGGAAGGGTATGGCATTGCACCTGGCATTTGGGAAGTCCCACAAAGTGCAGCTCTTACTGCCATGGTTTCACCTCATTTAATCCTCACATATCTCACCCATTTTACAGCTGGGGAAATTGAGAGATCCAGTGAGGTGAAGTAGTTTGGTTCAGTGTCACAGAGCTGGTAGGGAACGGCTTCTTGAGCCCCAGCCCAGGTTTCTTCCCTTGCCGAACCTGTGCCCTGAGTCCTGCGGGGGCTTCGAGGCCACACACTTAGGAATATTGAGAATTGGTAAAATGGAGCTCAACCGACGGGAGAAATATAAAGCTACCCTGGCTTTTTCATAACAAGACAAATAAAGAATCTCCGAATTGGGGAAGGCTGTAAAACTCAGTGGAGTAATAGAATAAGGCCAGAGTTGCTGAAAAGCACAGAGTCAGGAAACTTTTCTTAGCTCCAGCGGCAGAGGGAGAAGCTCCCACAGGTGTTTTTGATCGCAGCTTCCTCTGAAACATCAGTTTGGGGAATCCATTTAAACCACTGATGAACTATTTTAAGAAATGTCACCCACTTCTTCCAATGAGTGGGTGCTTTTTATTCTTTTTAAATTATATGAATCTTAACTCCTTCAGCAACTGGGGCAGGAATTGACTTCCCCCCAACCTCACGTTTTTTAGTACACTCACAAAATTGTGCAACCAACACCATTATCTAATTCCAAACGTTTTGTCACCCCAAAAAGAAACCTCATACCCATTAGTAGTCAAGGAACTGACGTTTCAGATCATGCAGAGGTGCTTGATTCATGAGTAGTCTTAAAAAAAAAAAAGAGCGCCTCTTTACGTGGGGGATTCTGAATCCTGACAACCAAGCTTTTGGCACATTTTCAACTATCTGGAATCGAAACAGTTCTGAGATACATTCATACATGTACATACATACATACATATGTATTTTTGAAAAACTGCTAGTCACTGCTAGTCATTTTCGGTTCCACCCCTTCCTGCAATCAAAGCTTCTACATGCTACAAAGGATTTCCCTTATAAGGTAAAAGAGGCTTGCTAGATACATGTGGCAAAGGAACAGGAAGATGTCGGTTAATCACACAAAAATCTAAACGAAACCAGCTGTTGGGAGGCAGACCCAGAAGTCTGCCACACGCCGGCTCTTGGCTTTCTCTACAAGAGGCTGAAAAAGGTGCCCCCCCTTTCCTCCCTGGGCTCAATTCCTTTTGCCCAGGAACCTTCTTAAGGCTTTTCCCCTTTCGTGATCAAGAGAAGCATGCTTTGAAAAGTGAACTTTTTAAGAAGTTTGAAACTTTCCAAAAACATCTCTCCTCCCATACTGGACTGTCCCACTCCTAAGTCTTGGCTCACAGCTGAGGGCCATTTTTAAGCAGAAGTAATAGTCCTCCAGAGATGACTTGGGATGAGATCAGAGGGAGGGTTATGCCGGTTACGTGTGCGAAAGAGGCCAAACTGGCTACTGTTGGAGGCTTACACCAGGTTTCTGAGGCCTCTTCACGCCAGAGCAGCCCTTACAGGATTAAACGCTTTGACTCTGGCCAGCGGGGAAACAGTCTGGGGGGCTCTTCCCCAGACCTGTCAGTACACATGGCAGTTCCATCTGGTTGGGCACTTTTTCCACTTTTGGGGTCCCCACCCTGAGTCCCAGCACTCCAGCTTTCAGGGACCCTGGGCTTCCACCCTCTCCCCCAACTTTCTTTCCTCTGAGTCTTTGCACAGTCTCTTGTCCCAGAAAACTCTTATTTATTCTATAAGACTGCTCAACCTCCATTTTGAAGCCTACCCCACTGGTTGTCTGCCTCTGTCATGCTCCCATAACAGAACGCAGACACACCCCGCCCGCAATGTTAATCAGCCTTATTTGTCTGACTCCCCTTGCCCCCCCACTAGGCTGTGAGCTCCTCTAGGGGTAGAACGAGGGGAGAAAAAAGTCCAGGAATAGAGCTCGTACTATATGCCAGTTGCCATGTAGGGAGGTTTTAGTCCTGAGACCCTCCCAACTATCCTTGGGGTCAGCATTATTGTCGTCCCTACTTTGTAGATGGAGACACGCTCCTAGCAGTTAAGTACACCAAGTGGTATGAGATGGGATTGGAATACAGATCTCTCTCCAGCCCCACTGGTGGCCACCACCTGTCCCGTGCCAAGGGGCAGTCAGGGGATGGAGAGAGGGCGGTGAGGCCCCCTCCTCATTCAGCCCCATTATCTGCCTCAAGCCCCGCAACTTGCAGCGGCCGCACACAAAACGATCTTGGGTCGGGGGCCCCATGCTAACATTCCAAGGGTCTTCTAGAGGAAGGCGGGTTCCGCGGCCCGCGTTCTCGCAGGGACCAGCTGGGGAGGGAAAGGCCGGCGGCTCGGGACTGAACTTCCGCCCCCCGTCTGGAGCAGACACGTCGCCGCCGCGCCCCTGGGAACAGCTGGGAAAGTTCGACAGGAACCGGGAAGCCTCGGAAGAGGCGAGAAAGTGCGACGCCCCCAGCTCCACTCCCGGTTTCGGCCTGTCCAACCCCAGACAATGGAAGCTCAACGTTTTCACTCTCACTTCCCGCTCCTAGGTGGAGTAGCAGCTCCCCGCCCTCCCCCGCCCGGACCCCGGCGCCAGCGGCGAGTCAGAAGGCAGCAGGGTGCCCCCTACCCCCTCTCCCCACTCCAGGATCGCGTACACTCCCCACCTTCGCCCCATCCCCCCATTTCCCGCTCGGCCGGCCCCGCCCGACCCGGATGCGGCGCCCCCTCCCCCGTCCCAGGCCAGGCAAGGAGGATGGCGATGGAGGAATGGGTCTCAGCAGAGGGTCCCAGGTTGCGGGTCCGCGATCGGGAGCGCCGGGGCCCGAGGGTGCAAAGGTGGGATAATGGGGGCGATAACGGGGGGCGACAGCGGCGGGCGGGCAGGGAGCGCGGGAAGCGGGCGGCGCCGGGATAAGGGAAGAAAGGAGGGCGCGCCGGGGCCGGGGGTGCAGGAGCCGGCGCGCAGGCTCTCACTTTCTCTCGCCGCTCGCGCTCGCCGTCCAGCTCCCGCTGCAGGCCCTGTGCGCGGTCCTCCGCCTCATCCGCCTGCTGCTGCAGGGCCTGGATCTTGCGTTTCACCGCCTCCAGGGAATTGAGGCCAGCCATGGCGCGGAGGCGCACGCAGCGGGCGGCGGGCAGCGGCGGGCGCTCGTCTCGGCTCGGCTCCGGCGAGAGCTGCAGCAGCCGCGCCCCGGCCCCAGAGCCTTTGCCTGCGCCAGGGCCGCCCCCGCCTCTCCCCGCCCCCGGCCAGGCCGCTGTCGGGGCGATGAGGTCACCCGGCCGGGCAGCCGACGTCAGCACCGCTGGGGGAGGGCCTGACGTCGGCACCGCTGGCCGCAGCTGCTGGAAAGTGCCCCCTTTCGGGACTTATTTGGAGAAAGCGCCGGGAGGCACCGCCTTCTCCTCTTCCTCTTCCTCCTCCTCCTCTTCCTCCAGCGCTTCCCGCCCGCCCGACCCCGGGGCTCCCGTCCGGCCCTGACGCGGGCGCCCCCATTACTGGGCACGTACGTCGGAGGCTTTCTTCTCCGTCAGCTCCAGCTTCTCCTGCGCGTCCTTCAGGTCCTCCGAGTATTTGTCCAGCTCATCCTCCGTCCCCTTCAGCTTCTTCTGGAGGTGCGTCAGCTCCTCCTCTACCTGGGGACAGATAGGGGGACGCATCAGCCTGGGGGCCACGTCCCCGAGGCGCAGGGGCGTCCCCCGCATTCATAGGAGTCCAGGTTTCCTCATCTATAAAACAGGGATAACAATGTTACGCACCACTCATACCTGTTAACATGACTTTCACATCCTTTCCTTATCGGGACCAGCTGTGCTTATCCTTTTTGGAGTCCCCCAATACTCTTGCAGAATGGATCACAGCTTTTGGGAAACAAGTCCCGACACGTTTCCTACAAACACGCGTTCAATTTTGCAGCCTCCTCAGGGGAGTCTCATACTCTGGGCCTGGACCATCCCCCTACCCTCAGCCTTCCCAACACTGGCAGCCAGAGGATCTTCCTAAGTATGTTTACCCTACCTCTGTCTAGAACCTGCCATGGTTCCCTATTGCCCAAGAGAGTGGTTCTTACAAAATACCCTGAAGGGCTGACAGGCTCAATCCCCGCCCCCGCCCCCCACTCCTGGACTTTGGGGGCTTACTAGAAGAGAGCTACTCCTTAAAGATCACTTTCTTGGAAGGCTCAGATTAAATCTTTTAAATTCTTGCAATCTGACTTGTGTTTGTTTTAATAAAAGTGTCCCCTGCATTCCCCACATTTTCAGTCCTCTTTTGTTTATCCCAAGAGTCTTGCCACCCTCCTGGCACCCCCGTTTGAGAAGGTCAGGTCTATGGGATACAAACCACAGACCCCGTCACCTCTCCATCACCCCCCACCACACCAGTCAAGGGTCAGCTCAGAAAGCTTTCTCTGTCACCCTCCCTCGCTCCCTCTGTGTGCCTCCCTCCCCTGCAGTAACTCTGGGCTGGGGTAGTCAGTCCAGATCAGGCTTTGATTTGACTTTATGTCTCAGGTGGTTTGACCCCTGGTCCTGTTCATGCTCCCAAGGTGGGCAGGCAGCCCCCATGGGCCCTGCATCCTCCTCCTGCTTCCTCCTCACAGCAGGAAGCCCAGAGAGGTGGAGTGACTTTCCATGGATCGCACAGAACAGGATTTGAACCCACATCTGAACAGGCCCTCATAACAGGCCTGCTTTTCTGCATCCCTCCCTGACTTGCTCATGTTCACTCCTGAGACAATGTGCAAAATGTGCCAGGTTCTGTGTGTGTGTGCATGCGTGCGTGTATGCAAATTCTTAAAAGGGCTGCTATCCCAACCTCCCACCCAGCCTCCCATTTCCAGGGCTACTGAGTGTCCTACCGCTGAGCTGGGGAATGGAAAAGAGGGTGGGGGATCAGAGGAGGAGGAGGGTGGCTGCAGCTCCGGCCTAAGACAGGGTCCACCAACCCTGACTTGACCTCTAGGCAAGGAGCCCGGAAGCCTGACTCCAAATCCCAGGTGTATGACCCCATCCCCTCTTCTGACCTCAGTCTCCTCATCTGCAAAATGGAAGCCTTGACGTGGTGGTCTCTGAGCTCCCTGGCAGCTGCTTTTGAACTTCCACTTTCACTGAGAAAATGAGCCAATTTCCTTAAAGACAGGTCAGCCTGACCCAGCGTCCACCTGACTTCCTTCCAGATCTGTGTGGTACAGCATTTCCTAGGTGCCAACTGTGTGCCAGGCACAATGCTCTTTTAACATGAAAAAGTGAGGGCAGGTTCTGCAGCATTGGGCTCATTTGGGTGTCAAGATTGTTTTTGACGACTTTTTCTGGCAATGTTTGGACAACAAGGAGTGGGCACTGTGATAAGGTAGGCAGAGGCCTATGAAGCAGTTAGAATGTGCCAGGCCCATTACAAATACCGTCCCACTGAAGCCTCGTGTCACAGAAGGGTAAACTGAGTCCCTAAACAACAAAGGGCCCTGCCCAACACCATACGGACAGGGCACTGGAACCCGTGTCAGACTGATTCCAAAACTGATTTGCTTGACGGGTAGGCTATACTGTGCTCACTGCCCATCACGCCCTCCTCCCACTGACCCTGCACACCCAGCCCCCTCCTCTGGGTGGCCTGCACTGCTGCCCTGGGCCCCCAGTCCCTGTCCCACCCTCTAGCCCAACCCTGACCCCTGAGGCAGGGGGTGTCCCTCCATGTTTGGCTCTATCTCCCCCAGCCTGGGGCTCCTTGCGAGACAGACCTGGGGCTGAGGTCACTCTGGGCTCCAGCATCACCCAGTATGGGACTGGGCCTGATGTTCACCACAGAACCCCGGGGGAAGTTTGCAGAATGAATTAATGACACAACTGCAAACCCCTCAGTGGTTGGAGCTGGGTCTGAAAAATAAATAAAATTGACACAGATCGGGTTCCTTTCCCTTTGTCCGAATTCCACACACAAAGTGTGTACGGGTGCGTGATGCCTTGCCGGGGGGCTGAGCCTTGCACTGACTCTGCAAGGTCTCCCTCAAGTCGCTTCCTTCTTGGGAACTCGGTTTCCCTGCCTGTAAAACTTTGGCCAGGAGGGTCATGGGCTGCGTACCATAGTCCCTGCAAATGGGGCCTTTGGGCAGGGCTGAGGCAGGATGTGGAGTCAAAGGCCAGTTGGGGCGGATGTCACTGCCCTGGGAGGGGAGCGGGCAGGAAGTGGGCAGGCTGGGCCTCCTGGTCCCATTCCCATACTGGAGAGAGAGGGCTTGGAATTGGGACTTTGCTGCAGGTTCCCTGAGGGTCAGGCTGGCCTAAGACCCATGCTCTCTGGCCTCCTGAAGCATAAGGCAGTCCAGATAAGTTGAGTCTTTCACGACCTCCTGCCTTTGTCCCAGGCAGAACTGGCCATCTGCTCTATGGCGCTCAGGCTTCTGCTTTGGACCTCTGGAATCTTGGGTGCCGTGCCATCAGAAGGCATTGTTTGCCCCCATTTCTCAGATAAGAACACTGAGGGCTCAGAGAGGGGCAGCAATGTGCCCTGAGTTACGGAGCTAGAAGATGATCTGGCCTGGATTTGAGCACACGTCCACCCCAGTGGGCAGCTTTGTGGAAAAAAAAAGAACAGAATGAAAATCCAACTGGAGACCAGAGAACCTGTCCCTGCCTCCTTGGCCATGCAGCTGGCTGGATGCTTTGAGGAGCCTTCCCTTTTGAACTTGTGTGCGCCTTGGTAGAGTGTGCTTTATCAGTCACTCACACCTTAGTGCAAATTAGAGCCATAAAATTGCTTTTTTTCTGAATTCCTAGCTAAGCCCCTCTTGGTAAGGGCTAAATGATGGATGGAAGCCAGCAGCTCAGGGCCAGCCCAGGATGGGTGTTTGTGTTTGCCAGGGAGGGAGGAGGAGAGTTTGTGGCAGGGAGAACTGGGGTGGGGCTGTCCTGTGAGGATGTGTCACAGGCGCCTAGGGCAGCCCCGGGACACTGGGGGATGGGGAGGCCCAAAGGGGAGGTAGGGCAGGGCAGGAAAGAATCCTGAGTTTATTTAGCGCTTACACTGTGCCGGGTACCAGGCCAAGGGCTCCACCTGCCTAGTCACACCTCGTCCTCCCATGGTGGTGAGGGAGGCACCACTTTCACTTCCCCATTTCACACATATAGCCACGGAGGCACAGAGAGGTGAAGGTGTTTGCTCTAGGGTGCTCAGTGACTAAGCTATGAACAAGGCCAGCCTGAGCTCAGAGCCTGCACTTTTATCTGCTGAGCTGGCCTGACGCCTGGGATGGGCAGGGCTGGGCAATTGGCGGCACCATCCTAAGCTCCTCCTGGGGCTTGTTCGTGACCCTGATGCTCCTGAGGGCTTGGCAGTTGACCCCAAGGGTGCAGATGAGCCGTGTGGGGCAGGGCACTGTGGGAGGGCTCAGGACACCCTTCCCTCCTCTCACTGGGGGCTCTGGCCACCCAGACACAGACAACTGACTTCTGCTCTGTCCCAAACCACGGCCTTGGGACTGCCCAGCCCAGGACACTTCCATTAGCTCTCTGATGTGTCCCGGTTGCCTGGGCCTCCTGGGAACCTTGTCCCCAAAGCTCTGGGTCCGGGGCCTCTGCCTTCCACAGGTACCCCCGCCTTACCCTGCCAGGCTCACAGCAAGGGATCCCCAGATACACAGAGACACACAGATTCTCAGGTTCACCCTCAAATCTCTACCCAACCCAGCCCCCAGCCCCTCACTCAGCTGCGCCTGCAGTCGGTCACAGCCGGCCCCACCGTGCACCCACACTTGGCCACTCTCCTCGGGCTGTCACGCACAGTCACACCTGAGTGTGCCCTGACACGGGCACCGGGTCACCCACACTCACACAGATACCCGAACAGGCACACACATACCCTGACACACGCACGCACGCCAGCCCAAACACACAGTCACCTTAACACACACACACACACACACACACACACACACACTCACCGTGACGCCCACACATTCCATTAATGTCATGTCAACTTTTGCGCAAGCACACACACAGCTAGCCTCTCCCCCATACACCCAAACCCCTGCTGATACCGCCACCAACACACGCAGACTCACAAACATAGCCATACTCTTCCACACCCACTTTCCAACAATTGCACGGGCAGGCTTCCTATTGCACACACATTGTTAGTCACCTTCACTCCTCCAGAGAGCTGAAACACACACACAACACATGTGGACAACACAAATGCTCAGACACACACAAATACCTTTCACACACACAACATCTCCAAACCACCCCCTCTAGGATACCCCCCAACACTGATACCTTCATCCCAACACACATCCGCACACCCTCACATTTGCACATACACAACCAGCCCACACAAACACCCCTCTCTTTCTCACACGCTTTCTTAGTCTCTCTCTCTCATTCGCTTTGCTCCCACTGGCTTTGCTGGGAGTGGGTCCAGTTGGCCCCCTCTCTCCCATCCCAGGGACCCCTCCGGGGAAGACGAAGCATCACTCTTTCTCAGCCAGAGCATCACCTCCTGTCTCTCCCACAACCTCCGAGTACCAAGATTTCCCAGACCCCCACCGTCGGCCCCAGAAGCTCGCCAGCTCAGAGAGGGTGCTGGGCTGCCCGGCGCAGCCCAGCAGAGGCACGTCCGTCACCTGCTTGCACTTCTCCTCAGCAGCTTTCTTATCTGACTCCGCCTGCTCGGCCCGGTCGATGGCATTCTCCTTGTCCAGCTTCAGCATCTGCATCTTCTTCTTGATGGCCTCCATGGCTGGGCAGTGGGGGGGGGTGTAGGCTCAGGAAGGGCTTCGGGATCGAGTGAGAGGCGAGGGTGGTAGAGAGGCCCTTATAGAGAGGCGGGGTGCGCCGCCCTGCTGCGGGGCGAGTCTTGGAGGAGGCCCAAGCTCAGGCTGGCTGGGCCAGCCGCCACTTGCTTGCTTGCTCAGGAAGACTTGGCCGGCTCACCGGCCTCCGCACAGCCCTCGCCTTATTTGGGTCTAGGATTTTCTCAAAGGAAAAAAAAAAAAAAAAAGGCCCGACCCGTTTCCGTTTTTAACCTGGTGACACAGGTCCCGCGTGTGCGAGAGGGCACAGCGCCGGCCCAGGAGGATGAGGGCGGCCTGCCGGCTGGTCTGTTTCCCCATCTGTGGTTGGGCGGGCTGAAGAGGGCTTGTGGGTGGGTGTAGAGTAGGGGTGTGGTGGGGTGACGGGGCTCCTGTCCTCCCTTCTTCTCCCCTCTGGGTCCCTCCAGGTATTGGGGGGTCAGGACCCCATCCCATCTGCTACCACCCCTGGGGGACTCCCTGGATTGCTCCCACCTGTCTGACCAGTCTCTGTCTCATCATCTCCCTCTGTCTCTCTTTCAGTGACTGTCTCTGTCTCTCTCCATCTCTTTTGTCTCTGTGTCTCTATCTCTTTTTTGTCTCTGTGTCTCTCTCTCATCTCTGTTGTCTCTGTGTCTCTCTCCATCTCTTTTTTGTTTCTGCGTCTCTCTCCATGTCTCTGTCTCTTTGTGTCTGTCTCCATTTCCCTCTCTCTGTCTCCCCGTCTCTTATGGTCTTTTTCTCTCAGACTTTCTCTGTATCCTTTTCTCTGTATCTCTCCCTCTCTCTCTATCTCCTCCTCTATGTCTCTGTCTCTCTCTGTCATCTCACCTGCCCCCGTGGATCCGGCTCACAGGGGCGAGATGGACCCGGGCTGTCTTTCTTTCGGAAACTCTGGGAGGCCAAGGCGGGCCCAGACCAGACCCTTGATGCCTTCCTTAGATCTTGCCCCCGCCCTCTCCCACTCCGAATCTGGCTACCGCTCCCCAGCACCGGCAGGAACAGGAGGCGGCTTAGCTTCTCACTCAAGACTCCTGTTCACCCCCACCCCCAGCTCTCCCCACACTCAGCTCAGCTCCTTCCACTGCTTCCCAGGCAGGGCTGCCATTTCCCCTCCTCCAGGCCTTTGCATGTTCGGTCCCCTCTGCCTGTTTTGCCTTCCCTGCAGCAACCGGAGCAGGACTCACTGCCTTCAGAAAGATGTATTCAAAGACAAAAAAAGAAAGAAAGATGTATTCACTCATTCATTCACTTGAGAAACACAGAATACCTCTCACGTGCTGAGCCCCAGAAGCACAGGCTTGGAATGTGGGAGCCATTACTATTATTCTTATTATTTGATCATCTGTTTTGGGCCGTCAGCAGCTTTGGGGCAGGCCTGTGCCTGGGTCTTATCTGTGGTGCCCTGAATGCACCCACCCCCCAGAGGATCAGAAAGTCCTTGTTAATTAAAATGAACAATTCGCTCTATACACTCACACATTCTCTCACACACATTCACATACAGACCCATCTCTCTAACTAGGAAACTTCTATTCGTCCTTCAAAGCTCAGATCAGATGCCTCCCTCCTCTAAGAAACCCTCTTGCACTCCTAGACAGAGCCCCGGACCCAGACCTGCATCAAGACTTCTATGTGGTATACACGATGGAATATTACTCAGCCATAGAAAGGAATGAAATTGGGTCATTTGTAGAGACGTGGATGGACCTAGAGAGTGTCATACAGAGTGAAGTAAGTCAGAAAGAGAAAAACGAGTATCGTATATTAACACATATATGTGGAATCTAGAAAAATGATTCAGATGACTTTATTTGCAAAGCAGAACTAGACACACAGGTGTAGAGAACAAATGTATGGATACCAAGGGTGAAAGGGGTGGTGTGGGAGAAATTGGGAGATTGGGATTAACACATATACACTATTGATACTATGTGTAAAATAGACAACTGATGGAAACATACTGTATAGCACAGGGAACTCTACTTAATGCACTGTGGTGTTCTAAATGGGAGGGATATCCAAAAGGGAGGGGTTATATGTATAGGTATGGTGGATTCATTTTGCTGTGCAGTAGAAGTTAACACAACATTGTAAAGCGACTATACGCCAATAAAAATTAATTCATTAAAAAAAACCAGACCTATAAAAAAAAAGACTTCTATGTGGTATGGAGTGCAGGTAGTGAGGCTTCTGTGTTTCCTGCCTGAGGACGCAGAGGGAGTGAGATAAAGGGACTGGGCAGTGGGCATTGCTGCTGGAGAGTGTGAGGGGTGAGATCTAGAGTTCCCAGCACCTCTCTGCCCCCTTCTGATTCCTTCACTGTCCCTTAAGCCAGCTTCCTTTTCTCTGTCATGGTGAGAACACCTCCCCTGCACCCCCGGCCCCAGCCCCATGCTCCAAGGATACTGGTTTCTCCCCATGTTCAGGAGCTAAGAAAGCTCAACCTAGACCCCTCCCCAACTCAGTTCTCCGTCCGCCTTCCTTATCTCACCCCCGCCCCATGTCCTGGCTGTGCAGACTGTTTCCTCTTACGATAAAAGTAGGGTATCATAATTGCATCTTGAAGAATGTCAGTGATGATTAAAGGACACTAGATAGATCATGGAATACTGTTTATTGATCGAGTACCACATGAGGGACACCACACTGAGCACTGGACACGCAGCATCTCACTTAAGCCTCCCTGAACCCTAAGAGGTAGCGGACTGTTTTTATTCTCATTTTATAGAAGAGGAACCTGAGGCCCAGAGTGATCCACACAGGGTCATCCAGCTTGTGAGTGGCAGACCTGGCACGTGACCCAGCTGACTCTAGAACAGAGCTGGAGAGAAGTCCTAAGACCCCACCTCCCACCATGCTTTCCTGCCCCGCAACTCCCATCCCCTGACTATCTCAGGCTGAGTCATCAGAGGTCAGCTCTCTCCACTCCTGATGTCCCCCCGGGAGACCCTGGAACCAGCCTCATCGCAGGTGGTGTGGCTAATTCCAGGCCTGACACCACCGGCTCCAAAAAGGGATCCCTCGCCCAGGAGATGCTGGCTCACGCCATGGCCTTGTAGGGTAGACCCTTGTCCCTGGAATGGCCTCTTGCTCAGGGAGCTCCCGGAGGTGGAATCTGATGCCGGGGAGGGAAGAAGGTGGCTAGGAATGGTGTTAGAGCCCAGCTGTGCCCCCTGCCCTGTAGACTTAGCACGGGAGTTATGCTCTCTCTGTGTATCTGCCCCAGGGACACCCCAGAATTCCTGGCCAGGACTGGAAGGGTCATCTGGGGTTCCTGGCCCCTGGGGACTCTGGTCCAGCTGTCCAGGCTGCGTGGCCTGGGGCATGAGGTGGATGAAGCCTGCCATTTATAGCTCAGAAGGAGTGAGCTGCCCTCCTGCACCGTCATTCTCCAAATGGGGACTTCTGAGGACCGGGGTGGGGGCAGAGCTCTATGTTGCCATCAGGCCACCTCACAGCCCTGAGACTCAGGGTCACTTATTGAGCACCTACTACATGCCAGGCACTGTGCAGGCTTTAGAGACATGATGCTGGACATGACTCAGCCCAGTGGGAGAGACAACCAATACCTGCAAACCACTGTGGAATTTGTTAGGATAAGGCAAACTGCTGTCTTAGGTTGGGATCCCCCAGAAGCAGACCCTGAGACAAAAATTCGAGAGCAAGTAATTTATTTGGGAAGTTACCCAAAGAGACACAGGTAGGGGCTGGGGAAGTGAGAAGCGTTACCACTCTAGAAGCCTGGAGCACAGTGCCACCGGGGACCTCTGGGGGGCAGCAGAGAGCATGCCCTTCAGAGTTTGAGTACCTGAGGGGTGAAGGAGCTGGGGTATTTATCTACCAATTCCCATCCTTGTCGGTTGAAGGCTGATCCTGGGGGGTGTTGATATAGGGCCACCGCCAGCTTCAGCAACTAGAGAAAGACACCCCTGCACCCCGCCATGCATAGGTGCTGGAAGAAGGAAGCCCTTGGTATAGGGGGACCTGATTAATTTTGGGTGGAAGTCAGGGAAGGCTTCCCTGAGGAGGTGGCAACTGAGGTGAGGTCTGAAGGAGGACTGTAAGGGGGTTGCCTCTCCCCCCTCCCCAGATCTCTCCTGGAGTTTGAGGCACGCAGAGAGACCAAGGGGCCAGAGTGAATCTACCGAGTACTAGAGGAAAAGAACAAAGATGTTCTCAGCTTGCATCCTATGGAGTCTTGCTCACTGAATAATAATATGACAAGGATGATAATCGAAATGGCACTGCCTAAAGATGACCCAGAGCGTCAACAGATGTGTTGAGCCGGTCACGTGCAGCATGTGGGCGTGGGGTGGGCGGGGATGGGGAACTCGACCCTTCACTGAGAACCTTGTGCAGTGTGTACTTGGAGTCCCCTCAGCAGGGAAGTTGCTCATCAAGGTCACACAGCTGGCACTGTGCCAAAGCCAAGATTTGAACCTGAATCTGTCTGATTTCCCCAGACCCTGAAACCACCACTGCTCCAGCCCTGCTGCCCTGTTTTTTAAGAATCACCAGGGAAGGAGCCAGTGTGGGGAGGAGGGAGCAAAGGGCCCCGTGTTCTCCCCAAATTCTCTGAGGCAGACTCCAAGGGAACTGTGTGGATTACAGACCTTGCCCACAAATGGTGAAAAACAGGCATGACCACAAGCTTTATGGCATCATCATAATAATTAATAATAATTATGGTTAACACTGACATTCCCTCAATCTGCCTGTGCTGTTCTAAATGCCTCACATATATAAGCTCATATATTAATTTTCACAATAACCCTATGAGATGGGGCTATTACTATTCCCATTTTACAGCAGGAGAAACGAGCACAGAGAGGTCAAGAAACTTGCTCAAGGCCACACAGCTGAAAATGGCAAAATCAAGATTTGAACTCAGGCTGTCTGACTCCAGAGTTAACACCCTGAACCACTGTACTATGCCCTGAACAGCCTCATATGCTTGACCTCCAGCCCAAATTAACTTTGCGGATGACAGCCGCTTCCCATTGGGTGTCAGAGCTACCACTACTGGGAGTTGATTCTCTGTGAGTCCCAGGTGTTTCCATACAACTCACAAGCAGGGATGTGGACAGCTTTCATTCTGGCTGTCTTTTCAAGAATGCTTGTATAGCAAGCAGCCCCAGAAGATAGAGAGAATTTCTTGCTCTGGAGCAGAGGGCAGCTTTGTTTGCTGTCCATGTAACAAAGTTAATGCTTCCCTCTGAGATAAAGGTAGAGCAGGTTTGTTCACAGTCCGCTAGAAAAGACAGGAGTTTCTGAGCTCATAGTTACTCAGCTGTGGTGCAAACCCAACATGCACCTGCATTGTCCCCGTGGCACTTGGGAGGAACCAGCAAAAACATGAAGTTCATACTGCCCGCTGTGCTGTGAGTAGTGAAGTCCTTTGTCTCTGACCCTGGAGTCTCGTATCTTCTGCCAGCATCCGTGAAACTGGCAGGTTAAATTGTCAGCTTACAAGTAAAGTCTCAGACCCTCTACAGTCCTAGATACCTATTTGCTCTCTCTATGACGCTACCTGTCACCAAGACGTCTCACCAGGGGTCCTGGATTTAACCTGTTTAGTTTCCGCCTCTGCTGCTGCCTTTCTGACCTGGTGCAGAGTGGGACATGAAGCATGACATGACGTGAAGCATGTCATCCTTTAAGGTTGATTTCTCAACCTTGGCACTGTTGACATTTTGGGCTGGATCATTCTTTATAGTATAAGGCTGTCCTGTGCACTGTAGGATGTTGAACAGCATCCCTGGACACTACTCACTAGATGCCATTAGCACCCCACCCCCAGTTATGACAACATAAAATGTTTCCATACATTGTCAATGCCCCCTGGTGTGTGGCCTAAATCATCCTCCTTGTTGAGAACCACTCCTTTTAGGAAGGGCCAAAAGCTTAGGCAACAAAAAAAGCTGCCTTCTTTGTCTTAGGGAGTCTATATTTCAGAGGGATCCTTCTACACTCCCAAATTATCAATATATAGAAATGATTCCTAGATTACCCTCAGTATGAACGCTGGCATATTGGAAGTCTTGTGACTTTGGACGAATGAATGAGTTAAGGAGCAAATGATAAAAAGTAACAACAACACTGTACACCCATGTTCATGGCAGCATTATTCACAATAGCTAAAAGGTGGAAGCAAACCAAATGGCCATTGGTGGACGAATGGATAAACAAAATGTGGTTCATCCACACAATGGAATATTATTCAGTCTTGAAAAGGAAGGACATTCTGACACAAGCTGCAACGTGGATGAAACTTGAGGACATTATGCTAAATGAAATAAGCCTGTCACAAAGAGGACAAATATTGTATGATTTGTCTTATATGAGGTCCCTAGAGCAGTCAAATTCACAGAGACAGAAGAAAGTAGAAAGGTGGGTGCAAGGGGCTGAGGGGTGGAAATGGGGAGTAAGTGTTTAATGGGGACTGAGTCCCCATTTTGCGAGATGAAAAGAGTTCTGGAGGTGGATGATGGTGACGGTTGCACAATAATGTGAATGTACTTAATGCTACTTAACTATACACTGAAAAAAGATTAAGATGGTAAATTTTATGTTATGTGTATTTTACTACAATTTTTAAAAAGTAACAACAGCAACAAAACAACTAATAGCATCTGTTGAGTATTTACTATGCACCAGGCACTATCTCAGAGTTTACAAACTTCAGTTATCCCCACGTCACCTCTACCCTTTTGTCCATGTCTTACTTTGGGTTTCCCCAAAAGTAGACCCCAAAACAAGAGTTTGTGGGAGGTGGTTCCTGGAAGCCTGGTGAGAGAGTGGGGAAAGGAGACAGGGAGAGGAGGTGCATTCATGAGTGGCTACCGCTGCGGGCAACCAGGGGTTGGTCCCACCAGGGATCTTCTGAACACTTCTGACGTCTACCCTGAAGTCATCTTAGAATCATCCAACTGAAAGGTCAGGAGGCTGGGGGTATTTGCCCACCAACTCTTGACCCTCAGTGATTGACGGCTACACCCTGGGTGTTAACACCCTGCTGCTTCTGGTCTGCCACACGCGGGGCCAAGAACACTCTGTATCAGAAGTCTTTGGCATGTGATGGCAACTGTCTGCAGGTGAACTATGGGTGTGTTGAAGGAATGTGGGGAGGGGTCATCAACAGTGGCTGCTAAGGCCATGTCTGCGTACCAAAGGTACTATCATTTCCTTGTTTTTTTTTTCTTTAAATCTATCGTTTAAAAAAATCTCAGGTGGGTCAGTCATTGTAAGCATCCACCATGGGGTACCATGGCCAGAACCAAAAAGTGCAGAAGGCGACAGTGCACCCCATCATTTTCAGATACTTGCAGAAGAGATCTCGGATTCAAGTCTGGCTTTATTTTATTTATTTATTTTTTAGTATAAGTTTATTTTATTTATTTATTTTTGGCTGCGTTGGGCCTTCATTGCTGCGCGTGGGGTTTCTCTAGTTGCAGCGAGTGGGGGCTACTCTTCGTTGCGGTGCGTGGGCTTCTCCTTGCGGTGGCTTCTCTTGTTGCGGAGCACGGGCTCTAGGCGCGTGGGCTTCAGTAGCTGTGGCATGTGGGCTCAGTAGTTGTGGCTCGGGGGCTCTAGAGTGCGGGCTCTGTAGCTCTGGCGCACGGGCTTAGTTGCTCTGCGGCATGTGGGATCTTCCCGGACCAGGGCTCGAACCCACGTCCCCTGCATTGACACGTGGATTCTTAACAACTGTGCTACCAGGGAAGTCCCTCAACTGTAGCTTTATGAGCAAGTGAGTATGCAGATAGAGGGCTGTCTCATTGGTTTTAATGAGTACAGAAACTTTATATCAGATGATGCTGAGGGATTCATTCTAAAACAAAGTCAAGAAAACACCTGGGGTGGATCATGCTCAAAGGAGGTAATATTACTCTGCTCCAAAGTGTCTCCAACTAGAATATTACTCAGCCATAAAAGAGGATAAAATAATGTCATTTGCAGCAACAAGGGTGGACGTAGAGATGATCATACTAAGTGAAGTAAGTCAGAAAGAGAAAGACAAATACCATACGATATCACTTATATGTGGAATCTAAAATATGACACAAATGAACTTATCAGAAACAGACTCACAGATGTAGAGAACAGACTGGTGGTTGCCAAGGGGGAAGAAGATGGGGGAGGGATAGGTTGGGAGGGTTTTTTTTTTTAACATCTTTATTGCAGTATAATTGCTTTACAATGGTGTGTTAGTTTCTGCTTTATAACAAAGAGAATCAGCTATACATATACATATATCCCCATATCCCCTCCCTCTTGCATCTCCCTCCCACCCTCCCTATCCCACCCCTCTAGGTGGTCACAAAACACCAAGCTGATTTCCCTGTGCTATGCGGCTGCTTCTCACTAGCTATTTTACATTTGGTAGTATATATAAGTCCATGCCACTCTCTCACTTCATCCCAGCTTACCCTTCCCCCTCCCCATATCCTCAAGTCCGTTCTCTACATCTGCATCTCTATTCCTGTCCTGCCCCTAGGTTCTTCAGAACCATTTTTTAAAAAATTCCATATATATGTGAGAGCATACGGTATTCATTTTCCTCTTTCTGAATTATTTCACGCTGTATGACAGACTCTAGGTCCATCCACCTCACTACAAATAACTCAATATCATTTCTTTTTATGGCTGAGTAAGATTCCATTGTATATATGTGCCACATCTTCTTTATCCATTCATCTGTTGATGGACACTTAGTTTGATTCCATGTCCTGGCTATTCTAAATAGAGCTGCAATGAACATTGTGTACATGACTCTTTTTGAATTATGGTTTTCTCAGGGTATATGCCCAGTAGTGGGATTGCTGGGTCCTATGGTAGTTTTATTTGTAGTTTTTTAAAGGACCTCCCTACTGTTCTCCATAGTGGTTGTATCAATTTACATTCCCAGGAGCAGTGCAAGAGTGTTCCCTTTTCTCCACACCCTCTCCAGCATTTATTGTTTGTAGATTTTTGGATGATGGCCGTTCTGACCCCTCACTGTAGTTTTGTTTTGCATTTCTCAAATGATTAGTGATGTTGAGCATTCTTTCATGTGTTTGTTGGCAATCTGTATATCTTCTTTGGAGAAATGTCTATTAGAATGGGAGTTTGGAGTTAGCAGATGCAAACTATTATATAGAGAATGGATAAACAGCAAGCTGTATAGCACAGGAAATTATATTCAATATCCTGTGATAAACCATAATGGAAAAGAATATGAAGAATATATATGTATTACTGAATCACTTTGCTGTACAGCAGAAATGAACACAGCATTGTAAATCAACTATACTTCAATAAAATTAAAACCAAACAAAGTATCTTCAACTAGAACTTTTCGGCCATGGCACGTGACTCGGTTCAGTCTAGTTCAAGATGCTGACAAACTTCAGGGCTGGTGCTTGAAAGACAGAATTTTGGTGCTTGAAAATCTTTTCAAGGAGTTAAAGTGTATTTGAACAAGTGACGATTGATATTTATAGAAAAAAAGTTTTTGCTTTCTTTGTCCCTTTCATGGTGGTAGCAAGGTAAACTTTTGAGAAGGTGCCAAATATCTAAGAAAATATATCTGCCCCTGAGAGAATTTCTGTAGAATTCAATTCCATTAGTTAAAATAGTTTTTCTAGGGGACTTCCCTGGTGGTCCAGTGGTTAAGAATCTGCCTTCCAATGCAGGGGATGGGGGTCTATCCCCGGTTGGGGAACTAAGATCCCACGTGCCTCAGGGCAATTAAGCCCACATGCCGCAACTACGAGCCCGCGCGTTCTAGAGCCCGTGCACCGCATCTAGAGAGCCTGTGCTCTGCAACTAGAGAAGCCCGCGCGCCACAATGAAGAGCCCAGATAATGGAGGTGCATATCAAAGTAATGATTTCAGTGAGCCCAGACTCTTGTATCTTCCCATACGTAGAAAAGCACTAAATTCCTTAACTTGACATATCTGGTTTTCTTTAATTAACAATAATCTTTCGATGTTCAGACTATTTGCCCTTTGTGCAAAACTCCTATATAACCTGGCTTCCCCCGGCCTCCCCAGAGCAGTTCTCTCAGGGTTACTTGAGATGCTGCTTCCCGGGCTTGAAGTCCTAAAAATTCCCGCCGAATAAAACATGACTCTCAACTTTTAGGTTGTGAATATTTTTTAAGTCAATAGGGCTGAAGAACTGCTCTACTCTTTGGTTATGATGGCGATGGCATTTGACAAACTTCAGAGTGAGTTTTACTGAATGTAAATTCTACGTCAATAAACATGACTTTAAAAACTAAAAAAAAAAAAGCGTCTCCAGCTAGAAATTATCAATGAAGTGAGAAATTGTTGAGAAGGCAACGCAGTTTGGTTTTTTTTAGGTGTTCTTTGTTGGGAGTGTGGTTCTAAAACATTTCTTCATATTGTTACCCTTATGTTGTTATTACCAGCTGACGATTAAAAACAAACTCAAATAACTTCTTTGGCCTCATCATAGTGCAGGCTCGAGGTACCAATTGTGTTTTCTACACATTTAAGTAAAATGTGTTTATCCATTTCACACTTAAAAAAAATTATTTTTAATTGTTTTGGCCCTGCCACACGGCACATGGGATCTTAGGTCCCTGACCAGGGATGGAACCTGCGCCTCCGGCAGTGGAAGCACCGAGTCTTAGCCACTGGACTGCCAGGAGAGTCCTCATTTCACATCTACAATCATCTTGCTTGCCAGTCATTCATGAACTGTATTATCTCATTTAATCTTTCTAACATCCCTGTGCACTAGGCGTTATTACCTTTATTTTACATATGAGAGAATGGGGGCTCAGAGGGGTGAAATGACTTATCCCAGGCAGCACTCAGGTACACAACATAATGATTCCATATTTGTATATATTGCCAAACGATCACCCCAATAAGTCTAGTGTACAGCCATCACCATAAGCTATAATGGAATAAAAAAAAGAATATAGATATATAGCTATATGTGTATAACTGAATCACTTTGCTGTATACCTGAAATTAACACAATATTGTAAATCAACTCTACTTTAATAAAAACAAACAAAAAAACCCAACCATCGCCACACCTAGTTACAATTTTTTTTCTTGTGAAGAGAACTTTCAAGATCTCTCTTCACAACTTTCAAGATCTCTGTTAACAACTTTCAAATACACAGTACAGTATTATTAACTATACAAATCATGCTGTACATTACACTTCCTGACTTGATTATTTTATAACCTGAAGTTTGTCCTTTTTGACCACTTTCACGCATTTACCCGACCACTCACTCCCTGCCTCTGGTAACACCAATCTGTTCTCTGTATCTATGAATTCATTTTGTTGCTGTTGTTTTTTTAGATACCACATAAAACTGTATAAATGACATCAAATGGTATTTGTCCTTTCTCTGTCTGACTTATTTTCACTTAGCATAATGCCCTCAAGGTCCATATTGTCACAAATGGCAGGATTTTTTTCTTTTTTATGGCCAAATAGTAATTCATCCATCTTTTTTTTAAACATCTTTATTGGAGTATAATTGCTTTACAATGGTGTGTTAGTTTCTGCTGTATAACAAAGTGAATAAGCTATATTTATACATATATCCCCATATCCCCTCCCTCTTGTGCCTCCCACCCTCCGTATCCCACCCCTCTAGGTGGTCACAAAGCACCTAGCTGATCTCCCTGTGCCATGCGGCTGCTTCCCACTAGCTATCTAATTTACATTTGGTAGTGTATATATGTCCATGACACTCTCTCACTTTGTCACAGCTTACCCTTCCCCCTACCCATATCCTCAAGTCCATGCTCTAGTAGGTCTGTGTCTTTATTCCTGTCTTACCCCTATGTTCTTCATGACCTCTTTTTAAAATTTTTTCTTAGATTCCATATATATGTGTTAGCATACGGTATTTGTTTTTCTCTTTCTGACTTACTTCACTCTGTATGACAGACTCTAGGTCCATCCACCTCACTACAAATATCTCAGTTTCATTTCTTTTTATGGCTGAGTACCATTCTGACTGGTGTGAGATGATATCTCATTGTAGTTTTGATTTGCATTTCTCTAATGATTAATGAAGTTTCATTAGGTCCCATTTGTTTATTTTTCTTTTTATTTCCATTTCTCTAGGTGGTGGATCAAAAAGGATCTTGCTGTGATTTATGTCATAGAGTGTTCTGCCTGTATTTTCCTCTAAGAGTTTTATAGTGTCTGGCCTTACATTTAGGTCTTTAATCCATCTTGAATAAACATATCGGCAGCTGTAAGGTACAGCTACTAGATAAACAACCAGATAAGGAACTAGGCTGCCCCACCCATGAGGCTCTCCTTTCAGAAAGTCCTGGGTAACCTAAATAACTGACCACTTGTGCGGCCCTACTTCTCCCTTCTTGTGCCCTAATTCTTGTTATTAGGCTTTAAATTAGCCACTAAAGAGTGAATCTCCAACACCCCAGGCACCCCACACTTGGACCCTAAAAAAGGCAGAGCTCCAGGTCTGTGCTGTCTCTCTACCTGTGACCTCACTGTGTGGCCCTCGGTGTGTCCTGTACCCTCCAGGACCTGTAAGAAATCTTTTTTTCAAAGTTCCCCAATGGTTGTTGCTGAGGTGTCTTGCAATCATAAGAACCACAAGGCCTAGTCCAGCCACACCATTGCCTCCGGTTGGTTGCGGAAATGTCTGTGGGGGTCCCTATAAATGTTACATGTCCAGGTGGGTGACCCCAGGTGTTCCTAGCTGAGACTGACACACCTTCCCACCAAAGACCTTTGTTTCAAAGGACCTCAGGTAGCCACCATTCACGTGTAAAAGAGACCTGGGTAAATCAAGGAATGCAAAAACTTTGGCTGGGAAAAAGCTTCTGGTATGGTTACTGACTGGGAACAAATAACCTGTGAAGTGTTCCAGAGAATTATTTTGAAACCATGCACGAAGTCTGTGCCTGTTTGAGCCTTAAAACAATACCCAGGTCCCTGGCTTCCCTGGTGGCGCAGTGGCTAAGAATCCGCCTGCCAGTGCAGGGGACATGGGTTCGAGCTCTGGTCCGGGAGGATACCACATGCCGTGGAGCAACTAAGCCTGTGCGCCCCAACTACTGAGCCTGCGCTCTAGAGCCCGTGAGCCACAGCTACTGAGCCTGCGTGCCGCAACTACTGAAGCCCATGTGCCTAGAGCTGGTGCTCCACAACAAGAGAAACCACTGCAATGAGAAGCCTGCGCACCGCAACGAACAGTAGCCCCCGCTCGACGCAACTAGAGAAAGCCCGTGCACAGCAACGAAGATCCAATGCAGCTAAGAATAAAAATAAATAAATAAATAAATAAATAAAAAATACCCAGGTTCCCTAATTTGCATTACAGGAATCAGGCAATGATGGCTGTAGAATTCCCAAGAAGGGTATTCCCTTCTATGTTTACTTCAAATGTGGTGTGAAATAAAATTCATACTTTGTGGCAAGACAAGCAAAATTTAACCGTAAAAATTCTCTGCTTTTTGGCCTTGTCTCTCCCCTGAACTGTGCACTGTGTATGTGCATTATTCATCATCAAACCTCTCCCACTGGCAGGAATACCTGCCGTAAAGAGCAACATTCTCCTAGCATCAACCAGAGAACTCCTTCAAAGATAGCATTTCTTCTTGAGCTTATCAGGGGTCACGTGACCCACCACAATGACACTTAGATCTGGATTATGTAAACTGTCAATAATACACCTTTTGATGTACAGCCTTCTGTCTCAAAAAAACTTATATAACTGTGCCTTGACTTCTAATGGGTGGAACAGTTCTCAGAGCTTTCTGAGATGCTCTTCCTGGGTTATAATCCTCAAATTTGGCTCAAATAAAATTTTCCATTTCTTTCTTAGATCAACTGATTAATTTTTCATTGACAGTGGTCACAGAGGGTAATGGACAAGGAAGAATATCCGGGATGGCAAAACCAGAGACTGCAGTGAACAACAGACAAAGAGGTTTCCCCTCTAGAGCCAAAGAATTTATTCCACTTCATAAGTAGGGAAATCTTAAATAAATTCTGCCCTGTGGGATTTGATCATTATGATGGACCAGTAGCTGGTCTCATATTGTACTTTGGGTGAGGGGAGGGCCAGATAAATAAACTTTTAGTTTAAAAATTATTAGATCATGGGATAAACATTCTGTTCTGCTGAAGAAGACTGTGTATCAGGCAGAGATTTTGGACTCTGAGCTGAAAGCATCACTGGATGGGACTTTAGGTTATCTTCTTCAGGGCAGGGTATAAGTGGATTCTATGGGTGGGGAGAAGCATGCTTTCATGTATTTGGTGGCTGGAGGGATGGAATGTGGACTGCCAGCTCTCCACAAAAATCTACTCTCTCCTTTTTCTGTAATGACAGAATCACAGCCTAGCAACGTGGCTGACCACCTATGCCATATTTCCCAGCCTCTCTTGCAGCTAGGTATTACCCAGTGTGGAATGTGAAAAGTACATAACACTTCAAGATCAGGGACTTTCTTCCCCTGTGCTCGCTGATTTCTTTCTTTTTCTTTTTTTTAAATCTAGAGTTCACAGCTTCAACCACACAGACAATAATAATGTTCAGGGAAATAGACAAGAAATAAAACATTGGGAACCTAGGTTTCCATTGATTGAAAGGAGCAGAGTCACCCACTGATATAGAACTCTGACTGTTACATGAGAGAGGAATAAACTTCTACTTTGCTTGAGCCATTACTCTTTCGTTTTATTTATTTAAATTATTTATTTATTTTTAGCTGTGTTGGGTCTTCGTTGCTGCCTGCGGGCTTTCTCTAGTTGCGGCGAGCCAGGGTTACTCTTTGTTGTGGTGCGCGGGTTCCTCCTTGCAATGGCATCTCTTGTTGCGGAGCACGGGCTCCAGGTGCAAGGGCTTCAGTAGTTAGTTGTGGCACGTGGGCTCAGCTGCTCTGTGGCATATGGGATCTTTCCGGACCAGGGCTTGAACCCATGTTCCCTTCATTGGCAGGCGGATTCTTAACCACTCTGCCACCAGGGGGGTCCCCATTATTCATTTAGTCTTTTTTTTTAGCAAATGTTATGGATTGAATTACACCCCTTTCCCAAATTTATGTGTTGAAATCCTAACCCCTAGTATTCAGAATGTGTCTGTTTTTGCATATAATAGTTAAGATGGGGCCATATTAGAGTAGGGTGAGTTCCTAATCCAAGGTAACTGGTTTCCTTATAAAAAGGGGACATTTGGAGATAGACATGCCCACAGGGAGGATGTCATGTAAAGATGAAGGCAGATATCCACAGGTCAAGGGACACCAAAGATAGCCAGTAAACCACCAGGAGTGAGGGGAGAGGCATGGAACAGACTCTCCCTTATAGCCTCCAAAGAAACCAACCTGCTAATGCCTTGATCTCAGACTTGTCTCCAGAACTGTAAGACAATAAATTTCTGTTATTTAAGCCATATAGTTTGTGGTATTTTGTTATAGAAGCCCTAATACAGCAAGTAGGCTATTCACCCTACCTAATACAAAAATTAGTATCAGAAATGGGGTGTTGCAATCACAAAAATAAAAAATTAGTTGCATTAGCTTAGTGACCTGCTGGTAAGGTCACAAATCTGACCCTCATTATGCCAAAGAACATTTGGTAATGTCATCACCTGAGATCACCTACCTGAAAGCTAGATCATATGTGTACTAAGCCTGTGTTTCTAGAAGTGATTGTAAAGAGTTAGAATGTCACTGTAAGTTGGCTGCTCCTTGCTGCTTTCAGCAAGGGATCACAAGAAAGAGATGCTCTTACACAAGAATTGGCCACTTTTCAAAGTCAGGAACATCACAAGTTTTGAAGAGCCAACAGCTTCCTCGCCCCCTAAACAGTATAAACAAGGATCCTGTCCAAGGCTATTGTTTCATATGACCATTAATGGAGAATGACAAAGATGTAGATAGTTCAATGAAGCAAATACTGCAAATTATATAGACACAAGAACTCTGGCTAGAAAAGAACACTGAATGTTCTAGCAATGGAACTAGCTAGAAGCAACTGGATCAGATGCCTACTAAGTTTTCTTAAGCAACTATGTTGCTAAAAATTCCGAGTTCAGTCTGCAAAATCTTATGACTTCTGAGCTTTTGCCCTGGGTCTTTTTCTTATAGCAGCTTAACCTGACCCTTAACCCAATGTGGGGCTTGAATCCTGGTCTCTCTGGTTTCCAGAATACTTCCTTTTAAACATTATGTGTTCTTTAGGCTGCAGTTTAAGTGCCACAAGATCAGGGATTTTGTTTGTTCCCTGCCAGACTCTTGAAAGACTGTAAATAGTAAACAGTAAATAGTAAAATGTGAAAGATGTTCAATAAATATCTGTTGGAAGGATGAGGTAATAAACAAATGAACCAAGAGTGATATAAAGGAACTATCTAAGACTGGGACTGTGCCCGGAAGTTCAGAACAGATGGGCGCTGTATTTCGACAGACATTCCAATGCTGTGGTCACCGAATAAAAACTGGCCTCCTGCTGATGAGGGCCCCCAAAGCACCCTTCATGTCATTGTTGCATAGACTGTAGATGAAGGGGTTCAGCATGGGAGTGACCCTGGTGTTCATCACTGCACCGGTTGTGTCCTTCTGGGCTGTGTGGGAGGACATGGGGTTGAAATAAAGCCTGATGAGTGTGCCGTAGAACAGGGACACCACAGAGAGGTGAGAGCCACAGGTGGAGAAGGCCTTCCGCTTGCCTCTGGTGGACAGGATCCGCAACGCAGCAGCAAAGATGTGTGTGTAGGATACCAAGATGCCCACAAAGGGGGTGATGATGGGCAGGGCGCCCACGGTGTACACCATTGCATTGTTAAGAAAGGTGTCAGAGCATGTGAGTTTCAGCAGACGGCTGAGGTCACAGAAGAAATGGGGGACCTGGTTGTGGATGCAGAATGAGAGGCGGGTCAGTAATATCGTGTGGGTCATGGCATTCCCAAAGGTTGCAGTCCAGGATGCTGCCACCAGGAATCTACAGAGCTGTGGTATCACTGACGTGGCATAGTGCAGAGGGTGACAGATGGCCACATGGCGGTCATAGGCCATGGTGGTCAGCAGGAAGCTGTCGATGCCGGCGAACCACATGAAGAAGAACATCTGGGTCAGGCAGCCAGCATAAGGAATCCCTTTGTGTCCTGACACGTGATTGGCCAGCATCTTGCAGATGGTGGTGGAGGCGAAGCAAATGTCCACAAAGTCCAGGTTGGCCAGGAAGAAGTACATGGGAGCTGGACGTCGATGGCGATGGCCAGGATAATGAGCAGTTTCCCCAGTTCTGTGACCAGGTACATGCTCGGGAAGAGTATGAACAGCAGCTGCTGTTGCTTGGGGTCCTCCGAGAAGCTCAGGAACAGGAACGCAGAGACCAGGGTGGGATTTGCCCTTTCAATGGCCATCCTGAATCAATCAGAAATGACATGGAGGAGCTGTCCAGGGTCCTGGCCAAAGCCAGCCTCTCCTTTGCACACTGGATCTAATCCCCTCTTGTTAGTTCAGCCATTCATCAGTTCTTCCCACTCCCTCCTGCAACAGGACCCTCCCCCACCATTTGCTGCATCATTTCCATCAGTGAACACGCCATTCATTCCCCACAGCCCACCTGTGGGATGTCACCTAGAGCTTGGTGCACAGCTCCCAAGCACACTGACAATTTCTCACTTCCATCACGTGTATCTCTATGCCCCAAGGCTTCATCTGGTCACCAGAGCAGGCTCAGCCTGCACACAGGTAACATGGAAGTGTTGGGGGTAGGCACCCCAAGAGTGACTTTTGGCCAGTGAGGGACAGGCCTTGTTGGGTGAACGTCCCGGCTTCATCACTTCTGAGTGAAGCAGTTCTGGGTTGTGTTCTCTCGAGGATCCCTAGAAAGATGAACCCTCAGTTGCCAAGAGTGGGAACCTACTTATCCATACCTCCTTTCTCCAAACACTCATTGGGTCTCCTGGGATTATTTCCCAAATAAGCTATTTGCACTCAAGTTCTTGACTCAGAACATGCTTTGGGGGAGATTTCAAACTAAAATGCAAGGATTCCAAAAAATCTTCTATTTTTGAAGGAATCCCTTCTTTCTCCCAAATACCCCTCCTGCTACAACTCCCCTTTCTCTGCTCCATTAGATCTCATACTCCTCAAAAACATTGCCTGTCCTTACATGTCAAGAGCAACCATGACCTCCTATTGCTAATCCAAGGCTAGTATACAGTCAGTATGCACAAGCACACTAGTCCCATTGCTAAAACCTAGAAAGACTTGGCAGAGGCTGGAATATACCCTTAAAGAACATCCAAAGAATAGTAAAATTAATTAACAATACAAATTATAATATAAACACACTTTCAAGTTTACTGTTGTTGAATGTTGTAATGAGCTTTGATACATGGGCAACATCCGAGACACATTTGCAAAACTTTTTGCCAGTTTGGCTACTGTCACTGTGAGCAGTGTGGTTGTGTGCTTATAAAATTATCTGTGCTATAGGAGAAGTACCAGTTTATCATTACCCTCAGATCTTGAGGTTGGTCCTGGTTTTAAATAGTTAAGATTTACTTTGGTTTTTATTGTTTGTGCATTGTAGTTTTTGTCTAAGTTGTCAGTGTGCAATGTTCTCATAATTATAAAATCAAAAGTTTACAATAAACATGAAAAGAAAGCATCTAGAATGAAAAGGCAACAAAGCTTGGATAATGTTCCCTTTAAATATTGCTGTATTTGTGGAAGAATAGGAAAGAAATGATATTCACGGTGAATAGCAGTCCTGGAACATCTGATACTTGCAGAAGTTGAGCAACCTGGAACAGTTTTGCTACTGTGTAAGACTCACAGTAAAATGTAACAATTTGTAATTTTGGAATGAAAAACAATTTTTTAAAATAGAAATATGGGTAGTTTATGGTAACAGGTGATATAAATATTGGGTCCAAGTACTATTCAAAACCATTCATTAAAGTTGGAAGTGCTCATACTTAAATATTTCATCTGAATAGCAATCATGTTTTGTTCATTTTGGGCTCAAATAAAGAAAATTTGTAATGGTCAATGAGGAAAAATGAAAAGAACATCATTATTCAGTGAGACACTAAAAAGTGTTTGAACAACAGAAAGTTCTGGGAAAAATTTATGTCAAAGTATTATATGTTGGTAAAGCAGACAGAAAGTATTTAGAAAGTAATACAGGACTTTTAAAACACTCTAGTGTATGGTTAAAAGTAATTGAGACTTTTCAGATATGAAATAATTAACAGAATTTTAAAAAATGTAATTTTGATGTAGGCATGACATTGCCATTCTGACACGTGCACCTGCTTAAGGTAAAACCCATTTACTGGAAAGAGAAAATACCTTTTTGGGAAACTACATCAGGTCAGTAAAATTTCAGCCATTACCAGTGAAGTTTCATCAGTGTCACTAACTTTTTTTTCCCTGCAATTTATTTATAAAGTGAAATTCAAGACTTTGAAGGTAGTTTAAGTTTGTTGATCACATGAGGTTGTGATTTATTTCAGAACATTTGAAGTAAAATTGGAAAAAAAGTAAAAAACAGAATTACATTTACTGACTCTGAAACATGGTCAAATGATGTCTGAGATGATCAGATGGTGTTTTAGAAATGTCTTCTCAGTGAAAAATAGTCACATGAAGACCTTCTTGGCTTTTATACAGATATAATATAAATTTGGGGTTTCAGGCAAAAGTTACAAAACTTCCTGGATATTTTAATTTGGTTTCATTTAAGTCTCTTTGTTCAGTTATCTCTGGGTGATTCAAAAGAGATATAATTCAAATGAAACACTTTAAACATTTTCTGTAAAATTTTCTGTATACCACCATGCATCCAATAAACACAGAGAGAATAAAACAACATATCTAAAAAGCTGGGGATTGAAGTAGTGAAAACAAGAAGAGTATTTGGATCCAGATGGACAACCTGAGGGGCTGGAGCTGTAAGAGCAGCCTGAAAATCATGTCAAGTCTTATAAATTCTTCTCAATAAAAATTACGAGAAAGGAGTTAACATTAGAAAATAATTATGTGTGTGCTTTTTTTTTAAGGATTTGGATTTCATAAATGCAGTTCTAACAGGGATATCAACACTTCGTTCAGTGTTACAAGAAAGGAATGTTTCAGTTGTTAAAGCTGACAATAATTTGATATATAAAAAGTATTGTTACCAAAGGGGAGGGGGAGAGATAAATTAGGAAATTGGGGTTAACATATACACGCTACTGTATTTAAAATAGATAATAGGGACTTCCCTGGTGGTCCAGTGGTTAAGATTCCGAGCTCCCAATGCAGGGGCTCCGGGTTCGATCAGCGAACAAAGATCCCACATACCTAATTAAGCCCATGCGATGCAGCTACTGAACCTGTGCACTCTAGAGGCCACGCACTGCAATGAAGACCCAGCACAGCCAAAGTAAATTAATTAAAAAAATAGATAATCAACAAGGACCTACAGTATAGCACAGAGAATTCTACTCAATACTCTGTAATAACGTACATGGGAAAAGAATCTGGAAAATAATGGATGGATGTATAACTGAATCACTTTGCTGTACACCTGAAATTAACACAACATTGTAAATCAACTATACTCTAATATAAAATAAAAAATTAAATTAAAAAAAGAAAACAAATTTATACTTTCCAGAAAAAAAAGTATTGAACACTTGCAAATAAAGAAAACGATGAAAGAGAAATGTAAGATAATTATAGAAATGATATGCCATTTGAAAACCAACAAAATAAATATCAATCCCAGGTGTGGGATGGAAACTCTTAGGGGGTCCTCTACTAACTCTTATGAAAATGAATTTGTTGTTTGAGGACAAGATAAACTTATTGAATCCTAGAAGTTGATCGAAGTATATCCATGAAGCTCTGTGGAACAAATATTAATAAAATTAAGCTGATCAAATAAATAGGACAATTAAACCATTCCTAGGACTTAATCACACAGAGAGGTATTAAATATATAAAAATCTCAGACAGGGTTATGAGAGCTAAGACTTTGCTTTTAATTTTTTTTTTGCTTTTAATTTTAATTGTTAGTTTAATAGAAACTAAGAGAGGACTCAGCACCTTGTACAATGCTATTGACATTAAAAGAAAAGCGTTATTTTTTTAAAGCTGCAAGAGACCTAGTGACGATCACCTTCAAACCTGTCCCTCCCTTCTCATTTCTGATCTCATCTCCTGTGCTCATTCTGGTTTCTTTGATGGTCCTTGAATAATTCAGAGATGCTCCTTGAATAATCCAGAGATGCTCCTGCCTCAGGGCCTTTGCACTTGCTGTTCCCTCTGCTTAGAACAGTCTATTCCCCAGATATTCATATAGCTCTGATTTCTACTTCTGGTCCCTATGATAATATTTCCATTAATCAGGTAGGAGGAGGTTTTACAAAAGTAAATTAGATCTTGTCCTTCACATAGTACTTTCCTCCCAGTAATATTTGGAGTAAAATTCCAAATCCTGGTGCAACTGCTATGGAAAACAAATGGAGTTTCCTTAAATATTAAAAATAGAACTACCATATGATCTGGCAATTCCACTTCTTTTATTTCCTTATATCCAAAGGAAATAAAAATGGGACATTGAAGAGATACCTGCATCCTCATGTTCATTGCAGCATTGTTTACAATAGTTGAGATATGGAAACAATGGAAGAATGGATAAAGAAGATGTGGTTTTATATAATATTCATATAATATATATATGAATATTATTCAACCATGAGAAAGAAGGAAATCCTGCCATTTGAGACAACATGGATATACCTTGAGGGCCTTATGCTAAGTGAAATAAGCCAGACAGGGAAAGACAAATACTGCATGGTATCAACTGTACATGGAATCTTAAAAAAAAAAAAAATGAAAAAAAATTCCGAATTCTGCAAAGTCTAGGTCCTGCTCACCTCCTCCATCTCCATTTATATCACTGTCTCCCCGCCACGCAGGTCTCTTTGTCCAAGATTTGTTCTTCCCCAGGACCTTTGCACTTGCTGTTTCCTCTGCCTCAAATGTTCTTCCTTCAGGACTTTGCTCCAGCATTCAAGACCCATCTCAAATCCTTCCCTCTCCTATAGCTCAGCACACAGTGGCTGCTCAATCCTCTGTCCTCTAATGACTTGTGTTCTCTGGACCTGGAGAGGAACCTTCTCTCTGGGTCCCTCTGCCTGCTGCCCTGTTTCTCTCCTCCCCTGCCCAGGAAGTCTACACTCCCTCTCTCACTTCCTTGTTGATTCATTGACCCCTTTTTGGACATCTTCACTGAGGCATTCCCCAAGCTGTGGACAGGAATTCTGAGATGACGACAGAGTCCCCCTCCCAACCCAGCAATTCCACCACAGAGGAATTCTCTTGAAGTTGCACTGTGAGGCATGTTCAAGGAGGTCTGGAAAGAGAAGCACCCATCCACGATAGGGGCGCATCCATCAAATATGATGCTCCCATTTGGTGGATGCTTCTAGTCACAGAAATGGAACAAATGTGGAATGGCTTGCACCAACCTGGACGAATCTCAAAAGCTTGAGAAAATAATCATAGACGTATGTGTACAGAATATTGCCATTTATGTAAAGTTTAAAAACATGCAGCACAATTCTATACAGTATATTGTTGGTGGACACATCCTGTGTAGTAAAGATGAAAAATGTGCATGGAAGTGATAAACATTTGATGTAGGCTGTTGGTTATCTCGGGGTGGGGGAGGCGGGAGAGACAGAGGAAAACGAGAGCATGGGAGTGGAGAGTTGTACTTGACATTTTACTTCTTAAGTTGAATGATGAATATAGCTGTGTTCCAACTTGAATTATGATCTGTGCTTTTTTGCGTGCCTGAAATATTGTGTGCACGCGCACACACACACACATTATGGTCCCCACCTATCCTCAAGGAACTCACTAGGAGAGAGAGGGCCAGATGGGTGGGCAAGTAAATGATGGATACCACCCCATTCTCTGGTCAGGATCACTGTGTCCCTCGAGCTTCCATCGTGAGGGTACAGGTACACCTCTTGGGTGTTCATCTTTGCTGAGCTCCCCCCCCCAGATTGGTTCTACCCTTTATCAAACCTAGCTCGGTGTCTACCCTCAATCCTGTTCCTCTGCTGTACCTGAGCTTAGCAGTGACCCTGCTGATTGCCTGGTCACCTGGGCCAGAGATTCGGTGGCAGCCAGTCTCCTTCAGCCCCATTCGCTGCATCCTGACAGTTTTACCTTGCCCCCTCTCTTCTTCCTTACCCTTCCTCTCCTTCCCAGCACCCTACCAGATTCTCATCTTGTCACTCTGAGATTTCAAACCCAGCCCTTCTCTGGTCTCTCTGGCTCCAGGCTTGCTCTTCTTGTTCAGCCTCTGCGATGGCCGCCACCAGGGTGAAATGACCAACCTTTGCTTTGCTTTAAATCCTGCATTGGCTCCCTATCGCCCTGCTACTAACAGCTAACATTTCTTACATGCTTCTTGTGCACCTGACACCATGACAAGGCGTTCTACGTGCTTCCTCTTACTTAATCTTCCAAGATAGGCACTCTTACCTCCATTTATAGGATGAGGAGTCTTGGAGAGAATAATCCACTACCCAGTACCTCACAGTGTTTCTTGTTCCAAAGCTCCTAAAATTCTGCCATGCAGGACCCAGAAGCTGGAACCTCTTAGCAGGGCTTGCACACACAGGGTGCTTCCCGTTTTATTTGTACTCGTTATACAGACAAATGAACTGAGGTTCAGAGAGGCAAAGTCACTTCCCCAAGGTCACACAGCAGGCCTGGCTGGCGATGTGCAGCCTCCAGCTTGCTATTTTCTTTTCCTGTCTGCTTCCCTCTCTCCCCACTCACCTATGGAAGGTGTCCCCTCTGTCTTTGGAGATATTTGGCAGGAGGTGACACAGTTATTGCTGGGAGAGTTTCCTGGGCTGCGTGCAACGTGGAGGGAGGTCTTTGTTCCCACAGAAGGGAGCACGAGAACCTGGCAGAGCCCAATTTACCCCTCCATCCTTGCACCTCAGGCTCAGTCCCTCATGTCTTGTTAGGTCACCAGCTAATTGTCCGCTCCACACTCTGTCCCTGCTGGCTGGTCTCTTTGGGGTAAAGGGTGACCACATCTTGTTCTGGGCTTTTCCCTTTTCTCCTGAGCTCAGGGTCATGGGGACTCTGGACCTCTTTGGGGGACCTCTCTGCAGGGCCTGGACCAGAGGAATTCCCCCAGCTCTGAGGGACCTGCCTAACCACTGGATTGTGTCTCTGGCTCCCCACTGCTGGGAGCAATGTTTTGCAAACATTACTTCTTAATTGAGGTGAGAGTCACATGACATAAAATTAACCATTTAAAAGTGAACAATTCAGTGGCATTTAGCACATTCACAGTGTTGGGCAGCCACCACCCCTCTGTTCCAAAGCAATTTCACCTTCCTACAAGGAAACATCATGCCCATTAGCAGTCACTCCCCATTTCCCATCCCCCAGCCTCGAATCCGTCTCTATGAATTTATCTATTCTGGACATTTCATATAAAAGGAATCATACAATGTGTGACCTTCTGTGACTGACTTCCTTCACTCAGCAAAATGTTTTTGAGGTTCATCTACATTGTAGCATGTGCCAATGCTTCACTCCTTTTTTTTTTTTAACATCTTTATTGGACTATAATTGCTTTACAATGTTGTGTTAGTTTCTGCTGTATAACAAAGTGAATCAGCTATATGTATACATATATCCCCATATCCCCTCCCTCTTGCATCTCCCTTACAACCTCCTTATCCCATCCCCCTGGGTGGTCACAAAGCACCGAGCTGATCTCCCTGTGCTATGCGGCTGCTTCCCACTAGCTATCTATTTTACATTTGGTAGTGTATATATGTCCATGCCACTCTCTCACTTCGTCCCAGCTTACCCTTCCCCTGCTCCGTGTCCTCAAGTCCATTATCTACATCTGCATCTTTATTCCTGTCATGCCCCTAGGTTCTTCAGAACCATTTTTTTTTAAGATTCCATATATATGTGTTAGCATACGGTATTTGTTTTTCTCTCTCTGACTTACTTCACTCTGTATGACAGACTCTAGGTCCATCCACCTCATTTGATGGCTGAGTAATATTCCATTGTATATATGTGCCAGATCTTCTTTATCCATTCATCTGCCAATGGACAGTTAGGTTGCTTCCATGTCCTGGCTATTGTAGATAGAGCTGCAATGAACATTGCTGTACATGACTCTTTTTGAATTCTGGTTTTCTCAGGGGAAATGCCCAGTAGTTGGATTGCTGGGTCATATGGTACTTCTATTTTTAGTTTTTTAAGGAACCTCCATACTGTTCTCCATAGTGGCTGTATCAATTTACATTCCCACCAACAGTGCAAGAGAGTTCCCTTTTCTCCAGACCCACTCCAGCATTTATCGTTTGTGGATTTTTTGATGATGGCTATTCTGACCAGTGTGAGGTGATACCTCACTGTAGTTTTGATTTGCATTTCTCTAATGATTAGTGATGTTGAGCATCCTTTCATGTGTTTGTTGGCAATCTGTATATCTTCTTTTGAGAAATGTCTGTTTAGGTCTTCTGCCCATTTTTGGATTCGGTTATTTGTTTTTTTGATATTGAGCTGCATGAGCTGCTTGTATATTTTGGAGATTAATCTTTTGCCACTTGCTTCATTTGCAAATATTTTCTCCCATTCTGAGTGTTGTCTTTTCGTCTTGTTTATGGTTTCTTTTGCTGTGCAAAAGCTTTTAAGTTTCATTAGGTCCCATTTGTTTATTTTTGTTTTTATTTCCATTTCCCTAGGAGGTGGGTCAAAAACAATCTTGCTGTGATTTATGTCCTAGAGTGTTCTGCCTATGTTTTCCTCTAAGAGTTTTATAGTGTCTGGCCTTACAATTAGGTCTTTAATCCATTTTGTATTCTTGCCTCCTTTATCAAAGATAACGTGACCATATGTGCATGGATTTATCTCTGGGCTTTCTATCCTGTTTCATTGATCTATATTTCTGTTTTTGTTCCAGTACCATACTGTCTTGATGTCTGTAGTTTTGACGTATAGTCTGAAGTCAGGGAGCCTGATTCTCCAGCTCCATTTTTCTTTCTCAAGATTGCTTTGGCTATTCGGGGTCTTTTGTGTTTCCATACAAATTGTGAAATTTTTTGTTTTAGTTCTGTGAAAAATGACATTGGTAGTTTGTTAGGGATTGCATTGAATCTGTAGATTGCTTTGGGTAGTACAGTCATTTTCACAATGTTGATGCTTCCAATCCAAGAACATGGTATATCTCTCCATCTGTTTGTATCATCTTTAATTTCTTTCATCAGTGCCTTATAGTTTTCCATATACAGGTCTTTTGTCTCCTTAGGTAAGTTTATTCCCAGGTATTTTATTCTTTTTGTTGCAATGGTAAATGGGAGTGTTTCCTTAATTTCTCTTTCAGATTTT
>NC_041215.1:14086572-14089818 GCF_002837175.3 Physeter macrocephalus | reverse complement strand
ATATTTTCTATTTCTTCCTGGTTCAGTCTCAGAAGTTTGTGCTTTTCTAAGAATTTGTCCATTTCTTCCATATTGTCCATTTTCTTGGCATATAGTTTCTTGTAGTAGTATCTTATAATCCTTTGTATTTCTGTGGTGTCAGCTGTAACTTCTCCTTTTTCATTTCTAATACTGTTGATTTGAGTCTTCTCTTTTTTTTTTTTTGATGAGTCTGGCTAACGGTTTATCAATATTGTTTACTTTCTTGAAGAAGCAGCTTTTAGTTTTATTGATCTTTGCTATTGTTTCCTTCATTTCTTTTTCATTTATCTCTGATCTGACATTTATAATTTGTTTCCTTCTGCTAACTTTGGGTTTTTTTGGTTCTTGTTTCTCTAATTGCTTTAGGTGTAAGCTTAAGTTATTTATTTGAGATTTTTCTTGTTTCTTGAGGTAGGATTGTATTGCTATAAACTTCCTTTTTAGAGCTGCTTTTGCTGCATCCCATAGGTTTTGGGTCGTCGTGTTTTATTGTCATTTGTTTCTAGGTATTTTTTGATTTCCTTGTTGATTTCTTCAGTGATCTCTTGGTTATTTAGTAGTATATTATTTAGCCTCCATGTGTTTGTATTTTTTGCAGTTTTTTTCCCTTTATTGATATCTAGTCTCATAGTGTTGTGGACAGAAAAGATACATGTTACAATTTCAGTTTTCTTAAATTTACCAAGGCTTGATATGTGACCCAAGATATGATCTATCCTGGAGAATGTTCCATGAGCTCTTGAGAAGACAGTGTATTCTGTTGTTTTTAGATGGAATGTCCTATAAATATCAATTAAGTCCATCTTGTCTAATGTGTCATTTAAAGCTTGTGTTTCCTTATTTATTTTCATTTTGGATTATCTGTCCATTGGTGAAAGTGGGGTGTTAAAGTCCCCTACTATGATTGTGTTACTGTCGATTTCCTCTTTTATAGCTGTTAGCATTTGCCTTATGTATTGAGCTGCTCCTATGTTGTGTGCATATATAGTTATAATTCTTATATCTTCTTCTTAGATTGATCCGTTGATCATTATGTAGCATCCTTCCTTGACTCTTGTAACATTCTTTATTTTAAAGTCTATTTTACCTGATATGAGTATTGCTACTCCAACTTTCTTTTGATTTCCATTTGCATGGAATATCTTTTTCTATCCCCTCTCAGTCTGTATGTGTCCCTAGTTCTGAAGTGGGTCTCTTGTAGACAGCATATATGGATCTTATTTTTTGTATTCTTTCAGCCAGTCTATGTCTTTTGGTTGGAGCATTTAATCCATTCACATTTAAGGTAAATATCAATATGTATGTTCCTCTTACAATTTTCTTAATTGTTTTGGGTTTGTTATTGTAGGTCTTTTCATTCTCTTGTGTTTCCTGCCTAGAAAAATTCCTTTAGCATTTGTTGTAAAGCTGGTTTGGCGGTGCTGAATTCTCTTAACTTTTGCTTATCTGTAAAAGTTTTAATTTCTCCATCAAATGTGAATGAGATCGTTGCTGGGTAGAGTAATCTTGCTTGTAGGTTTTTCCCTTACATCACTTTAAATATGTCCTGCCACTCCCTTCTGGCTTGCAGAGTTTCTGCTGAAAGATCAGTTGTTAACCTTATGGGGATTCCCTTGTATGTTATTTGTTGCTTTTCCCTTGCTGCTTTTAATATGTTTTCTTTGTATTTAATTTTTGATAGTTTAATTAATATTCCTTCTAAAGATTTTTTAATTTCATTTATTGTGTTGTTCATCATTGTTTGTTTGCTCTTTAGTTCTTCTAGGTTCTTGTTAAACATTTCTTGTATTTTCTCTATTTTATATCCAAGATTTTGGATCATCTTTACTATCATTACTTTCAATTCTTTTTCAGGTAGACTGCCTATTTCCTCTTCATGTGTTTGACCTGGTGGGTTTTTACCTTGCTCCTCCATCTGCTGCATGTTTCTCTGTCTTCTCATTTTGTTTAACTTACTGTGTTTGGGGTCTCCTTTTCACAGGCTGCACCTTTGTAGTTCCTGTTGTTTTGGGTTTCTGCCCATAGTGGGTGAGGCTTGTTCAGTGGGTTGTGTAGGCTTCCTGGCGGAGGCGACTGGTGTCTGTGTTCTGGTGGATGAGGCTGGATCTTTTGTTTCTGGTGGGCAGGGCCACGTCCGATGGCGTGTTTTGGAGTATCTGTGAACTTAGTATGATTTTAGGTAGTCTCTCTGCTAATGTGTAGGATTGTGTTCATGTCTTGACAGTTGTTTGGCATGGGGTGTCCAGCGCTGGAACTTGATAGCCATTGAGTGGAGCTGGGTCTTAGCATTGAGATGGAGATCTCTGGGAGAGCTCTCACCAATTGATATTACTTGGGGCCAGGAGGTCGCTGGTGGTCCAATGTCCTGAACTTGGCTCTCACACCTCAGAGGCTAAGGTCTGACACCAGGCTGGAGCACCAAGATCCTGTCAGCCACACGGCTCAGAAGAAAAGGGAGTGAAAAAGAAAGAAAAAAAATTAAAATATTAAAAAATTATTAAAATAAAAAAAGCGAGTGCAACAAACCAATAAACAAATCCACCAATGATAACAAGGACTAAAAACTAAACAAAGATAAACATAAAAATCAGAAACAAGTCATTCGCAGATAGCAAACCCCAAGTCTGCACTTGCTCCCAAAGTCCACCATCTCAATTTTGGGATGATTCAGTGTCTAGTCAAGTATTTCACAGATGCAGGGTACATCAAGTTTATTGTGGGGGTTTAATCCACTTCTCCTGAGGCTGCACAAAGAAATTTCCCTTTCTCTTCCTTGTTTGCACAACTCCTGGGGTTCAGCTTTGGATTTGACTTCACCTCTGCATGTAGGTTGCCCTCAGGCATCAGTTCCCCACCTGGACAGGAGGGGGTTAAAGCAGCGGCCGATTAGGGTACTCCTGCCCACTCAGGCCAGGGGTTGGGAAGGGTACGGTAGTCATAACTGGAATGCGGTATGATCCTGCAGCAGCAGAGGCCGGCATGACATTGCAGCAGCCTGAGGCGTGCCGTGTGTTCTCCCGGGGATGTTGTCCCTGGATCACGGGACCCTGGCAGTGGCAGGCTGCACAGCCTCCTGGGAGGGAAGGTGTGGAGAGTGACCTGTGCTCACACACAGGCTTCTTGGTAGCAGCAGCAGCAGCCTTAGCATGTCATGCCCATCTCTGGGGTCCGCGCTGATAGCCGCAGCTCGCGCCCGTCTCTGGAGCTCGTTTAGGCAGTGCTCTT
>NC_041215.1:14071416-14085873 GCF_002837175.3 Physeter macrocephalus | reverse complement strand
TGATTAATGATGTTGAGCATTCTTTCATGTGTTTGTTGGCAATCTGTGTTTCTTCTTTGGAGAAATGTCTATTTAGGGCTTCTGCCCATTTTTGGATTGGGTTGTTTGTGTTTTTGTTATTGAGCTGCATGAGCTGCTTGTAAATTTTGGAGATTAATCCTTTGTCAGTTGCTTCATTTGCAAATATTTTCTCCCATTGTGACCGTTGTCTTTTGGTCTTGTTTATGGTTTCCTTTGCTGGACAGGTACATGTAAACGTATGAAATTAGAACACTCCCTAACACCATAAACAAAAATAAACTCAAAATGGATTAAAGACCTAAATGTAAGGCCAGACACTATCAAACTCTTAGAGGAAAACATAGGCAGAGCACTCTATGATGAAAATCATCGCACGATCCTTTTTGACCCACCTCCTAGAGAAATGGAAATAAAAACAAAAATAAACAAATGGGACCTAATGAAACTTAAAAGCTTTTGCACAGCATAGGCGGTGCTCTTAATCCCCTCTCCTCGAGTACCACGGAAACAAGAGGCAAGAAAGAGTCTCTTGCCTCTGGCAGCTCCAGACATTTTCCCAGACTCCCTCCCAGCTAGCTGTGGCGCACTAGCCCCTTCAGGCTGTGTTCACTCAGCCAACTCCTGTTCCCCACCCCTGACCAGTAGCTGGTTTAATTTGTTCAATGTGTATCCTTCTGTTTGTATGAATTCTTAGAAATATATATTGATGCACATACATGTTTTGACTGTGATACAATATATTGTGCTGGAGGTCTGCTATTTTTTCTAATTTTCTACCCAGTGCTGTTTTTAAGAGCCATCCACGTTGCTACGTGGATGTCAGGTTTGTTTTTCCAATCTGTTGTTCAGAGTTTCACAGAGCATGCTCACCATGTGTAACTTCTCCACTCCCTCAGGTAGTGGAGATCACTCTCTGCCATCACAGACAATGATGCAGTGAATGTCCTTGATTGCGCTCCTTTGCTGACCTTTGTGAGAGTTTCATTCAGATGGGGACCCAGGAGCACTGTTTGCAGGACTTAGGGTCAGTGTTCCCTTATTTTGGCCACGAACGACAAGGTACCTACTATAGTGACTGAAGTTCCTGTGTCTTCACATCTGGGCCAACACATAGCAGCATCCGACTTTCTAATTTTGCTGTTTTAACAGGTGTAAAGTGATACCATGTTGTTACATTAAATTGCATTCCCCTAGTTGCTAATAACCTGCAGAATGTCTTTGTTTGCTTTTGCCTATTGCGTTTCCTCTTCTGAAACCACCTGTGCCTAACTTTTTTTCACTTTCTATCCTGAATCCTGTTTCATTCTCCTTGGTTTGTAGATGTTCCTTGTAGAATCTAGATATTAGTCTCCTGTCAGTCTTTTTTTTTCTGGGTTTATTAAGGTATACTTCACATACAAAAATCTGTACATATTTAAAATACAAACTTTGTTGAGTTTGTCATATGCCTGCGTTTGTGATGCCATTATCACAGTGAAGGTATTAATCATATCCATCACCTCCAAAAGATCTGCTGGGGTCCCTTGCTTGTGTGTGTGTGTGTGTGTGTGTGTGTGTGTGTGTGTGTGTGTGTGTTTAGTAAGAACACTTAATGAGAGATCTACCCTCTTAACAAGTTCTTTTTTTTTTTTTTTTTTTCGGTACGCGGGCCTCTCACTGTTGTGCCTCTCCCGTTGCGGAGCACAGGCTCCGGACGCGCAGGCTCAGCGGCCATGGCTCACGGGCCCAGCCGCTCCGCGGCATGTGGGATCCTCCCGGACCGGGGCACGAACCCGTGTCCCCTGCATCGGCAGGCGGACTCTCAACCACTGCGCCACCAGGGAAGTCCAACAAGTTCTTTTTTACTGAATTATATTTGACATATAATATACATTGTATAAATTTAAGGTGCACAGTAGGTATATATCTGATATATTTACATATTGTAATATGATTGCCTTGTAACAATAGTGAGAACCTCTATCACCTCACCTTATTATCATTTCATTTTTTGGTGGGTATAATTAAGATCTAGTCCCTTAGCAAGTTTAATAATTATAGTACAGGGGCTTCCCTGGTGGCGCAGTGGTTGCGCGTCCGCCTGCCGATGCAGGGGAACCGGGTTCGCGCCCCGGTCTGGGGGGATCCCACGTGCCGCGGAGCGGCTGGGCCCGTGAGCCATGGCCGCTGAGCCTGCGCGTCCGGAGCCTGTGCTCCGCAACGGGAGAGGCCGCGGCAGGGGGAGGCCCGCATACCACAAAAAAAAAAAAAAAAAAAAAATTATAGTACAATATCGTTGTCTATTTCTTAAATTTTTAAGTGCCTATTGTCATATTGTTCACTACACGTTCTATGATGTACAGCAGATATATAGAACTTATTTAATAGGGCAAATATCTTCTTGGTCTCTGTCATCTATTAACTTCATCTGTGATGCTCTTTGCTAATATGATTCATAATTTTGAAGTAATGGAATTAGTCTTTTTAATTTAAGGTTTTTGCTTTTTGTTTCTTTTAAAAAAGTCATTTCCTGTTCTTAGGTCGCAAAGATCCTACCATACTTTCTTTCATTAACTGTTTTTATCCTTCACAGTTAGGTTATTAATTCATCTTGATTCTCTTTTTGTAGAGTTATTGAGAGTATAGTTTTGTTTTTATTTAGATAGAGATATACTTTCTTCAACAGCATCCCCTAAACAATTTGTCTTTTCCTGAATGATTTGTAGTATGACTTTAACCATATATGGCTACATGTCTGATGTCTCTATTCTGAACTCCTGGTCTATTTATCTGTCCTTGCACTAATCCTGCACTGCTTTATTTGCAAGCCTTTGCAGAATGCCTCACCATCTTAGAAGGCAATCGCCCCCCACCTCCTTTCACGCTTTACTTCAAGGTTGATCTAATTATTCATGGATCATTATTCTTTAATAGAAATTGTATAATAAGTTTAACATCTTAAAGAATTCAACTGGATTTTTTTGAGAAGAATACAGTACATTGAATGTATAGATTAAATTTAGGGGAGAATTAACAGCTATGATATTGTCTTCCCATTTAATCTGCCTATTTATATCATCTACCATGTTTTCTATAATTAGAGGTTTAATTGTTCTTTGTGGAGGCTTGTGTGCATTTGCTTAAATTAATTCCTAGATACTTGAGAGTTTTTGTGTTCCTTTGAATGGTAGCTTGTTTTTTTAAAACTTTTTTTAAAAATTAATTTTAAACTTACAAAAAAGTTTCAAAAATAATACAGAAAATTCTTGTGATCCCCTTACCCATTTCCTCTAATGTCAGCATCTTGCAGAACGCCAGCACAATGATCAGACCCAAGAAACTAACATTTGCCTAGTACTATATAGCAAATTATAGATCTTACTTGAATTTTTCCAGTTTTTACACTAATATCCTTTTTTTTTCTATTCCAGGACACAAGCCATCTCATTTAGTTGTTATTTCAACTTTTCTTTATCATTCTGTTCTTACTATTTCTTTTTTTAAAAAATTATTTATTTATTTATTTTTGGCTGTATTGGGTCTTCGTTTCTGTGTGTGGGTTTCTCTAGTTGCGCCGAGTGGGGGCCACTCTTCATCGCGGTGCGCGGGCCTCTCACTGTCGTAACCTCTTGTTGTGGAGCACAGGTTCCAGACGCGCAGGCTCAGTAGTTGTGACTCACGGGCTTAGTTGCTCCGCAGCATGTGGGATCTTCCCAGACCAGGGCTCGAACCCGTGTCCCCTGCATTGGCAGGCAGATTCTCAACCACTGCGCCACCAGGGAAGCCCCTGTTCTTACTATTTCTTAATTTCCTTTTATCTCAAAGATTAGTGAGTTATGTGTTACTACGGCAATGTCAAAGACACAATCTAAAATTGTGTTCAAAAATATATGTGAACTTTCAGGTATCCTCTTCTTATTAATTTCCATTTTATTGCAATGTGGTCAGATACCCTGGGTCTTTGCAATATTGGCACTTGGGAATTTACCTAGACTTCCTTTATGGCCTTACACAAGGTCCTTTTCAAGAACAATTCCATGTTTTTAGGTGGTTTTTGTTTGTTTGTTTGTTTGCTTTTGGGTGTGTTTGGTGTAATGAATAGGACTGTGTGCATGTTTTTGTGTGTTTGTATATGTTAAATATACATATATAAGTATACGTATATATTAGCTAGGTATATTAACATATATCTTAGCTCAGGTATTAAATAAAGTGACATAATTAAGTCTGAAAACAACAGTAATTACCAAAAGGTAAATGAATTAAGTTCCTCAATTAAAAGAGACATGCAACCATAAGATGCTATATTGTAAGAGAATCTGATTCTGGTCATTTATACCTGTTGTCAATCTTTTTTTTTTTTAAATTTGTGTATTTGTTTACTGACTGTTTTCCTCCAATAGAATGTAATCTTTTTTTTTTAAACATCTTTATTGGATTATAATTGCTTTACTATGGTGTGTTAGTTTCTGCTGTATAACAAAGTGAATCAGCTAAACATATACATATATCCCCATATCTCCTCCTTCTTGCGTCTCCCTCCCATCCTCCCTATCCCACCCTTCTAGGTGGTCAATCTTAACTTCTTGATTTCAGATGCCATGGAAGACACATTATGTGCATAATCTTGAATGCTTGTCAGCTAGGGATTATTAGGATCAATTTCCTTTTAGTGATGAGAAAACAAAGGCTCAAAAAGATTGAGGGACCAACGTAATGCAGGGTTTTTTTTAAAGCACTGTTTTAAAACAACTTCTCAAATTTTTTGAATTCATGTGGATAACATGGTAGAGTTTTGTATAAAAATGGGAAAAAAGCCTCCACTTAGGGGCTTCCCTGGTGGCGCAGTGGTTGCGCGTCCGCCTGCCGATGCAGGGGAACCGGGTTCGCGCCCCGGTCTGGGAGGATCCCACATGCCGCGGAGCGGCTGGGCCCGTGAGCCATGGCCGCTGAGCCTGCGCGTCCGGAGCCTGTGCTCCGCAACGGGAGAGGCCGCGGCAGGGGGAGGCCCACATACCACAAAAAAAAAAAATAAAAAATAAAAAATAAAAAATAAAAAAAAGCCTCCACTTAATATTAAGACTTGCAGATAGCCCAGAGTATAGGCAGCATGCTGAGTGTGGTGAGCACAGGATTTGCAAAGACGGAACTCCAATAAGCAAGAGATATTTCCAATTAAAAATTTTTATTAGGGATCCCAACATAATTTCTTTCAAAAGATTGGATTTTTGCCTTTTTCCTTAATTTTACATTTCTTTTTGGAAAAATACCTAGAGGCAATGGTGAGCTCTGAAGTGGGGAGTCAGTCCACAAGTGGAGAAGGGAGACCATCACCGCCTATCACTGGGATTTTAAAATAGTAATAATAAAAATAATCTATTTAATTCACACTATGTACCAGGACCTGTGCTAAGCACCTTAGATGCATGATTCTATTTAAACTTCAAGGCAGACTATTATTATGAACACAGTTTGTTTATTTTTTTTGGCTGCATTGGGTCTTCGTTGCTGCATGGGCTTCTCATTGCAGTGGCTTCTCTTGTTGCGGAGCACAGGCTCTAGGGTGCGCCGCCTTCAGTAGTTGTGACTCATGGGCTCTAGAGCACAGGCTCAGTAGTTGTGGTACACAGGCTTAGTTGCTCCACAGCATGTTGGATCTTCCCGGACCAGGGATCGAACCCGCGTCCCCTGCATTGGCAGACAGATTCTTACCCATTGCGCCACCAGGGAAATCCCTTGAACACTATTTTGCAGATGGACTAACCATGGCTTGAAGTGGTGAAGGAGCCTCTCCAGGAAGTCCTGAAGAGGGCTCATTAGAGACTCTGAGCTCCTACCCATGAGAATCCCTCCCTCTCTCCCTCAACAGGTATGGCTGCTATTTTGAGGCTAAACTATATGTCATTGTCTGAATTCATCCTCATCGGCTTCTCCACCTTCCCCCACCTTCAGCTGATGTTCTTCTTGCTCTTCCTGTTGATGTACCTGTTCATGCCGCTGGGGAACCTGCTCATCATGGCCACCATCTGGAGGGAGACCAGCCTCCACACGTCCATGTACCTCTTCCTGTGTGCCGTCTCCATCTCTGAGGTCCTCTACACCTTTGCAATCATCCCACGCATGCTGGCTGACTTGCTCTCCACCGACCGCTCCATTGCCCTCACGGCTTGTGCCAGCCAAATGTTCTTCTCCTTCACGTTTGGCTTCACCCACTCCTTCCTCTTCACTGTCATGTACTATGACCGCTACGTGGCCATCTGCCACCCCCTGCGCTACAATGTGCTCATGAGTCTCTGTGGCTGTGCCTGCCTGGTGGCCTGGTCCTGGGTTGGTGGCTCAGTTGTTGGGTTAGTGGTGACATCAGCCATTTTCAAACTCATTTTCTGTGGGTCTAATGAGAATCACTATTTTGGCTGCCATGTGCCGCCTCTTCTGAAGTTGGCCTGTGGGAACGTCTCCACCGTGGCCATGGACGTAGGCCTGGTGTGTATCTCAGCCCTGCTGGGCTGCTGTCTCCTCATCCTTCTGTCTTATGCCTTCATCGTGGCCGCCATCTTGAGGATCCCCTCAGCCGAGGGCCGGCACAAGGCCTTCTCCACATGTGCGTCCCACCTCACCGTGGTGGTCCTGCACTATGGCTTTGCCTCTGTCATCTCTCTCAAGCCCAAGGGTACCCAGTCTCTGGAAGGAGACACCCTGATGGGCACCACCTACACAGTCCTCACTCCCTTCCTCAGCCCCATCATCTTCAGCCTCAGGAACAAGGAGCTGAAGAACGCCATGAAGAAGACCTTCCTCAGCAAACTCTATCCCTCCAGCATCTGAGTGGCCAGTGTGGAGGTGGTTTCAGAAGTATGGTAGAAGGATGACCATACCCTCATCTGTACAGTGAGGTTAATAAAATCTACCTTGTAAGATTGGTGTAAAGATTTGTGGGTGTGTGCGACAACACTTATCACATATTAGGTGCTTAATAAATGTTAACTTTCCTTTCTTCTTCCTCTCATGGTCTGTGTGTTTGACATTAGTTTTACTTTTTAATCAAATAGCTTTATTGAGATATAATTCACATATCATAAAATTCTCCCAATAAAGTACTTGCCTAAGGACATACAGCACCCCACACCCACTCCAACAGTATTAAAAAACCTGAAAAATTTTTGCTCATCCAATTGGATGAACAATAATTGAACCTCACAGTTACTTTCATTTACCATCATTCTTCTAAATTAATTAGTTCAACAGATATTTTGGGGCCTACCATATGCTGTGTAGGAATACCACAGTGAACAATATGGACCAGGAATCCCTGACCTCCCCAAAACAACGTTCTAGTGGGCAGTGACAGACAATATCCAACAAACAGATATATGCCAGTTTGTAATAAGCACATGGGAGTCAAGTAAAGCAAATCAAGAGAGAAAGGACATGGCCAAGGGTGTTCTATTTGTGTAGTATGTTTAGGGAAGGCCTTTATGATATTTGAGCAGCTAAGACTCCAAGGGATTGACATTTGAGTTGCTGTTTTCTGAGATAAAAAATACTGTTGGAGAATGAAGTGTGTGTGTGTGTGTGTGTGTGTGAGAGAGAGAGTGTGTGTGTTATCCTGCTTGAGTTAATTAGATTGACAACATAAGTGCAGACTGTGGTCCAGGCACACTTGAGAATGAAGTGTGTGTGTGTGTGTGTGTGTGTGTGTGAGAGAGAGAGAGAGAGAGAGAGAGGAGAGGTAGAGAGAGGATAATAATGCCAACAAGAACATCCAAGGTTTTTATACATTAAGTTTGAGATGCCTCCTAGATATACACTTGGAGATATTCAGTAGTCAGTTGGATAGGGATAAAGATAAGAATTTGAGGATCACCTGTGTGCCCAAAGTACATAAAGCCATGATACTAGATGGGATCCCCAGGGAAAAAGGATGCTGAGGAAGTTCAAGGATTGAATGGCTTAAATAGTTGTCTTGTGTTCCATGTATAAATGAACCAAGATTTGTCTAACAGTTCTTTATTAATGGATATATCTAATGTTTTCCAATCTTAAGTATCACCAGTCTAAACATTCTATTAGTTACAGAAATGTGGAACATATCTATAAGATATCCATTTAATTAGGTGGGAAAATGGGAGGCAAGACCTAAACCCAGGTCATTCTGACTTCAAACACAGCTTTTCACAAACTGTTTCCCTCTGCTTTGGAGGGCAATGAGGTTTCTCACAGTAACCTTTATAGCCAACGTTCTGGCTTCTTCAGTATTGTGGGGATTATATTGGTCCACCTAAGAAATATTTGTTAATAAATTGTATCTTCCAAGTACCATGTTGGTGCTGGGTGTGATGGTGAGCAAGATGGACAGACTTCCTGACCTCAGAAAGCTGATAGCCTAAGGAATATAATAAGCTTGCGGAGGACATTGGGTGCCTGACTCTTTGTTGGTACCAAATCACTTTCTAGGTTCCTTTTCCATTTGGATACCAGTAGGATCAGAGGCCAAGTTGGCCTTTGATGAAGAAAATGAAAGAGCCTAGCTTGTATTCTTGTCCAGATTGGTTTTGCTGCCAAGGGAGCAGAGTATCCTGGCTCAATGTGCATGAGTTACTCAGGAATTCCTACAAGACCAAAACTTATTTTGAAATCATGAAGTAGTCCTGAATCTACAGAAATATTACATCAATGTCCCAAGGATGCATGGGTCAGTATATGGTGGGTTGCAGTACCCACCTGTGGTTTAAAAGGCTCTCAAGGTGCTGGAGTGTTTGATTTGAAACTGGGCTAGTCCTCCCTGGATGATGGATCCACAAAACCCATTGTAGGAAAGTGTTGTGTGGAGCTTTGGGTGGAGACACCTGAGAATAAGAAAAGACCTACATTGGAAGCCTGGCTCTACTAAATTTTGTGATCTTGGATGAGTCTGCAACTATTTTGAGCTTCAGTTTCTGCTCTGTCAAACAGAGTGGATGTGAGTTTATCTGCCCTGATACTCTGTTGTAGGCTGTAATGAGATAATGTATGCGAGGGGTAGCAGGAAACATGCAGTATATTCTGCAAAGGAGGATGATCTTGGTTCCCCAGTTTTGACTGAAATTGTTTCCACGTTCTCACACTTCACGTTAACATGAGATGTTTTACTGCTCAATTTATAAAGACTGGATTCAACTTTAGGACAAATGATGTATAGTTACTACTCAAACATGAATACACATACTTTCTTTTTTTTCAACTTTGGCTAATTTAAATAATTAATTGCTGTGCATTTTAATTATATATGTTGTTGCATACAACAATATCACCATAGACTAATGTCCATTAAGCATTATAAATTGCTATTTTAAAATAACTGTGTCTGAAACAATTCAAATTTGTCAAGGAAACTTTTAAAAAATGAGTTATAATTGACATATAACATTGTGTAAATTTAAGGTGTACAATGTGCTGATGTGATACCTTTATGTATTGAAGTATGATTACCACTGTAGGGTTAGCTCACACCTCTATCACATCACATAATTATCTTTTTTTGTGGTGGGAACAATTAAGATCTAGTGTCTTATCAGCATTGAAATTTATAATACAGCATTATTGTCTATAATTACTGGCTCTGCATTAGACCTGCAGGTCTTATTTATCCACTGGTTACAAATCTGTGCCCTTAAAAAACAACTCCTCAATTCCCCACCCCTCAGTCCTGGGGATCACCATTCTGCTCTCTGTTTTTATGAGTTTACCTTTTTTAGATTCTACATATAAGTGATGTTACAGTATTTGTCATGCTCTTGAATACACATATTTTCAACAAATTATAAGTACTATGAGGTATAGTCAACCTTAAATCTCCCCTCATGCCTATGGAGGATCATTAAACCAGAAGGACCACGGGATACACCTTCACCCTAAGCTCTGCACTCATTATTGTGGTTCATCAAAGAGTTCCCCAATGGTGCATGTGCCATGTCAGTCTCTAATACAGCAGCTGATTTCTCATGGTGAGACTTCGTTCCTTGACCTAACTATAGAGACCTCTCTGTCTCTCTGCACCTGCTCAAGATTCACACTTGAAATGTGGAGGTTTCCTTGGCTTTTTCTGAGTCTGCTTATTAGTGTTTCTAACTGCTATTGCACAGATTTGTGCAATGCTGAAATTTAGGGTTCTTTGCTTTCCTCTGATGTAATCTGGCTTAGTCTTTTGTAGCCTCACAAAATTTGTGTTGTAGCTACCTGTTGCTACCTAGAGGAGGGTGGAGGCCTTACGTCTTCTATTTCTCTTTGCCGTATGGGTTGATGGTGATGGGAGTAATTAGACCACCCTGGTTTCTGGTAGGAGAAGAACAGATTCCAGGTTTAATGTTACCTGACAAAGTGTCCTGTAACAGGTAGGAATCATTGAATCGTATTTTCTCTATGTGATTATCTCATACATGTTTCCACCCTGAATACATTGAGGTAAAGGGCTTGTCCCTGGAATAGAGCTATCACCAGATATAGCTGCAAAGAATATGGCCCAGGTGTAGTGGGGGAAACAAAAAAGGGCCTAGAGATCAGAGTTCACCTTGGGTCCCATTGTCTCTGCTTGGCCCAGCAAATATTTGTTTACCCAACATTTGCTTTTCCAACTTCATGTGAATTGCCTTCTTTCCCTTTGAAGTTCCAAAACACTACCCCCAACATTCTCTTTATCTTGAGCTGAAGATGGTATTTAAGGTGAGGTACTGTTAATATTAGACTCCCCATTTGAGATAGAGGTTCAGAGTAGTTAATTCGCTTCACGAGTATCACATAGCAAGAAATTGGATGGGCCAGGATTTGAACCTGCGTCTCTCTGATGTGAAACATTGCCCTGAAGCACCAAGTTATCCATGTCTTGGCTATTAATCTCTTTTAAGATTGTGGAGAGAAATTAACAATTCTCACTGGCAGTCAGCTTGTCTCTGTTTAAGAAAAGAAACCAAAAAAACCCACAAAAAGCAAAAAAGAAATCCCTAGAAATTGAGTTGAAAGGATGTAACGGGTCTCGCATAGCAGGCACTTGATAGATCTCAACTGAACCTGCCACATCCAGCCCCACCCCAGTGCTCTCATCAAACAAGGTCCCTGAGCATCCTTCCTAGGGGACACAGAGAGATGAAAACACCTGCCCTGCACAGCCTGCCAAACTCCACTAACATAACATTCCCTGGGAGTCAATTCCAGGTTTCATTATTGAATAAGCCAAGGGATATTCTGCGACACCAGGGGGCTCATTAAAAGTTTAAACACACTTCCCATCCCCACTTCATTTGTGGAAAAATTTTTAAAAGTCCCTAAGTTTTGGGCGCAGAGCTGAGGCAGATGAGGTCAGATGCATAGTTCAGGACCAAGGCACAGACAGAGCCACAGGTCCACCCCACTCTGGAGCAATGGTCCCCAGATAGTTTCTTGCTTACTTTTTTTTTTTGTAGGGTTTGTTATTATTATTATTTATTTATTTTTGACTGTGTTGGGTCTTTGTTTCTGTGCGAGGGCTTTCTCTAGTTGTGGCAAGCGGGGGCCACTCTTCATCGCTGTGCCCTGGCCTCTCACTGTCGCGGCCTCTCTTGTTGCAGAGCACAGGCTCCAGACGCGCAGGCTCAGTAGTTCTGGCTCACGGGCCTAGTTGCTCCACGGCATGTGGGATTTTCCCAGACCAGGGCTCGAGCCTGTGTCCCCTGCCTTGGCAGGCAGATTCTCAACCACTGTGCCACCAGGGAAGTCCTCTTGCTTACTTTTAAGCCCAAACTTTGATTGGCAGCAAGAGATATAAGTGGGAATTGGGGGTGGCCTTGTCTTCCCCCAAGCACAGGATTTCCAGAGCTCCAAACAGACCAATGCTGTAACATGTACCTTGGTGCCCTGGGCTGCCGAACTCAAGGCACACGAAGCAGCTAGTGTTGCATACTCCTATGAGCTGCGGCTTCTACCTCCTCAATCATAATGCTCAGTGCAGTTTGTGATATAAATTCCTGTTCAACAGCTCCCCTCTTCCCCCACTACACTGGCAGCTCCAAAAGGGTAGACCATTCTGGACTTGCTCACCATTGTGTTTCTACAGCCTGGCAACTAATAGGTGCTCAATAATACTTGCTAAAGAAACAAGCAAATTACTCTCTCATTATAACCCTATGGAAAGTCTGTGAGCTGAAAAATCCTTCTGAAATGTGAATGGCTGTTTCCTATTTTCTCTGAAATTCATTTTCAGGTGTTGAGTGGCATCACGGGAATTCCCCTGCCCTTGTGTGTGTATCATAGCCAGCAACCCCGGTGCAAGTGAGTGTCATATTGTGGCTGTTGGGTTTACGGAGTAAGGTCTTTTTTTTTTCAGACCCCTGCCTGTCTCCCTAGGCCACCATGAGTCACTCCCCCCTCCTTGCTGCCCAAGTGCCTTGTCACATTGACAGGTATTCTTCTGTTCCTGAAATGGACACAGACCTACCTCAGGTCCTTTGCACATGCTGTTCCTTTTGCTTACTGTACTTTTTCCTCTCCTTTTCCCTCTAGAGCAGAAAGACTTACTGAAATGCCACCTTCTCCATGAAGCCTCCCCCTAGTCTGCCCACACTCTGTGGATTTGGTCACTGGGCTTTCAGATCCCTCTGCTTTCCCTTCCTCCCACTTCTCACTCTTGTCTAAACGCAGTTACGTATCATCTGCTGCTCTCCTCCCCTGTAATGTGCACGAGAGCAGGCATGTCTGTCCTAGTCACTGTGCTCTCCCCAGAGATGGGCTCAGATATTCCATACACATCTCTTGAAGACATGGTTGCTGGGGCTGAAGATAAGAGTTATCCTCTGAGCTGGAGATAAGAGTTACCTCATGCACAGTCTTTAGGTACTGAGGCTGGTCATGCTTACCAAACTAATCAGCTAGTGTGGCCAGTTCTGACTTTTCCTAGTTGTCAAAGAACATAGCAAGTATGAGGCTTCCTTCTTCTATTTACCATTGCACAGCCTCAGAAATGAGGGCACCTCCTGAGCAAGCCAATGACCAAGGAATTGAAGAGCTCTTCAACTCCTCTTAACTGTCCAATCCTTAGTGGGAATTTTATCCTGTAAATATTTATGATACACCTAGTAGGTGTTAGCGGTAAAAGGTCACTGGGACACACATTTCATTTCTAAGAGGTTCTGGATGAGGGAGGGAGACAGGCAAGTACATATGTCATTCAGTTACTGCAAGATGAATGCAATGAAAATGTGACAAACTCAAGATAAAAAGATCCCCCAAAAGGAAATCCATCAATAATCAAATTGGTATAAACACTAAAGGGTATCTATCAGATTCATGTATTCAGGATCAGGTTGAATACACATGGGAAACTGCCAGCACACCCATTAACTCAAGGGCTTGGTGCAGTGGAGGAAAGTGGGTGGAGAACATTATTCTTGAGGGAGGGATGGGGTCTGACCTATCTCCTAATCCTTAGCCCTGAGCACAGGTTCTGGCACACACTAGGGACTGAGGAATGTTTGGGAAGGTAAACAACTTGAACTAATATTTACTGGTCATCCCGTAGGTCAAACCCAGTGGAGAGACCCAGAAATGCATGGGTCCTGCGTAGGAGAAAAGCTCAGGAAAGCTACAAAGCTGTGGTTCAAAGGGACTTTGGTTAAATGTCATTGCTTCTCCAGTGGCCACACACTGCTAGGCACATAGTAGGTGCTCAAAAAATATTTGTGGAGCAAATGAGAGAATAGCATCTACTGTTAAAGAAAAAGTTTGATATGAGAGTAGAGTGAGGGGAGTTTACCTTGACCAAGGACCTAGTCTCTGTCAGTCTCCTTACATGCATGGTGTCTCTTATCTGTGTAATTCAGCCCCATTTTACAAAAGAGAAAATGAGGCCCAAAGAGGCCTAGCCACGTGTCCTAGTCACAGCGCCCCCTCCAAGCAAGACTGCAAGATGCAGCTTAATGGTGACCCTGGTTTCCTGTACTCTGTCTCCAGACTTAGTATTGACCCCATTGTGTACTCCAGTCCCATTTCTTGACCTCTGGCCACACAGAAGCAGCACTAAAATATCTTTTTCTAAGTACAGGCTCCATTTCTTGGCTGGACATCTGTTCCTCTGATGTCCTTTAGCGTTATGTGCTGTGTCAGGGAAATTCCCTCAAATCCTGGGTCTTCTTGCTGTCCCAAGGGATATAGCTTAGTGGAAAGTATTGGCATGACCCTCAGTCCAGGCTGGCATCTGCCCTTACCATCTGGCTGCCCCAGTCCCTTCCTGTCCCCTCCTTCCAGCCCACTCTCCATCTATTTTTATCATCTTTAATTTCTTTCCTCAGTGTCTTATAATTTTCTACATACAGGTCTTTTGTCTCCTTACGTAGGTTTATTCCTAGATATATTATTTTTTTTTGTTGCAACGGTAAATGGGAGTGTTTTCTTAATTTCACTTTCAGATTTTTCATCATTAGTGTATAGGAATGTAAGAGATTTCTGTGCATT
>NC_041215.1:14064018-14071359 GCF_002837175.3 Physeter macrocephalus | reverse complement strand
TAGTATCATGTCATCTGCAAACAGTGACAGCTTTACTTCTTCTTTTCCAATTTGGATTCCTTTTATTTCTTTTTCTTCTCTGATTGCTGTGGCTAAAACTTCCAAAACTTTGTTGAATAATAGTGGTGAGAGTGGACAACCATGTCTTTTTCCTGATCTTAGAGGAAATGGTTTCAGTTTTTCACCATTGAGAATGATATTGGCTGTGGGATTGTCATATATGGCCTTTATTACGTTGAAGTAAGTTCCCTCTATGCCTACTTTCTGGAGGGTATTTATCATAAATGGTGTTCACTTTTGTCGAAAGCTTTCTCTGCATCTATTAAGATGATCATATGGTTTTTCTCCTATCAGTGATATTGGCCTGTGGTTTTCTTTCTTTGTAACATCTTTGTCTGGTTTTGGTATCAGGGTGATGGTGGCCTCGTAGAATGAGTTGAGGAGTGTTCCTCCCTCTGCTATATTTTGGAAGAGTTTGAGGAGGATAGGTGTTATCTCTTCTCTAAATGTTTGATAGAATTCTCCTGTGAAGCCATCTAGTTCTGGCTATTGTTTGTTGGAAGATTTTTAATCACAGTTTCAATTTCAGAGCTTGCAACTGAACTGTTTATATTTTCTATTTCTTCCCGGTTCAGTCTCGGAAGCTTGTGCTTTTCTAAGAATTTGTCCATTTCTTCCAGGTTGTCCATTTTATTGGCATATGCTTGCTTGTAGTAATCTCTCCTGATCCTTTGTATTTCTGCAGTATCAGTTGTTACTTCTCCTTTATGATTTCTAGTTCTATTGATTTGTGTCTTCTCCCTTTTCTCTTGATGAGTCTGGAAAATGGTTTATCAATTTTGTTTATCTTCTCAAAGAAGCAGCTTTTAGTTTTATTGATATTTGCTATCGTTTCCTTCATTGCTTTTTCATTTATTTCTGATCTGATCTTTATGATTTCTTTCATTCTGCTAAATTTGAGGGTTTTTTGTTCTTCTTTCTCTAATTGCTTTAGGTGTAAGGTTAGGTTATTTGAGATGTTTCTTGTCTCTTGAGGTAGGATTGTATTGCTATAAACTTCCCTCTTATAACAGCTTTTGCTGTATCCTATAGGTTTTGGGTCATCGTGTTTTCATTGTCATTTGTTTCTAGGTATTTTTTTATTTCCTCTTTGATTTCTTCAGAGATCTCCTAGTTATTAAGTAGTGTATTGTTTAGCTTCCATGAATTTGTATTTTTTACAGATTTTATCCTGTAATTGACATCTAGTCTCATAGCGTTGTGGTCGGAAAAGATACTTGATATGACTTCAATTTTCTTAAATTTACCCAGGCTTGATTTGTGAGCCAGGATATGATCTATCCTGGAGAATGTTCCATGAGCACTTGAGAAGAAAGTGTATTGTGTTGTTTTTGGATGGAATGTCCTATAAATATCAATTAAGTCCATCTTGTTTAATGTATCATTTAAAGCTTGTGTTTCCTCATTTATTTTCATTTTGGATGACCCGTCCATTGGTGAAAGTGGGGTGTTAAAGTCCCCTACTGTGATTGTGTTGCTGTCGATTTTCCTTTTATGGCTGCTAGCATTTGCCTTGTGTAGTGAGGTGCTCCTATGTTGGTGCATAAATATTTACAATTGTTATAGCTTCTTCTTGGATTGATCCCTTGATCATTATGTAGTGTCCTTTTTTGTCTCTTGAATAGTCTTTCTTTAAAAGTCTATTTTGTCTGATATGAGAATTGCTATTCCAGCTTTTTTTTTTATTTCCATTTGCATGGAATATCATTTTCCATCCCCTCACTTTCAGCCTGTATGTGTCTCTAGGTCTGATGTGGGTCTCGCTGTTAACCTTATGGGGATTCCCTTGTGTGTTATTTATTGTTTTTCCCTTGCTGTTTTTAATATTTTTTCTTTTATTTAATTTTTGATAGTTTGATTAATATGTGTCTTGTTGTGTTTCACTTTGGATTTATCCAAATGGGACTCTCTGTGCTTCCTGGACTTGATTGACTATTTCCTTTCCCATATTAGGGAAGTTTTGAACTATAATCTCTTCAAATATTTTCTCAGTCCGTTTCTTTTTCTCTCATTCTTCTGCCACCCCTATAATTCGAATGTTGGTGCTTTTAATGTTGTCCCAGATGTCTCTGATACTGTCCTCAATTCTTTTCATTCTTTTTTGTTTATTTTGCTCTGCAGTAGTTATTTCCACTATTTTATCTTCCAGGTCAGTTATCCATTCTTCTGCCTCAGTTATTCTGCTATTGATACCTCTAGAGAATTTTTAATTTCATTTATTGTGCATTCATCAATGTTTGTTTGCTCTTTAGTTCTTCTAGGTCCTTGTTAAACGTTTCTTGTATTTTCTCCTTTCTATTTTCAAGATTTTGGACCATCTTTACTATCATTACTCTGAATTCTTTTTCAGGTAGCCTGCCTATTTCCTCTTCATGTGTTTGCTCTGGTGGGTTTTTACCTTGCTCCTTCATCTGCTGCATGTTTCTCTGTCTTCTCATTTTGCTTAACTTACTGTGTTTGGGGTCTCCTTTTCGCAGGCTACAGGTTCCTAGTTTTTTCCTTGCTCCTTCATCTGCTGCATGTTTCTCTGTCTTCTCATTTTGCTTAACTTACTGTGTTTGGGGTCTCCTTTTCGCAGGCTACAGGTTCCTAGTTCCTGTTGTTTTGGTGTCTACCCTCAGTGGCTAAGGTTGATTCAGTGGGCTGTGTAGGCTTCCTGGTGGAGGGGAATGATGTCTGTGTTCTGGTGGATGAGACTGGATCTTGTCTTTGAAATGGGTAGGACCGCATCCGGTGGTGTGTTTTGGGGTGTCTGTGACCTTATTATGCTTTTAGGCAGCCTCTCTGCTAATGGGTGGTGTTTTGTTCCTGTCTTGCTTGTTGTTTGGCATATGGTATCCAGCACTGTATCTTGCTGGTCCTTGAGTCGAGCTGGGTCTTAGCATTGAGATGGAGATCTCTGGGACAGATTTCGCCATTTGATATTACATGGAGCCAGGATATCTGTGGTGGACCAATGTCCCGAACTCAGCTCTCCCACCTCAGCGGCACAGGCCTGACACATGGCCGGAGCACGAAGACCCTGTCAGCCATATGGCTGTCTCAATTCTGCTCTCCACCTCAACTCTGAAGCATGGAGAATGAAGACTGGGTTTCTGGCAGGCGGATTTTTAAACCACTGCACCACCAGGTAATTCTCTGAGCTGCATTTTGGCCTAATAGCCTGGAAACCTGGTTGTTCATGGTTGTAACAGCCTGGCACTGTCTTCTCCTTTCCTCCCCAGTTCTTCAACCTGCAAGGTCTGGATCCAGAGGAGGGTGGTGCTTTAGAGATTTCATCCTGGCCCCAGTCCCTCTGCTTCCCACAGGGACCAGACATCAGTCCCTCTGCTAGAACACTCCCTTTATCTGGGATCCAGGCTTTCCCGACCAATGTGGTTTCAGTCCTGTTCTGGGAACCTTGTCCTGTCCTCTCTGGGATGGCCCAGGGGAGCCTTTTATGGGGTATAGATGGTCTTGGCCTTTCGATATGCAGTGACCACACTGGACCCTCCCAGAAAGGGAAGGAGCCGTCAGGGTTGAGAGAGTAGGGGAGGGGTATAATCCTCCTTTGAATTCTTCCCTGGTCCAGTTAAGGGCAGTGTTGCCACCTCCATCTCCCAACCTAATCGTCCCCTTTGGTGCCACAGAATAGCCTAGCTCTTAGTAGAGGACAGAGGGCTGTTAGGGATGGTTTGGAGGCTGCATGTACCAATGTGGGTTGATCCCGGGAAGCCTGATGTCCCCCGGAGTCTCCCCAAGGACCCCACCTGACTCTGGGACCCAAGGGAGCCCCTCCGGCCTCCTGCACCAGGCTCCCCTGGGATGCCTTTGGAACATGCCTCTGGAGAAGAAAGGGATAACGTGAGGGAGCAGCCTCCCACCCTGCCCACTCCCTTCTGAGCTCCCTGTGGGAGTGAAGGGGCCCAGGGTCTCCTCTGCTACACACTTAGAGCACACAGGTAGCTGCCAATAGAGCGGTGTGTGTGCCCCTGTTGCCTTCCTGGAGAAGGTGATGCAAGCGTGGGATAGGGGGATGGGCTGTGGATTGTAGGACTGTTGGGTGTGGATCTTAGCATCAGAAACCCAGCTGAACAGAGTTCAGGGCAAGCAGTGCCTGAGCAAAGGCTCCTTACTCCTGAATTGTGCACCAGGCTCCGCTGGGTGCTCACACCCACGCGCATTTTTGCGCACCATTGTTCTCCCACAGATCGTAGAGTGAAAGTTGCCTGCTAGGAACACAGGCATCAGTCATCTTAGTGTTTCTGCAGTCTCATGCCGTGTGAGTGTTAGTCTGTGTGCACTTCCAGGTGTGCTGGAGGCCGGGGCTCTCTGCAGGTGTGTGTCCATCCTCGTGGGCGGGCTCTCTGCATCTAAGTGCAAAGGTCTGAGTGCAGGACTACTGCATGCATATCTGGTGGAAATCAGAGCCTAAAGCACCGTATATGGGGGGATAAAGGGGGGGTGGAATGTGAGGATGTGGATGTGTGTGGACACCCACGTGTAGGTGTGTGTGAGACGCAAGGGGCACCCATGTCCCAGTCTGTAGGAACAGGAAGCTGCCCACCTCTGAAGCTGTACTGAGTTGCCTCCCCTTCTCCCCTTCTGCTGTCACATACATCTGTGTGGAGGCTCAGAGGCTGCCCACAGCAGAAGGGAGGCTGAACCACAGACAGTGTGTTCTCTCTTGGCTCAGGGCTGGTCCCGAGCACTCTGAGACCCTCCCTTTCCGTTTTTGGGGACAGGCTGGGCTGTGAACCAGGGGAGAGGCAGTGCAGAGGTACAAGAGGGCTGAAGGAGGATCATTTTGCTTTATTAAAAAATGGAGGTAAAATTCACCTAATAAAGAATTAACCGTTTAAAAGTGTACATTTCAGTGGCATTTAGTACTTTCACAATGTGCAACTATTACCTCTATCTAATTGGAAAATATTGTCATCACCCTAAAGGAAACCTTGTTCTCTTCTCATTAGTAGTCACACCCCATCCTCCCTGCCCCAGCCCCTGGCAACAATTAATCTGCTTTTTGTACCTACAGGTTTGCTGTTTACCTATTTCATATTAATCGAATCAGACGATATTTGCGCCTGGCTTTTTTCACATAGCATAATGTTTACAAGGCTCATCCATGTTGTAGTAGGTGTCAGTACTACCTTTATTTCTGCTGTAAAAAACACAACATAAAATTTACCGTCTTAACCATATTTAAGTATGCAGTTTATTAGTGTTAAGTCTGTTCACATTGTTGCATAACAGATTTCCAGATATCTTTTCATCTCGCAAAACAGAAGCTCTAAACCTATTAAACAAAAATTCCCTATTTCCTCTCCCCCCAGTCCTTGGCAACTGCCATTCTACTCTCTATTTCTATGAATTTGACTACTTTAGAGACCTCATATAAGTGGAATCATACAGAATTTCTTTTTGGGGAACTGGCTGGTTACACTTAGCATAATGTTCCTGAGGTTCATTCACGCTGTAGCATGTCACAGGATTTTCTCCCTTTTAAAGCTGAATGGTGGGGCTTTCCTGGTGGCACAGTGGTTAAGAATCCACCTGCCAATGCAGGGGACACGGGTTCGAGCCCTGGTCCAGGAAGATCCCACATGCCGCAGAGCAACTAAGCCTGTGCGCCACAAATACTGAGGCTGCTCTCTAGAACCCACGAGCCACAACTACACAGCCCGTGAGCCACAACTACTGAGCCCATGTGCCACAACTACTGAAGCCCGCATGCCTAGAGGTCCGCAACAAAAGAAACCACCGCAATGAGAAGCTCGTGCACTGCAACAAAGAATAGCCCCCGCTAGCTGCAACTAGAGAAAGCCCGCATGCAGCAACGAAAACCCAATGCAGACGAAAATAAAATAAATTTAAAAATTAAAAAAAAAAATCTGAAAGGTATTTCATTGCATGGATAGACCACATTTTATTTGCCATTCATCTAACGATGGACATTTGGGTTGCTTCTATCTCATGGCTATTGTGACTAGTGCTACTATGAACAGGGATGTGCAGATATCTTTTTGACATCCTGCTTTCAATGTTTTTGCATACATATCCATATACATATGGTAGTTCTATTTTTAATTTTTGAGGAATATCCATACTGTTTTCCACAGCTGTTGTACCATTTTACAACCACACCAACAGTTCACAAGGGTTCCACCTTCTCCACATCCTCACCATTTTAAACGGCACAATTCAGTGGCATTTAGGACATTCACAAAATTGTGGAACTGTTACCTCTATTTAGTTCTATGAAATATAAATGTCTTCTATTTAGGAGACATTTCTTCACCCCAAAAGGAAATCTTGAACCCATTAACAGTCATTCCCCATTCTAACCTATTCCCATTCCCTAACAATCACTAATCTGTGTTCTATTTGATGTGTTTGCCTATTCTGGATATTTCAGATAAATGGAATCATACAACATGTGGTCTTTTGAGGCAGGCTTCTTTCAGTCAGCATAAATTCTTTAAGGTTCATCACGTTGTAGCATGTATCAGTTCTTTATTCCTTTGTATGGCTAAATGGTATTCCATTGTAGTGATACAGCACATTTCGTTCATCCATTCATGCATTAATCCACTTTCCATTTTTAAAAAATATTTTATTTTACATCAAGCTTCTTTGTGGCCGAGAGAGAGAGAGAGAGGACCAGAGGGAGAAAGAGAAGGACTGCTGTTGGAGCAGCTGCCCAGAAGGAGAGCTGCCCTCATAGGGAGCTGGGGCAGATGTGACTCTGTTACCACTCTGGGAAGGAGATGAGAGAACCCACGACTGAGCACTTTGGCTTCTCCATGAAGCAGGAGGTTGGGGATAGGAGAGTGTGGTAGGGATTGAAGAGAAGGGAGGAGGTTCAGAGAATAGCATTGGAGAATGACCAGAGATAGAGGGCCCAGCTGGGGTCAGAGAACAGGACTCTATGGTGATGCCAGTCAGTACCACATCCTTATGAGGGACTCATGCAAATTAGACCACACAACAACAGTAGTAGTTAAGAGTTTTAACGTGTGTCACCTCATTTAAGCACCACAGTAGCCCTGTGGAATAAGGAATATTATTCCTTTTCCAGGTGAGTTGTTAAGTAGGGGTGCTGAGAAATAAATAGAGCCTAAGTTCTTTCCATGTTGTAAGGGAGAGTTGTCTTCTAGCTGAAGGTAGCAATTAAGGAGTAGCTTGACCTTAAAATTCAGGAGGAAGTTGGTCATATGGAGATAGGGAGAAGCATAGAGCGACCAGCATGCTCAAAGACAGAAAAGCAAAAAAAAAAAAAGCAAAGCGAAAAAAAAAAAA
>NC_041215.1:14058664-14063904 GCF_002837175.3 Physeter macrocephalus | reverse complement strand
AGTAATAATATTAGGTCATATTAATTGTATTGTCCAGTATTTTTTTTAAATTAAATTTTTGCTATGTGCCAGTATGTGTGCTATGGCACTTAAGATTCATGATCTTATTTAAACCTCAACACATTATTATGAATACTATTTTGCAGATAGATTAACCGTGGCTTGGAGAGGTGAAGGAGCCTCTCCAGGAAGTCCTCCCAGGGAGAGCTCACTAGAGACTCTAAGTTCCTTCCCACTAGGACTTCTTCCCTTTCTCCCTAACCAGGTATGGCTGCCATGTTGGGACTAAACTACACCTCTGTGTCTGAATTCATCCTCATCGGTTTCTCCACCTTCCGGAAGCATCTCCTGCCCGCCTTCTTCCTGCTGTTCCTGCGGATGTACCTGTTCACGCTGCTGGGGAACCTGCCCATCACGGCCGCCATCTGGAGTGTGCGCAGTCTCCACACGCCCGTGTATGTCTTCCTGTGCACCCTCTCCATCTCTGAGATCCTCTACACCTTCGCCATCATCCCGCGCGCGCTGGCAGACCTGCTCTCCACAGACTGCCCCATCTCCTTCATGGCTTTTGCTAGTCAGATGTTCTTCTACTTCATGTTGGGCTTCACCCACTCCTTCCTGCTCACTGTCATGGGTTATGACCGCTACGTGGCCACGGTCCTCACACCCTTTCTCAGACTCATCATCTTTAGTCTCAGGAACAAGGAGCTGAAGAATGCCATGAATAAGACCTTCTTCAGCAAACTCTCTCCCTCCAGCATCTGAGTGGCCAGTGCAGAGGTGGTCAGAATATGTTAGAAGTATGACCATACCCTCATCTGTACAATGGGGTTAATAGTGACTACCTTGTAAGATTGGTGTAAAGATGTGTGTGTGTGTGACAACACCTATCACCTGTAGAGTAGGTGCTCAATAAATTAATTTTTCTTCTTCCTCCTATGGTCTGTGTAACTGATAATAATTTTATTTTTTAATCAAACAGTTTTATTGATATATATAATTCACATACTATATAATTCACCCAATTAAAGTACACAATTCACTTGGTCTTTAGTATATTCATAGAGTTATACAGTTGTCACCATAATCAATTGAAAATATTTTTGTCACTCAAAAAAGAAACCCATACCCTTTCCTTTCTTATCAGTCACTTCCTACTTCTTCCCAATGCCCTTACCTCCCAGGCCTAGGAAATCCCTTATCTGCTTTCTGTCTGCTTTGCCTATTCTGGATGTTTCATATAAATGGAATCATACATTATGTGGTCTTTTTGAGTAGGTTCTTTCACTTAGCACACATGTTCAAGGTTCTTCCATGTTGTAGGATGTATGAGAACTTCATTCCTTTTAATTACCAAATAATATTCTGTTGTATGGATATACTACATTTCTTCTTTCTGCTCATCATTTGTTGAACATTTCAATATTTCTACTTTTTGCTATTTTGAATAATGCTGCTATGAACATTTGTGTACAGGTTTTTGCTTGAATATATGGTTTCATTTCTGTTTTGTATATACCAAGGGGTGAAATTGCTGTGTCAAATGGTAATTCTATGTTTAAGTTTTTTTTAGAAACTTTCAGACTATATTCCAAAGCGGCTGAACGATTTTAAATTTCCACCAGGAAAGTAGTAGTGTTCAAATTTCTCCACATCCTTGCCAACACGTATTATTATCAGTCTGGTTGATTATATCTATCGTAGTGGGTATGAAGTAGTTTCTCATTGTGGTTTTGATTTGCATTTCCCCAATGAATAGTGATGTTGAGCATCTTAGCACATGCTTATTGGCCATTGCTATGTGTTCTTGGAGAAATGCTATTGATGTACTTTACCCATTAAAAAATTGGGTTGTCTTTTTCTGTTGACTTCTAATAACTTTTCATATTTTCTAGTTATAAGTTCCTTATCAGCTATGTGATTTTCAAATATTTTCTCACATTCTATGAGTTTTCTTCTCACTCTCTTGTTGATAGTCTTAGCAGTACAAAATATTTTAATTCTGATGTCATCAATTTATGTATCATTTTCTTTTATTGCTTAATCTTTTGGTATTATATCTAAGAAACTATTGCTTAATTCAAGGTCATGGAGATTCACACCTATGTAATCTTCTAAGAAATTTATAGTTTAAACTCTTACATTTAGGCCTTTGATCCATTTGGAGTTAATCTTTTAATATAGCATGTCTAGGGGCTGAATCATGATTTTGAGTGGTTCAGTGTGGTTGCAATCTCCTTGAAAATGACCATTCTATGAAATTCCATCATTACCCATGCTTGTGATTATATAATTTTGTGAGGGAGAGGAATCATCACACACATATGTGTGGGCATATATATTATTCAAGTTGGTTAGCAAGCAGTAACATTATTTCTGGCCATGGGAATGCTGGCACTGATGCTGATATAGCCATAGTAAAAAATTAATAATAGTCACTATATGAGCATACACTATCTGTTGAGCTGTATACTATATTCAGTACTTTTAATAGAGCATCTTTTTATTTCTAAAAACCTGTGAAAGAAAAAAACTCAATTTATGCCAGCAATGAATGGCTTGTTATGTACAATTTCCCACTGCCTTTGAAATCCTAGGAATAGCCTTGTTTCTGAGCTGAGTATTGGGCATGAGAATGGGGCAGGAGGAGAGATAGAGAGAGAGAGAGATTTGTCTACATAAGCAGTGGAATAGAGAGAGATATCCAGGAAAGAGAAAGGGAAAGAGTGGTTGTTGCACCTCATAGGGTTGCAGCCTTGCTTGTTGGGAAAAGGAAGAATGGGAGAAAGAGATGAAGATTCTATTACCGGTATTGATGCTATCTTTAGGGAAAGGGAGAGAAAATGATGACTCAGAGCTCAGAGCATGGTGAAGAATTAGATGTAAAAAACACAGAAGTTAAAAGTAGTTTTAAAAAGAGCTTCCACACAACATCAGTTGTAGGGCTTCTTCCTTACCTCCCTATGAAACCTCCAGTAATATGTCATGGTCATTACCTTGCTGAGATGAATTTGTTTGGTGATTGCATTGACGTTGGAACTTACTTCAGAATGGGCACAGGAGGAAACAGTCTCCCACTTGGAGTCTATTCCTCCTCATATCAGCTCACCCTGAATTGGAGTGAAAAAAAAAAATAAAGGGGGCATTATCGATGTGGCAAGTGAAATGCCCTCAAATGACCTGGCTCTTTGGTGCTGGCAATGAAACCTAGCAAGAATGATAATACATAGATGGTATTTACAATGTGCAGCTCCCAATACCTCTATAAGGGAACAAAATTTGCCACCCAAAATGTGTTTCTTTGGCATGAAAATTAATTTAGTCTATTTATTATTTTTTAACTATTAAAAAAATTGAAGTATAATTAATTTGCAATGTTGTGTTAGTTTCAGGTTTACAGCAAAGTGATTCATACATATTATATGTATGATATATATATTCTTTTTCAGATTCTTTTCCATTGTAGGTTATTACAAGATATTGAATATAGTTCCCTGTGCTATAAAATAGGTCCTTGTTGTTTATCTATTTTATATATAGTAGTGTGTATATATTAATTCCAAACACCTAATTTATCTCCCCCACCCCCACCCTGTTATCCCCTTTGGTAACCATAAGTTTGTTTTCTATTTCTGTGAGTCTATTTCTGTTTTGTAAATAAGTTCATGTGTACCCTTTTTTAAAGATTCCACATACAAGTGATATCATATGATATTTGTCTTTCTCTGTCTGACTTGCTTCACTTAATATGATAATCTCTAGGTCCATCCATGTAGCTGCAAATGGCATTATTTTATACTTTTTTATGGATGAGTAATATTCCTTTGTGTATATATATTCCATTGTTTGTATATATGTATAAATAAATACACACATACACACACACAACATCTTCTTTATCCATTCATCTGTCAATGGACATTTATTATTTATTTATTTATTTTTAATTAATTTATTTATTTACGGCTGCATTGGGTCTTCGTTGCTGTGTGCAGCTTTCTTTCTTTTTTTTTTTTTTTTTTTTTTTTTGCGGTACGCAGGCCTCTCACTGTTGTGGCCTCTCCCGTTGCGGAGCACAGGCTCCGGACGTGCAGGCTCAGCGGCAATGGCTCACAGGCGCAGCCGCTCCTCAGCATGTGGGACACTTCCGGACCGGGACACGAACCCGCGTCCCCTGCATCGGCAGGTGGACCCCCAACCACTGCGCCACCAGGGAAGCCCTACATCTTTATTTGCGGCGAGTAGGGGCTACTCTTCGTTGCAGTGCACGGGCTTCTCATTGTGGTGACTTCTCTTTGTTATGGAGCACGGGCTCTAGGTGAGTAGCCTTCAGTAGTTGTGGCACGCAGACTCAGTAGCTGTGTCTTGTGGGCTCTAGAGTGCAGGCTCAGTAGTGGTGGCACATGGGCTTAGTTGCTCCATGGAATGTGGGATCTTCCTGGACCAGGACTCGAACCCGTGTTCCCTGCATTGGCAGGTGGATTCTTAACCATTGTGCCACCAGGGAAGTCCCTCAGTGGACATTTAGGTTGTTTCCATGTCTTGGCTATTGTAAACAGTGCTGCTATGAACATTTGGGGTGTATGCATGTTTTCGCATTAGAGTTTTCTCTGTATATATGCCCAGGAGTAGTAATGCAGGATCAAAAGGTAACTTTATTTTTAGTTTTTTAAGGAATCTCCATACTGTTTTCCATAGTGTTTGCACCAATTTACATTCCAACCGATAGTGTAGGAGGATTCCTTTTTCTCCACACCCTCTCCAGTGTTTACTATTTGTAGACTTTTTAATGATGGCCATTCTGACTGGTGTGAGGTGATACTTCACTGTAGTTTTGATTTGTATTTCTCTAATAATTAGCAATATTGAGCATCTTTTCACATGCCTACTGGCCATCTATATGTCTTCTTTGGAGAAATGTCTATGTAAGTCTTCTGCCATTTTTTGATTGGGTTGTTTATTTGCTTTTTTGATACTAAGCTTATGAGCTGTTTGTGTATTTTGGAAATTAATCCCTTGTCAGTAGCATCATTCGCAAATATTTTCTCCCAGTTCATATGTTGTCTTTTTGTTTTGTTTAAGGTTTCCTTCACCATGCAAAAGGTTTTAAGCTTATTTAGGCCCCATTTGTTTATTTTTGTTTTTATTTTCTTTACTCTAGGAAAGAGATCCAAAAAATTATTGCTGTGATTTATGTCAAAGAGTGTTCTGCCTACGTTTTCCTCTAGGAGTTTTATAGT
>NC_041215.1:14047009-14057260 GCF_002837175.3 Physeter macrocephalus | reverse complement strand
AGCTTTCTTTCTTTTTTTTTTTTTTTTTTTTTTTGCGGTACGCAGGCCTCTCACTGTTGTGGCCTCTCCCGTTGCGGAGCACAGGCTCCGGACGTGCAGGCTCAGCGGCAATGGCTCACAGGCGCAGCCGCTCCTCAGCATGTGGGACACTCCCGGACCGGGACACGAACCCGCGTCCCCTGCATCGGCAGGTGGACCCCCAACCACTGCGCCACCAGGGATGCCCTACATCTTTATTTGCGGCGAGTAGGGGCTACTCTTCGTTGCAGTGCACGGGCTTCTCATTGTGGTGACTTCTCTTTGTTATGGAGCACGGGCTCTAGGTGAGTAGCCTTCAGTAGTTGTGGCACGCAGACTCAGTAGCTGTGTCTTGTGGGCTCTAGAGTGCAGGCTCAGTAGTGGTGGCACATGGGCTTAGTTGCTCCATGGAATGTGGGATCTTCCTGGACCAGGACTCGAACCCGTGTTCCCTGCATTGGCAGGTGGATTCTTAACCATTGTGCCACCAGGGAAGTCCCTCAGTGGACATTTAGGTTGTTTCCATGTCTTGGCTATTGTAAACAGTGCTGCTATGAACATTTGGGGTGTATGCATGTTTTCGCATTAGAGTTTTCTCTGTATATATGCCCAGGAGTAGTAATGCAGGATCAAAAGGTAACTTTATTTTTAGTTTTTTAAGGAATCTCCATACTGTTTTCCATAGTGTTTGCACCAATTTACATTCCAACCGATAGTGTAGGAGGATTCCTTTTTCTCCACACCCTCTCCAGTGTTTACTATTTGTAGACTTTTTAATGATGGCCATTCTGACTGGTGTGAGGTGATACTTCATTGTAGTTTTGATTTGTATTTCTCTAATAATTAGCAATATTGAGCATCTTTTCACATGCCTACTGGCCATCTATATGTCTTCTTTGGAGAAATGTCTATGTAAGTCTTCTGCCATTTTTTGATTGGGTTGTTTATTTGCTTTTTTGATACTAAGCTTATGAGCTGTTTGTGTATTTTGGAAATTAATCCCTTGTCAGTAGCATCATTCGCAAATATTTTCTCCCAGTTCATATGTTGTCTTTTTGTTTTGTTTAAGGTTTCCTTCACCATGCAAAAGGTTTTAAGCTTATTTAGGCCCCATTTGTTTATTTTTGTTTTTATTTTCTTTACTCTAGGAAAGAGATCCAAAAAATTATTGCTGTGATTTATGTCAAAGAGTGTTCTGCCTACGTTTTCCTCTAGGAGTTTTATAGTATCCAGTTTTACATTTAGGTCTTTAATCCATTTTGAATTTATTTTTGTATATGGTATTAGATAATGTTCTAATTTCATTATTTTACATGTAGTTGTCCAGTTTTCTCAGCACCACAAATTGAAGAGACTGTCTTTTCTCCATTGTATATTCTTGCCTCCCTTTTTGTAGATTAATTGACCATAAGTGCATGGGTTTATTTCTGGGCTTTCTATCCTGTATCATTGGTCTATATGTCTGTTTTTGTGCCAGTATCATACTGTTTCAATGGCTGTAGCTTCGTAGTATAGTCCAGGGAGTGTGATTCCTCCAGCTCTGTTCTTTCTCAAGATTGCTTTGGCTATTCAGGGTCTTTTGTGTTTCCATACAAATTAAATTTTTTTGTTCTAGTTCTGTGAAAAATGCCATTGGTAATTTGCTAGGGCTTGCCTTGAATCTGTAGATTGCCTTGTGAGGTATGGTCATTTTCACAATACTGATTTTTCCAATCCAAGAACACAGTATATTTTTCCATCTCTTGTGTCATCTCCAATTCCTTTTATCAGCGTCTTATAGTTTTCAGAGGATAGGTATTTTGCCTCCTTAGGTAGGCTTATTCCAGGGTATTTTATTCTTTTTGATGTGATGGTAAATTGGATTGTTTCCTTAATTTCTCTATCTGATATTTTGTTGTTAGTGTATAAAAATATCACAGATTTCTGTATATTATTTTTGTATCCAGCAACTTTACTGAACTCATTGATGTAGGTTCCTTTTTTTTTTTATAAAGAGATCTATTATGCTTGTTTATTTATTTATTTATTTTTGGCTGTGTTGGGTCTTCGTTTCTGTGTGAGGGCTTTCTCTAGTTGTGGCAAGCGGGGGCCACTCTTCATTGCGGTGCGCGGGCCTCTCACTGTCACGGCCTCTCTTGTTCTGGAGCACAGGCTCCAGAAGCGCAGGTTCAGTAGTTATGGCTCACGGGCCCAGTCGCTCCGCAGCATGTGGGATCCTCCCAGACCAGGGCTCGAACCCATGTCCCCTGCATTGGCAGGCAGATTCTCAACCACTGCGCCAAGAGGGAAGCCCAGGTTCCTTATTTTTAAGAAACAGAAGGCCAGGTAATCTTTCTTTCTATCTCCCCCTTAGCTACCAAAGAATTGATATAAAGGGTCTCTTCCTGTGATAGAGCTATCAGCAGAGGTATCTGCAAAGAATATGGGCTGGATGTGGTGGGGGAAACTCAAAAGAACCTAGAGATCAGAATTCACACTGGTTCCTATTTTCTCCATTTATCTTCATGTGAATTTCTTTCCGCATGTTGAATTCCCCAACCACTACCCCCATCATGCTCTTTATCTTTAGCTGAAGATGGTATTTAAGGTGAGGACTTCAGCCATTTTAGGAGGTTACTCAGTTTTCCTGGGTCTCTCCCATGTATACATGTTGTTAAATTTTGTTTGATTTTCTCCTGTTAATCTGGCTCATATCATTTTAATTCTTAGGTCAGCCAGAAGAACCTAGAAGAGTGAGGAAAATTTTTCCTCCCTGATACCTCTAATACCTCCCAACCTTACTCAGGAAGCTTCATAAATTAGCAGAGCAATATCCAGCTCTCCAGTTCAATTGTAGTGGAAGATTCAAACATAATCGAAATAAAGAGGGTGAGATGTCAAAGAGATAGCATGCTATTGACATTTGGCAAATAACCAAAACACATAGAAATTTTACCAATGAAATTTGGGTAACTAGGGGGAAATACATGAAAGGAGAATAAAAGTTTCAAAACATAGTTAAAAAGCAAACTTTTGGAAAAGATTCATTCCAGAAAATGGAAGAAAATTTTAGACAAGTGATTCAGGAAATTAAAAAAAAAAAAAGACTCTGAAACAAGAAGTGGAACAATGAACTGTAATGAAAAACAGCTGACAGGGTTAAGAAGGAAAATTGGAGAGAAAAATAATGCAACTGCTGACTTTCAAAACTGAATTAAACAAAAAATTCCCATAAAGGATAAACAAATTTGATACTTTAATTTTGCAGTTCTGCACACAGATGTTAAAAGATCAGACTGGAAGATCCTATTGAGGTACATAAAAGGAGTTCTGATTTTATGAAGCCCTAGTTCTTCTTGATGAGATTCAACCACAGACCAAGAGCCAACAGGTGCCCTGAGGGAAAGTTAAAAGACTTTGAAGAGTTCAAGAGGGCGTGAAAGGTTAAGAAGTAAATGGATGGGATCTGTGTAGTGTGCTGGCAGGATTCAACCATGTGGGGTCAGCCCAGTCCCCAGATCCTTCTTGATCTCAGCTCCTACCTCCATTCCTTTATTTCATCCCCCTGTGATGGATGGGAGGTTGGGGCAGAGCCAGGACCCCCCACTCGCCTACAATACCTGGCTGCCACTGGTGCATTTCCATTGCTGTCTCTGCCCCAACTATTTCTTGAGTGTTACAGCCCCTCCCTCCAGAAGTGATGGCCAAATCCTGGTAGGGAACTTGTCTCCACCCTTTGCACAGTTCAACCTACAGCTGTAAAGGAGGCACCAGGTCTTCAGTGTGCCCTGAGTGGTGTCACTCTCTGGCTGGGGTAGATGTTGGTGGTAGTAGCAAATATTCAAATGGTAACTTTGAAGGTCAAAGTAATGAAAAGTTCATGTGAACAGCAGTTGAACATGATAAGTTGGTTGCTTCCAAATGTCCAAAGGACACTGAAGTGTCCTTTGCCCTCAGCCAACTTCTAGGGGTTCAGAGCCAGGAATAGGGAGGGTAGAGACAGATGCAGGGAGATGTCATGTGCAATCATGTGTGCAATCATGCAACACATCCCTGACCTGGGGAGACTCCTGCTTTGTTTGTGAGGGGCTGAGCACCTTGGGATGGGTTTACTTGGGAGAGAGGGGATGTGAAAAGAGCCTTGGTTTTGAGGTGTCTGGTGAGCTCTTGCTGACCCATAGAAATTGAGAGGGGAGGGATAGGTACCATATAGGTGACATATTGTGGGCTCCTAGAATCCACTTTGCTTGGCCTCAGAGGGCCAGGAGTGCCTGGGAGTTTGCATTCCCCTTGGAAGCAGACCTTAACTAATGACTAATGTGCGCAGGTGTATAAACAGTCTAGTTCTCTTGAGGTGTGACCTGTAACATCACCAGAACCCCCTGGCTCAGGCCAAAGTTAATTTCTCTGGAGTTTTGTTTAATATTTCCCCTTGCTCATACTATAATTTTCTCACATGTCCCCTCACTCAAGGTCTCAAATCTGGTGACCTCAGCCTAAGATACCACCCAGCCCAAGCACCTCATGTCTAGGCCACATTTGTGTATTTGTTTGGGTATTTTCCCAGCAGATCAATCCTCTGGTGTAGGAGACCAGCAATGCTACAGAGAAGATGTTATCTTAGTCCTTGTGGTCAATCATTATATTAACTTATTTCTTTAAAGGAAGAAATAAATTCCAAGACTTGAAGTTGCTGGAAGTCTGTTTTTCTTCTGATTCTTGATCATGGTGCATTTCCTTTGTGTTTTGTATATTTTTCTCTCTGAGTTATATATATTTTTTGTAGTTTTATAGTTTTGTTTTGTTTTGTTTTGTTTGTTTGTTTGTTGGCCACACCACACAGCTTGCCAGATCTTAGTTTTAGTTCCCTGACCAGGGATTGAACCCAGAACTAAGTCCTAACCACTAGACCACTAGGGAATTCCTACAGTTACATATTTTGATTGAGATTTGATTTGTGGAACTTCTTTGAAGTCTGATTTGAAAATGAGTTTCTTCAGAGGGTTTGCTTCAGCCAGGCTCTTAGAGTACACTATTGGTCTGACATTGCCTAAATACTTGGCTGAAGGTTTTTCGACTGACAAGAAAGTGTTCATTTCAGTCTAGAAACCCACATTTGTACTTTCAAATTCTCCCAGGTAATTTTTTCTTCTCTGTTTATTGAAAAAGTATTATAGCCACTTTCCCTTGAATTCCCCTTGTAGTGGGTTGTTCTTATTTCTCATGTGGATTTTACACTTAATGGGGAGATGGATTCCTTACACTTTCCAAATCTGGCAGGCTCTGGGTTTTGTTTTCTCTTCCCTGTACCTAAAGACCTTGGAAACCAAAACTTAGTTTCATTTGCATCAGCACATGCCCTAAAGGTAAAAGCTAGCTGGCCTTCTCTGCTTGTCTCCCTGGGATCCTTCCTTCATCCAGACTCTAGCTGGAGAACACTTCCTTCCAAACTCAATAATTTTTCTAAGAATATGGTTTTTATATTTTCCCATTATTTTTAGCTGTTCTTGGTGAGAAGTATGATCCAGGTATCAGGCTCACACACTATAGCTAGAAAAAGAAGTCATAGTTGAATTTTTCATGTAAATTCCACTGTTCTCTGAGACCAATTGCATTCAAGTGATGGAGCACATGGTGAAGTTAGAGAATCTCAGAGGCATAAGACCCTTAAAAGGCCACCTAAAGACAGTGGTGCTAGGACAGTAGAAAAGGGTGTAACACCAAGAATGTTGATCTCCACCCATTTCTACAAGGTTTAAGTCACTTGTAGCCACTGCAGTTGCTGACTGATAGTGACAGGGATAGAGTAGGATAAGGAAATAGTTACTTTGAAAATCCCACTAGGGGGATTAAAAACAGAAGGAATTTTAAGGGAGTTTAGGAGACTGTTATAAGCTAATGACCACACAAGAAAATAATCCAGTAACCAAGCAACAGTCTACATATGTAGTTAAAGCACAAGACAATAGATATGGGGTCTACATCTTATTACATGAAGTCAGGGAGTTAACGGTCCTTGAAGAGAAGCATTTTTGCAAGTAGCCAAGATAGGAATATAGGTGAAAGGGGAAAGAAACTAGGTGAAAGGGGATATACCGAAACCTGAGATGAATTACCATATGTTACCTCCTTTCTGGTAATATACATATGATTTAAATCGTGTCATGACAGTCCTGGTTAGACCATATAGGGTCAAAGGAGGAACTAATGTTGTAACCCTTGACATCTACCCCAAAATGAGGAAGAAGGTGGCCTTCTCCCCTCCCCATTTTTAATTAATTAATTAATTAATTAATTAATTTTTGTCTGCGTTGGGTCTTCGTTGCTGTGGGCAGGCTTTCTCTAGTTGCAGCAACCGAGAGTTACACTTCATTGTGGAGCATGGGCTTCTCATTGTGGTGGCTTCTCTTGTTGCAGAGCACGGACTCTAGGTGCATGGGTTTCAGAAGTTGTGGCGCACGGGCTCAGTAGTTGTGGCTCACGGGCTTAGTTGTTCCGTGGCATGTGGGATCTTCCTGGACCAGGCTTGAAGCCGTGTCCCCTGCATTGGCAGGCAGATTCTTAACCACTGTGGCATCAGGGAAGTCCCTCCATTTTTTTTTATTACAAAAATATAGCCATCGTTGTTCTTGGGGCTGTGCTGCTCCGTTGCCTGCCCGCTTGCATCTCTCACAAGCATCCTATGCTAATAAACTCACTCTTTGCCTATTGCCTTGCCTCATACTGAATTCTTTCTGTGACGAGACAAAAGATCCTGAGCTTCAGTAAGTCCTGACACCAGGTGAGCGGTTTCAATTAAAAGACAGTGGGTTTGGGCTTCCCTGGTGGCGCAGTGGTTGAGAGTCCACCTGCCAATGCAGGGAACGCGGGTTCATGCCCCGGTCTGGGAAGATCCCACATGCCGCGGAGTGGCTGGGCCCGTGAGCCATGGCCGCTGAGCCTGCGCGTCCGGAGCCTGTGCTCTGCAGCGGGAGAGGTCACAACAGTGAGAGGCCTGCGTACCGCAAAAAAAAAAGACAGTGGGTTCGAGTCCCCTCCTAAGTCCCAGCCTGTGGATTCAAGTCCCAATCTGAGTTTTGGCTGGGTTCAAGTCTCATCTGAGGAGGAGTGTGGTTTCAACAGAATACCCCAAAAGGAATTTTAATGAACCCAGATTCTTGAATCTTCCCATGTACAGGATATACACTAACACCATTAACTGAAATATTTGTTCCTTGTGACTAGCAGTAACATTTTACCAAGATGTATGCTTGACTGCATGTATTCCCTGGCAAAAATCATATATATACTGGCTTCTCTCCTTATTATCTTCAGAGCAGTCCCCTTAGAGCTACTGAGAGGCTGTCTCCTGGGCTATAGTCCTTAGTAAGACCCTGAACAAAATAAAACACACAACTCTCATGTTGTGTGTGTTTATTTCTGTAGACAGTTTTGGAGACCATGAGGGGACCTAGAGCAGATTTCTCTCCTTTGCCTGAACCCTATGAATATCCAGAGCCTTGGTACCAGCAAGCGCCCCTTGTGCCTGTTCATTATCTTGGCAAGTCCAGACAACTGGTGAGTTTCTTCTGGGTCTTGATCTCCTGTCTTGGTTGGTTATCCTGAGATTTTCAGTGGTTATAAACTCCTCACCGCAAGGAATAGGTTTCCTTGAACTTAAATTCAAGAAGAGGTACCTGGATTCCCCAGTTGAAAGACACTGAGAAGGTTGCTCAGTTGAAAGACACTGAGAAGGTTCAGACTGGATGATTAGGTAAGGGGCTGACCTGGCATCTTTCCATGAACTGGCTACATTAACAGTTTGTCAGAATAAAAGTGAAGCTACCATAAGAGGGCCTTCAGATCAAAAGATAAGGGACACAGCTCCTCCCAGCTAGCTTTGGCTTTCTCCGGCAACTGAGAAATTTATGGGAGTGTTGGAGCCAAGTCCTTATTTGTGCAATGGTCTCATAGGGTAACCCACACATTAATTTAAAATATTGCTTGTCTGGGGATACACAGATAAGGATAGGCCAACCCGTGCTTCAGGCACCATCACAGTTTTAGACTGCTGGAGGGAGAAACCAAGACACATTAAAAAAGCTGAAATGACTCTAAGGTGACACCTAGAGGAGTGAAGTTCACAAACAGCACACTGGCCCACCACACAGTTTTCAACAGTAATTTTACTTGAGCAAACCAACTTTAAAATGGGAAATAAAGCCCCCCAAACAGAAGAGAATGGGGCACCTGATAGCCAACCTCTGACTATTACCCTAGCTGGGTTTATGTAGGTACATAGCTTATACTTCCAAGTACTTATTCAAATGAGGACTAAAAATCTCACCCTGAAATGACCAAGATGAGGTTCTTTTGACATTTCAAAATTGGCTTTTCTCATATGCAGTTAGAGAAAGCTGGCTTGATAAAACATCTTTCAAAATTTTGACTCTAAGAGAACAAAAGTCCTTCTAGGAGCTTACATTTCTCTCCCTGTGTCTTTGAGATGTAAATATTCTACCAGGTCTCTCAGGAAATGGTTATCTAGACCATTTCCAATTCTGGAAGGAGGAAGAAAGGGAAAAGAGGTCTTTTTAAACTGAAGTGAGTACACAATTTATTCCAACGATTATTTATAAACTAGTGAGTTTTATATTGAAATATCTGATTCAGATATTACAAATGAAAACTATGGGGTCTCTGTGTCTATTTGGATGTATGCAGTCTATGTATGTACATCATAGATATGATATGTTTCTACCTCAGGATGGTATTGCCAAAATTATTATTATTTTTAATTGTGGTATAGTTGTTTTTTAATGTTGCGTTAGTTTCTACTGTACAACGAAGTAAGGTAGAGTTCCCTGTGCTATACAGCCGGTTCTCATTAGTTATTTTATACATATTAGCATATATATGTCAATCCCAATCTCCCAATTCATCCCACTCCCGTTTCCCAACTTGGTGTCCATACTTTGTTCTCTATATCTGTGTCTCTATTTCTGCCTTGCAAACCAATTCATCTGTACCATTTTTCTAGATTCCACATATATGGGTTAATATATGATATTTGTTTTTCTCTTTCTGATTTACTTCACTCTGTATGACAGTCTACAGGTCCATCCAGTATCTACAAATGACCCAATTTCGTTCCTTTTTATGGCTGAGTAATATTCCATCACATATATGTACCACATCTTCTTTATCCATTCGTTTGTCGATGGATATTTAGGTTGCTTCCATGACCTGGCTATAGTAGATAGTGCTCCAATGAATATTGGGGTGCATGTGTCTTTTGAATTATGGCTTTCTCGGGGTATATGCCCAGTAGTGTGATAGCTGGGTCGTATGGTAGTTCCATTTTTAGTTTTTTAAGGAACCTCCATACTGTTCTCCACAGTGACTGTATCCATTTACATTCCCACCAAAAGTGCAAGAGGGTTCCCTTTCTCCACACCCTCTGCAGCATTTATTGTTTTAGATTTTCTGATGTTGCTCATTCTAACTGGTATGAGGTGATACCTCATTGTAGTTTTGATTTGCATTGCTCTAATAATTAGTGATGTTGAGCAGCTTTTCATGTGCCTCTTGGCCATCTGTATGTCTTCTTTGCAGAAATGTCTAGTTAGGTCTTCTGCCCATTTTTGGATTGGGTTGTTTGTTTTTTTGATATTGAGCTGCATGAGATGTTTGTGTATTTTGTAGATTAATCCTTTGTCGGTTGCTTCATTTGCAAATATTTTCTTCCATTGTGAGGGTTGTCTTTTCATCTGGTTATGGTTTTCTTTGCTGTGCAAAAGCTTTTATGTTTCATTAGGTCCCATTTGATTATTTTTGTTTTTACTTCCATTACTCTAGGAGGTGAGTAAAAAAGACCTCGCTGTGATTTATGTCAAAGAGTGTTCTTCCTATGTTTTCCTCTAAGAGTTTTATAGTGTCTGGTCTTACATTTAGGTCTTTAATCCATTTTGAGTTTATTTTTGTGTATGGTGTTAGGGAGTGTTCTAATTTCATTATTTTACATGTAGCTGTCCAGTTTTCCCAGCACCACTTATTGAAGAGACTGTCTTTTCTCCATCGTATATCCTTGCATCCTTTGTCATAGATTAGTTGGCCATAGGTGCGTGGGTTTATCTCTGGGTTTTCTATTCTGTTCCATTGATCTATATTTCTGTTTTTGTGCCAGTACCATATTGTCTTGATTACTGTAGCTTTGTAGTATAGTCTGAAGTCAGGGAGTCTGATTCCTCCAGCTCCGTTTTTTTCCCTCAAGAC
>NC_041215.1:14019904-14046746 GCF_002837175.3 Physeter macrocephalus | reverse complement strand
TTTATTCCTAGGTATTTTATTCTTTTTGTTGCAATGGTGAATGGGATTGTTTCTTTAATTTCTCTCTCTGATCTTTTGTTGTTAGTGTATATGAATGCAAGTTATTTCTGTGCATTAATTTTGTACCCTGCAAATTTACCAGATTCATTGATTAGCTCTAGTGGTTTTCTGGTGGCATCTTTAGGATTTTCTATGTATAGTATCATGTCATCTGCAAACAGTGACAGTTTTACTTCTTCTTTTCCATTTTGTGTTCCTTTTATTTCTTTTTCTTCTCTGATTCTCATTAATTTACTTTGTTTGTGGTCTCCTTTTCACAGGCTGCAGGTTCGTAGTTCTCATTGTTTTTGGTGTCTGCCCCCAGTGGGTAAGGTTGGTTCAGTGTCTTCTGTAGGTTTCTGGTGGGGGAGCCTGGTGCCTGTGTTCTGTTGGGTACAGCTGTATCTTGTCCTTCTGTTGAGCACGGCCACATCCAGTGATGTGTTTTGGTGTGTCTGTGAGCTTAGTATGACTTTAGGCAGCCAGTCTGCTAATGGGTGGGGCTGTGTTCTGTGTTGCTACTTGTTTGGCTGAGGCATTGCTGGCTGGAGCTTGCTGGCTGTTGGGTGGAGCCGGGTCTTAGTGTTGAGATGGAGACCTCTGGCGGAGCTCTCGTCCATTAATATTGCATGGGGCCGGGAGTTCTCTGGTGCTCCAACATCCTCAGTTCAGCTCTTCCATCTCAGAGGCTCATGCCCAACACCTGGCTGGAGCACCAAGTCCCTGCAAGCCACACAGCACAGAAGAATAGGAAAGAAGAAAATAAAAGGAAATGAACAGACACACAAAACCCCAAGATAAATGGTAAAAGCAAGACAACAGACAAAAACACACAAAGAAACACACAAACACACTAGCAAAAAGAAAAGAAAAAAATAAAAATAATAAAAAGAGAAAACAAGAAAGAAGAGAGCAACCAAACCAATAAGCCAATCCCAAAATGAAAACAAACACTAAAAACTAAACTAACATAAACAAAAAACCAAGAACATATCAAATGCAGAAAGCAAACTAAAACAAGGCAAAGAAAGCATAAAACAAACACACTTTTGGGAAGTCTGAGGTCTTCTGCCAACTTTCAGTAGGTGTTCTGTAGGAATTGTTCCACATGTAGATGTATTTTTAATGTATTTGTGGGGAGGAAGATGATCTCCATGCCCTACTTCTCTACCATCTTGAACGTCCTCCCAAAATTATTTTGTAAACAAGCTTTATTTAATTGGATTAAAGGAAATTAGGCACTTATATAATAAATTCTCAGAAATATAATAAACACTGACCCAAATGAATTTCAGGTTCATGTGCTCTAGGAAATGTTTGTATTAAATTAATATTCAGTATTAAAGTTAGTGTAAGATTGTTGCTTCAACTAATATAGACATGTCTTTAGAGACATCAACTGTAAGTATAATACTTATATTTACCAAGGCTTACTAAAACTCATGTAACATCATATTATCCCTTTACAAAATTTGTCAATTAAAAAAAAACTTGGGATGGTGGCTGACTTGTTCTAATGTCTCATGACATTGTCATGGGTAATCTAAACATAATTGTTGGGAACAAGTGAATTAAATAGATATAAATGGGATAAGAACTTTTAGGTGAACTCTTTAAGAATAAATATGTTTAATGGCATGTCTACTTAAAAATAGTTTCTCCAGATTTTTGGTAACTTGAAACTTTACAGTTTTGATAAGTTAAATGATGGAAGTTTATTGAATATCTAGATCATTCCCATATAAAATAAGATAATGAAGCATTAATTACTGAACATAGGCTTTCTTTTAAAGAGAAACTAAAGATATTTATGGCTATTAATAAATATGTTTGGCTCCACACTGAGAAGTTTTCTGTAAGAAAGCCCATGTTTTTAAAAATTATAAATGTTGGGCTTCCCTGGTGGTGCAGTGGTTGAGAGTCCGCCTGCCAATGCAGGGGACACGGGTTCGTGGCCTGGTCCGGAAAGATCCCACATGCCGTGGAGTGGCTAGGCCCGTGAGCCATGGCTGCTGAGCCTGCGTGTCCAGAGCCTGTGCTCCACAATGGGAGAGGCCACAACAGTAAGAGGCCCGCATACCGAAAAAAAAAATTATAAATGTTATTTATAAGTTTGCTAATCTACAGCATGATAATGTAAAAGACAGTTTATAATTGCTTACTTCTTAGTTTTCATTTTAGGTTTTAAAGGTTGAGAATTCTAATACATAAAATTAAAACTACTATTGTTAATTTTAAAAAACTTTGTGTGAAAAAAAGAAGGTATAAGGAATGGAAATGCATTTTGTGAAGGGAAAAGAAAGTAATCTTGTCTTAAAGGGAGGTTGAGACAGAGAAATAGAGACAGAGAGAGACAGAGAGAGAGAGAAGAAATACACAAACAGAGGACAAAATCTGAAGGTAAAAAGGAAATTACAAAAGGTTTATGGGAAAGGATGCTGCTAAAAAGGCATAATCAGGACTGAGTAAGTTAAGATTAGGATAAATTTAATTGAGTAAATGAATTTTTTAAATTGAAGTATAGATAATTTACAATAATATATTAGTTTCAGGTGTACAATATAGTGATTCAATATTTTTATAGATTATGTTCCATTTAAAGTTAATATAAAATATTGGCTATATTCCCTGTGCTGTACAATGTATTTTTGTAGTTTACTTTTATTTTATACATAGTAGTTTTTACCTCTTAATCCCTTACCTGTATACTGCCCTTTCCCTTTTCCTACTCCTCACTGGTAACCACTAGATTGTTCTCTATATCTCTGAGTCTGTTTCTGTTTTGTTATATTCATTTCTTTGTTTTATTTTTTAGATTCCATGTATATGCGGTAACATACAGTATTTGTCTTTCTTTGTCTGACTTATTTCACTAAGCATAATACCCTCCAGGTCAATATGTTGTTGCAAAAGCAAAATTTCATACTTTTTTATGGCTGAGTAATATTCCATTGCATATATACCACATCTTTATCCATTCATCTGTTGATGAACACTTAGGTTGCTTCCATAGCTTGGCTCTTGTAAATAATGCGGATATGAACATTGGGGTGCAAGTATCTTTTCAAATTAGTGCTTTCACTTTCTTCAGATATATACCCATGAGTGGAATTTCTGGAACACAGTGTTGTTCTATTTTGTTTCTGTTTTTTTTTTTTTTTGAGAAAACTCCATACTGTTTTCCATAGGAGATGCACCAATATACAGGGTAGCAGGGTCCCTTTTCTCCACATCCTTGCCAACATTTGTTATTTTTAGACTTTTTGACAATAACAATTCTGACAGGTGTGAGATAATATCTCATCATAGTGTTTATTTGCATTTCTCTGGTTGAACATCTTTCATGTGTCTTCTGGCCATAGGCATATCTCCCTTGGAAAATTGTCTTTTTTAAAAAAAATATTTATTTTCTTCATTTTTTTGGCTGAGTTGGGTCTTAATTTTGGCAGGCAGGATCTTGGTTGAAGCATGCAGGATCTTTCATTGTGGTGCATGGTCTCTTCGTTGTGGCTCATGGGCTTCTCTCTAGTGGCATGCAGGCTTCTCTTTAGTTGTGGTGTGCATTTTACTCTCTCTAGTTGTGGCGCACAGGCTCCAGAGCATGTGTGTTCTGTAGTTTGTGGCACGCAGGCTCTCTTATTGTGGCACACAAGCTCAGTAGTTGTGGTACACAGGTTTAGTTGCCCCGCGGCATGTGAGACGTTAGTTCCCTGACCAGGGATCGAACCTGCATCCCCTGCATTGGAAGGTGGATTCTTTACCACTGGACCACCGGGGAAGTGCCCAGAAAACCATCTTTCCAGGTCTTCTGCCCATTTAAAAATCAAGTTGTTTGGTTTTTTAAAACTTTGAGATGTATGAGTTGCTTATATATTTTGGATATTAACTCCATATTGATCATATCATTTGCAAATATTTTCTTATTGATCATATCGTTTGCAAAAAGTTGTCTTTTTGCTTTGTTGATGCTTTTAAGTTTAATTAGGTCCCATTTGTTTATTTTTGCTTTTATTTCTTTTACTTTAGAAGACTATCCCAAGAAAATATTGCTATGATTTATGTCAAAGTGTGTTCTGCCTATATTCTCTTCTAGAAATTTTATGTTTTCAGGTCTTACATTTAGGTATTTAATCCATTATGAATTTATTTTTGTATGTGGTGCAAGAAATTGTGCTAATTTCATTATTTACATGTAGCTGTCCAATTTTCCCAGCACCACTTACTGAAGAGTTGTTTTTTCTCCATCTATATTCTTTTTTAAAAATTGAGGTATAGATAATATACTACATTATATTAGTTTCAGTTGTACAACATAATGATTAAATATTTTTACAGATTGTATTCCATTTAAAGTTATTACAAAACAATGGCTATATTTCCCAGTGCTGTAAAATGTATCTCTCTTGCTTATTTATTTTATACATAGTAGTGTGTGTCTCTTTATCCCATACATCTATCTCATCCATCCCCCCATTGGTAATCATCAAATTCAACAATAGCAACTGTTGTTTGTTCTCTATATCTGTGAGTCTGTTTCTGTTTTGTCATATACATTCATTTGTTTTATTTTTTAGATTCCACATGTAAGGGATAACATAGAGAATTTGTCTTTCTATGACTGACATTTCACTAAGCATTATACTCTCTAGGTCCATCCACATTGTTGTAAATGGCAAAATTTCATTCTTTTTTAATGGCTGCTTAATATTCCATCATATATAGATATCCGTCTGTTGAGTAGTACTTAGGTTGATCCCATGTCTTGGGTATTGTAAATAATGCTGCTATAAACATTGGGGTACAAGTATCTTTTTAAATCAGTGTTTTAACTTTCTTTGGATATATATCCAGTAGTGAGATTGCTGGATCATGTGGTAGTTCTATTTTTAGTTTTTGAGGAATATCCATACTGTTTTGCATAGTGGCTGCACCAGTTTGCAGTGTACTAGTGTTCCCTTTTTTTCTACATCTTCACTAACATTTGTTATTTATAGACTTTTGGACAATATCCTTTTTATAGGTGTGAGATGATATCTCATTGTAGTTTTGATTTGCACTTCTCTGGTGATTAGTGATGTTAAGCATTTTTCATGTGCCTGTTAGCTATCAACATGTCTTCTTTGGAAAAATGTCTATTCAGGTCATCTGCCATTTTTGAATTGGATTTTTTTTTCTGATATTGAGTTGTATGAGCTGTTTATAAATTTTGGATATTAACTCCTTATTAGTCATATCATTTGCAAATATTTTCTCCCATAAAGTATATTGTTTTTTCACTTTGTTGATGGTTTCCTTTGCTGTGCAAAAGCTTTTAACTTTAATTTGGTCTCATTTGTTTATTTTTGCTTCTACTTCTTTTGCCTTAAGAGACTGAGCCAAGAAAATATTGCTATGATTTATGGCAAAGTGTGTTCTGCCTATGTTTTCTACTAGGAATTTTATGGCTTCAGGTCTTACTTTTAGGTATTTAACCCATTATGAATTTTTTATATGGTGTTGGAGAATGTTCTAAACTCATTCTTTTACATGTAACTGTCCAGTTTTCCCAGTGCCAATTATTGAAGAGATTGTCTTTTCTCCATTGTATATTCCTGCCTCCTTTGTCATAGATTATTGACTATAAGTGCATGGGTTTATTTCTGGGTTCCCTATTCTGTTCCACTGACCTATGGTTCTGTTTTTGTGCCAGTAATCAAACCATGCTGTTTTGATTACTGTAGCTTGAAGTCAGGGGCTGTGATACCTTCAGGTTTGTTCTTTTTTCTCAAGATTGCTTTAGAAATTTGGGATCTTTTGTGGCTCCATATAAATCTTAGGTTTATTTGTTGTAGTTCTGTGAAAAGTGTGATGGGTATTTGATAGGGATTGGATTAAATCTGTAGATTGCTTTTGGTAATATGGACATTATAACAATATTATCCTTCTATCCATGAATATGGGATATCTTTCAATTTTGGGGTATCATCTTCGATTTCTTTCATCAATATTTTATAGTTTTCAGAGAAAAGGTCTTTCACCTCTTTAGTTAAGTTTGTTCCCAGGTATTTTATTCTTTTTGATGTGATTTTCAATGGGATTTCTTGCTTTGTCTTTCTGATAGTTCATTATTAGTATAGAGAAAAGCCACAGATTTCTGTATATTAGTCATATATGCTACAACTTTACTGAATTCATTTATTAGTTGTGATAGTTTTTTTAGTGGAAACTTTAGGGTTTTCTATAAATAGTGCCATATCATCTTCAAATAGAGAAATTTTTACTTTTCTTTTCCAGTTTTTACATTTCTTTTCCTTGTCAGATTGCTGTGACTAGGATTTACAGTATTATGTCAAATAGAAGTGGCCAGAGTGGGCATCCTTGTCCTGATCCTGATTTTAGAGGAACAGTTTTTGGCTTTTCATTCAGTTATAATGTTAACTGTGGGATTGTCGTAAATGGTCTTTATTATGTTGAGATATGTTCCCTCTGTACAAACATTGATGAAAGTTTTTATCATGAATGGATGTAGAATTTTGTCAAATAATTTTTCTGCTTCTATTGAGATAACCATGTGATTTTCATCCTTCCTTTTGTCTATGTGGTGTATCACACTGATTGGCATGTGGATATTGAATCATCCTTGCATCCCTGGAATGAATCCCACTTGATAATCGTGTATAACCCTTTTTATATATTGTTGAATTTGGTTTGCTAATTTTTTTGAGGATTTTCATCTATATTCATCAGAGATATTGGCCAGTAATTTTCTCCTTTTTTTGTAGTGTTTTTGTCTGGTTTTTGTATCAGGGTAATGGTGGTCTCATATGATGAATTTGGGAGTGTTCCATCCTCTTCAATTTTTTTGCAATATTTTGAGAAGGATAGGTATTAGTTATTCTTTATATATTTTGTTGAATTCCCCTGTGAATCTGTTTGGTCCTAGACTCTTGTTTGCTAAATAACCATTGGGTCAATAGGGAAGCCAAAGGAGAAATAAAAAAAAAAACCTTGAAGTGAATGAAAATGGATAACAACATAACAAAACTTGGAATACAACAAAAGTAGTTCTAAGAGGGAAGTTTATTGTGATAAACACCTACATTAAGAAAAAAGGAAAATTCCCAAATGAACAACTGAACTTTACATCTCAAGGAATTAGAAAAAGAAGAACAGACAAATCCCAAAGTTAGTAAAAGGGAAGAAATAAAAATAGATCAAAGCAGAAATAAATAATACATAGACTAGAAAAACAATAGAAAAGATCAATGAAACTAAGAGCTGCTTCTTTGAAAAATAAACAAAATTGACAAACATTTACTAGACTACCCAGGAGAAAAAAAGAAAGAAAGCTCAAATAAAATCAGAAATGAAAAAGGAGATATTAAAACTGATACCATAGAAATGCAAAGAATCAGAAGAGACTACTATGAACTATTATACACCAACAAATTGGACAATCTAGAAGAAATGATTAATTTCTTCAAACATAAAATCTACCAAGAATGACTCATGAAGAATTAGAAAATGTGAACAAATCAATAAAGAAAGAAAAGTAGAGAAATAAGTAAAGAAATAAATAAATAAGTAATATATATAAGTAAAATAAATAAGTAAAATAAATAAGTAAAGAAATTGAATCAGCTATCAAAAACTTTGCAGCAAAGTAAAGCCCAGAACCAGATGGTTTCACAGGTGAATTTTACCAAACACGTAATGAATCAATGCCAATCATTTTCAAACTCTTCCAAAAAATTGAAGAGGAGGGGACACTTCCAAACTCATTTACAATGCCAGCTTTACCATGATATCAAAGTCAGGTAACAACTCTACAAGAATAGAAAACTACTGGCCAATATCCTTGATGAATATAGATTCGAGTAATCTCAACAAAATGCTAGTAAGCCAAGTTCAAATGCGAATTAAAAGAATCATACATCAAGGGAGAGAGATCAAGATGGTGGAGTAAAAGGATGTGGAACTCACTTCCCCTTACAAACACATCTACATGTGGAACAATTCTCATGGAAATTAACTGGAGGCTGGCAGAAGAACTCCTATAAAACCAAGGCTGTAAGAAATATACACAAGTAATCTGGTGAGATGGGAAGAAAAACATCAGGTTGGGACCTGTGATCATGGGAGGGGTCCAAGAAAAAAAGGGAGAGTGAACACGTGGACACTCACCCTGGAGAGTGAGCTGGTCAAGCCACAGACTGGGAGTCCCTGTCTCCAGGTCCTATGAGTAGGAGACATGCCCCCTTGGCTGCTTGACTGAGACAGATAAAAAAGTTAGAGAAGCCTAGACTCAATTTGTGAGGAGTGTGTGGGTATTGGCTTGCCCCCAGACAGGGCAAAGAGTGGTCTGCCCTAGCAGCTGCTGCTTCCTCATGCTCCCCAGTCTGAGCTGAGGGAATTCCCCGGCCCCCATCACTCCACACCACAGCTTGGCACTGGATCTGGGCAGCCAGGAACCAGGAAAAGACTCAACATAGGCATGCAGAGGTGACTCAGGGGCCAAGGGCAGAGCCCACGTGGGGCAGCAGTGGCCATTGTTGGCAGTTACTCAAACAGAACCCAAGAACAAGCCTGACTTCTGATGGCAGTACAGCCACTCGAATTCCAAAACCTAATGAAGGAAACAGATATTCAGGTATAGGAAGCACAGAGGGCTCAACAAGATGAACCCAAACTCACGCCAAGACATATCATAATTAAAATGGAAAAAGAGAGAATTCTAAAGGCAACAAGAGAAAAACAAAGAGTCGTATGCAATGGATTGCCTATAAGACTGTCAGTCGATTTCTCTGCAGAAACTTTCAGGCCAGGAGGGAGCAGCATGATATATTAAAAGTGCTGAAAGGAGAAAACTTGAACAAGGCTACCCTACCCAGCAAGAATAGGAGAGATAAAGAACTTCTTAGACAAGCAAAAACTAAAAGAATTCAGCAATACTAAACCCATGCTGAAAGAAATGTTGAAGGGTCTTCTCTAAATGGAAAAGAAGTAAGAATCTATAGGAAAGGGAAAATCCCAATAGGAAAGGCATATATATGGTAAGCATTGAAGATCACTTAAATAAGCCAGCATGTAGATCAAAAGACAAAAAAATGTAAAAGCAACTATAACTACAGTAAATGGAAAAGGATAAGCATGAAGATGTAAAACATAACATCAAAAACAAAACGTGGGGGTAGGGGGGTAAAAAAATGTAGATTTTTTAGAATGTATTTGAACTTAAATGACTCTCAGTTTAAATCAAGTAGATATAATTATGGGTCAACATATATAAACCTCATGGTAACCACGAACCAAAAACCTACAATAGATACACAAAACCAAAAATAAATGCTCCCAAGCATACTACTAAAGAAACAGCAAAGCACAATGAGAGAAACAAAAAGAAGAAGAAATGAACAGAGAAGAACTACAGAAACAACTGGAAAACAAATAAAAAATGGCAATAAGTACATACCTATCAATAATTACTTTAAGTGCCAATGGACTAAATCCTCTGATCAAAAGACATAGGGTGGCTTATTGGATAAAAATAAGACCCTACAATATGCTGCCAACAGGAGACTCACTATGGTTAAAGACACGTACAGACTGAAAGCGAGGGGATGTAAAAAGATATTTCATGAAAATGGAAATGACAAGCAACACCCTTTTAACGTGCCTATGTTCTTACCTAAACACTGATCCCTCCTCCCTTTCTCTTTCCTCCCTTCCCACCCCCTTCCTCCCTTCCTCATCTTCCATTCTTCATATGAACATTGTCTTATTACCAACCACCTTCTCCATCTCCCTCTAGTTCCCAGATTTTGCCCCATATTTTTTATCCAATTGAATGATGAGATCAATTTAAAGGATTCCATTCCTCCTAGCCTGCTCTCCCTATTGGTCTTGATCTCACTAGATCTAGTTCTTGCTCTCTCTATATATTACATTCTAACCTTCTTCACTCGATTCATGTCAATATGAAAAACCTCTTATTTATTTATTTTTTATTTTTTTTAACATCTTTATTGGAGTATAATTGCTTTACAATGGTGTGTTAGTTTCTTCTTTATAACAAAGTGAATCAGTTATACATATACATATGTTCCCATATCTCTTCCCTCTTGCATCTCCCTCCCTCCCACCCTCCCTATCCCACCCCTCTAGGTGGTCACAAAGCACCGAGCTGATCTCCCTGTGCCATGCGACTGCTTCCCACTAGCTATCTATAGCTCCAAAATGCATTGGTGAACTGTAGATAGTAAACCATTTTTTTGAGACAAATGCTTTATTTTCTTTTGTGTATTTCTTATAATTATGAAGGTAATAATAATAAAACACTAAACATAGTCCTTTACACATGGAAAAGACCTAGTTCTGGTGACATTTCGTATTATCTTTTGGTTATTTTGTTTATTCTTATTTTGGGGGATGGGGAAATAAAATCTTCTTGTTAATCCATTCAAGAAGAACCACGTGCATCAGGGTCCTGACACATCCATGTGGTGCTCCCCACCTGCCTACAGATAGATAACACATTCTTAGGCATAGATAATGGGATGGAGTTCATCTCACTGGGTATATATAAGAGATTATGATGATAGAGCCTATGCAAGTGGGGGAAATATTGGAGAAAAACAAATAGGTGGTATGCATCAAACTCCTATGGAGTGTGGGTATTTTACAGACCTGAAACATTACAAGAGTTCTATGAAGACAGACATTATTATTATTCCCAACTCTTCTATCATATTTCTCCACCACCAAACTGGCCCCTCAGAAGCTTAGAGGACAGAATGTTCTGTGGAAACTTCTCTTCATGGCGTTCTTCGGCTCCTTATTCCTGAGGCTGAAAATGATCAGGCTAAGAAAGGGGGTGAAGACTGTATAGGTGGTAGCCATCAGTGTGTTACTGTCCATAGAATGGGGGCCCTTGGGCTTGAGGTAGATGATAGAGGCAAAACCATAGTGCACCACCACTATGGTGAGGTGGGATACAGAGGTGGAGAAGGTCTTGTGCTGGCCCTCAGCAGAGGGGATCCTCAGGATGGCAGCCACAATGAAGACATAGGAGAGGACGATGAGGAATAAGCATCCCGGCAGGGCTGTGACACAAACCATGATCACAACCATGGTGACACAGGCTGTCTCCTTTCCACAGGCCAACTTCAAGAGAGAAAGCACGTGACAGAAAAAAATGTTGGATCTCATTAGACCCACAGACGGTGCAGTGAAAAATTATCAATGTCACCATCGTCCCCATGACTGAGCCACCAGTCCAGGACCAGGACACAAGACGGGCACAGTCACGTGTGCTCATGAGCATGTTGTAGCACAGGGGGTGGCAGATGGCCACATAGCGGTCATAGCCCATAATCATGAGCAGGAAGGAGTGGGTGAAGCCAAACGTGAAGGAGAAGAACATCTGACTGGCACAGACCACAAAGGTGATGGAGTGGTGGGTGGAGAGCATGTCAACTAACATGTGAGGAGTGATAGCAACAGTGAACAGAATCTCAGAGATGGAGAGGGCACACATTAAGAGGCACATGAGGGTGTGGAGGCTGTGCTTTCTCCAGATGGTGACCATGATGAGCAGGTTCCCCAGCAATGTGAACAGGTATATCAGCAGGTACAGCAGGAAGAAGGTGGGCAGGAGATGTTGAGAGAAGTTGGAGAAGCCGATGAGGATGAATTCAGACAACATGCTATAGTTCTGACCAGACAAGGATGCTGCATCTGGTGAGGTGAGATCAGAGACAGAATGTAGGCACAGTGGTTAAGACAAAGGCTCTTCTGAAGATTAAATGACTGTTAAAGACCTCTATACTATATAACTATTTGCTTAACTTTTCTGGGTCTCACAAGCTTCATCAGTAAGATGGAATAAATCGTAATACTTCTTACTATTTAGTTATGTGATTAAAGGTAAAATGAGATCAGTATATTAAGGGCTTAAGACATCATTAGGCTATTGAGGTTTTTTTTTTTTGAATGAAAGATTCTTTAAATTCTATAATTCTTTGAAATGACTATTGTGTTTTTATTAACAGTGATGAAAAGAATAAAAGATTCCAGGTTTGTAATCATTAAGACAGACAGATGATCAGGGTCATAGTCTCTTGAATAATGTGCCTTTTCTAGAAAACATATATTTGGATTTTGCATTTCTAAAATTTTTTCTCTGAGAATTTTTGTACTTTAATTGAGTAACCCATTCATCTTTAAAAAAAAATAAATAAATTTATTTATTTATTTATTTTCAGCTGTGTTGGATCTTCGTTGCTGTGTGCGGGCTTTCTCTAGTTGCAGCAAGAGGGGGCCATTCTTCGTCGCGGTGCACAGGCCTCTCATTGTGGTGGCTTCTCTTGTTGAGGAGCACGGGTTCTAGGCACGCAGGCTTCAATAGTTGTGGCACACAGGCTCAGTAGTTGTGGCACATGGGCTTAGCTGCTCTGCAGCATGTGGGATCCTCCCAGACCAGGGCTTGAACCTGTGTCCCCTGCATTGGCAGGCAGATTCTCAACCACTGTGCCACCAGGGAAGTCCCATCTTTGTTTTAATACTGTTTTATTGGTACCCATTTGTGCCATCTTATCTCATATTCTGTATTTGCTCTTCTATAGGAACTGCATGGAAATTATGAAAATAAAAGGATGGACAAATATATGCTAGGCAAATGTGCACCAAAGAAAAGCTGAGGCAGCAATCTTGAAAGCAGAAAAAATGGAATTAAAAGAGACAATATTAATATTTCTGTTGCCATATGCCAGTAAAGGAACCAGGTTCCCTGGAGAAATGGTCTCAGCATGAAGCAAGCCTAGGACATCTCTGCAACAGTGAAATGGAACTTTCACTGAGCAACGTGTTAATGTTAAAGGATGCTGGAACCAGATTGAAAATGTGCTCATTGGCCACAGCTGAGCATCAAATAGAGTAATCATGTGCAAATGATGGAGGAACAGGCTAAATGACACCATGAGGAAGCCATCAGAGAAATTGAAGGTGGAACATTCCATATTACCATTGATCTGTTGTCATCAATAAGCCAGGATCAAGAAAAGGATGAAGAGAAATTCAAGGGACATAACAATCATATGCAGTATTGGGTATTATATTAGTATTGATTTAGATAAGCTAGTAGGAAATAGAGAAGATTTTGATTATGGTATGGATGAATGATGAATAATATTAAGGGATTATTATTAATTTTCCTATTAATTTTATGTTGGGTCTTGTTTTTTAGCCTTGAAGGTAAATATTAGTAGTTTAAAAGCATACTGAAATTTAAAACGTACACACACATGCACACACCAAGGGTCAAAGAGGAATATTTCATGAAGGTTAAAAGAACATTGTATCAACCTGCATATATATAATAACCTATATAACAATATACGTTTGAATATTAGGAATATATATTCAACACAACTTCAGTGAAAGAGTTATAAAATAGAAATAGCTAAATTAATACTAGCTAGATACGAAATTGAAGTTGGAATTTTTAACAGAGTTCAGAAATGCAATTTGGGTATTATTAATTACAAGGCATTAATAATATTTACACATTAGCTCCTGGATATATTTAGCCTCTTCACGAAACAAGATTAAACATTTTTTTTTCAAGCACATAGCGAACTTTAACAAAATTTTACCTTCTTTTAGGACAGAGAAATCCTCCATCCACTTCAAAGTATAAATAATGTATAGATTATAATACACAAAAGTTGGAAATCATTGGAGAAGGAATAGGTTTCCAAATCCATAAGTTAGAAGGATAAATATAGTATTAAATAATCTTGTTTTCAATAGTAAATCATAAAACAAATGAAATATTTATAATTAAATAATTTAAGCATCAAATGTCAATTTTTAAAAGCTAAAACAGTACCTTGAGGGAAATACACAGCTTTAAATTTATTTATCAAGAAACTTTACCCAGAAAAGCATGCTTAATACAACCAAAATCAGGTGATGGAAAAGATTAATAAGATAGAAACAAGGAAAAGATACCAATGAGAAGTCACAAAATTAAAATTGGGAGATAACTACAGAAATAATGGATTTTTTCAAATGAATAAAAATGGAAAGAAAAATAAGTTAAGAAATTGAAACAAAAATGAATAAATTATTAAAAATATAAAATTCCAAAACTGGTGCAAGAAAAAAATAGAGACCCTGGATATTCAAAAAAGTTGTAAAGAAATTGAAAAGATAAAAGACTTTCCCTTCCTATAATGATCAGCCCCAGTGGGTTTATAAGCTCGTGCTCATAAACCTTTAAGGAACAGATGATTAACATCTTATATTATATATGTTCTTCAAATAAAAGAAAAAAATGGAAAAAATTGAAATCTGCTGAGCTCATTTCATCAGGTTAATGCAATCTTGATTCTAAAACCAGGTAAGAATGTTATAAGAAAGGACAGGGACATATATACACTACCAAATGTAAATTAGACAGCCAGTGGGAAGCTGCCGCATAGCACAGGGAGATCACCTCTGTGCTTTGTGACCACCGAGAGGGGTGGGATAGGGAGGGTGGGAGGGAGGGAGACGCAAGAGGGAAGAGATATGGGAACATATGTATATGTATAACTGATTCACTTTGTTGTAAAGGAGAAACTAACACACTATTGTAAAACATTTATACTCTAATAAAGATGTTAAAATATATATATATATAAAAAAAGAAAAAGAAAGGACAATTATTGGCCCACTTTACCTATCCACGTTGATTTTAAAATCTATTATAAGACAACACCTAATCAATGAAATGGTCTATTAAAATTAGTAAATTATGATCGCGTGGTGTTGGTTAATCCCATGAATGACAAGATGGTGCAGCATCATGTGGTTCTTCACATAAATAAATTTGAAAAGAAAAATAATATAATTATTTTGATCAAGGAAGGAATATATTTTCTTAAATTCAACTCCTATTTATGAAGTTTTAAATTTTCATATAATTGACATATATAACATCATATTAGTTTTAAGTGTACAACATAATGATTTGACATATGTATGTCTATTTATGATTTTTTAAAAGCCCTTTTGCAGCATGAAATTGAAGGGGACTTTCTTAGCTAGATAAAGAATACATCCTACAAAACTAGCAAATAGTATACTAAGTGGGGAACTTTACATGCATTATTTTATGATCAGGAACAAGTCAAGGATACTCACTGTCTTTGCTGTTCTTTAACATGGGACTGAAAGTCATGAGCAATGCTACAAGGAAAGAGAAGGAAGAAGATACATAAGGATTGAAGGGAAGAGACATGATCATGTGTCCAGAAAGATAAAAGAATCAAGGTGTAATATGTTAGAACAATAAGAGAGTGTAATGCTGCAGAAGGCAAGATCAACTTCCAAAAATCATAGTATTTCTTGTACCATTACATCAGTAGTTATCATCAAAATATAGAATTTAAGTAAAAAGTAAAACAGTCTCAAGTGACACAAACTATATAGAAACAGCTCTCAAGCATTTTGGTATCAGGATGCCTTTACACTCAAAAATTATTGAGGTTCCTAAAGGGCATTTGTTTGGGTGGATTGTAACTATCAATTTTTACCACATTAGATATTAAAACTAAGAATCTTTTAAAATAGTTAGCTATTAGTACACTTAAAAAAATAATAAACCTATTACATTAGTATTAATAACATATTTATAGGAGAGTAATTACAATGTTCAAAAAACATTTAGTGAGAAGAGTTGCCTTCTTTTACATTTTTGCAAATAAGTCTAATGTCTGCCTTGATAGGAGACAACCTGATGCTCATATCTACTTCATTATTTAGTCTGTGGTAATATATTGTTTAAGTTGAATTATATGATGAAAACACATCCACACATGTAATTGTTAAATTAGGGACCTAATGGACCCCCAGGAAATGTCTCTGAGACCTCCAGGGATGCTCATCCTGCTTTGAAAAACACTGTTATACAATATCTATAAATTAACATAAAACATGCAATACATCCAAAGATAAAACTTTAAAGCACTAATAAAAATGTAGAAGGTGATCAGAGTACTAGAAAATAGTCTACACCCTCGAATGAGTTGAGCTAATTTTAACATGATTTCAGTTTTTCTCCAAATTATATCATCAGTGCAATTGCACTTACAGTTCCAGGGAATTGATTGTGAATTTAATGAAACTTGTCTAAAATTCCTTCTGAAAATCAAGTCAGTACAAAACTATAATAAACTTATAAAAATGGAGTAAACAGGGGAGATATGTCCTCCTGGGTAGTGAGACACATTATAGAGTCAATCATTTTTTTAAAGTGTGAACTTGGATTAAATAGGCGCTGATTAAATTGATTCTATATCTCAGAAAATGCCCCTTCATTATTCAAAACTTAATATATGATAAAGGTGGCAGCACAAATCAAAGGGAAAAAATACGATTGTTTACTACTTTCTGGTAGGAAATCTGTTCATTTTAGGAACAAAATAGATCTGAATTTCTGCCCAAGGACAAAAGCAAATGTGGAATCCAGATGGATTCAAGGCATAACTATGAAATATCAATTATAAGGTTAAGAGGAGAGAATGCAAGAGAATTACTTTGTTGATTTTAAAAAGCACAACATTTAAGGGGATTCTTTTAAAAATACATGAAAGCATCAACATTAAGGACTTTTGTTCCACAAAGGAAATCCTGGATAAAGTTATCAGGCAAATGAAACACTGGGGAAAAATAATTTGCATTGTATAGAACTGACAAAGGAATACAATCTAGAAAAATGAACAAAAAGTAGGAACCACAGTACAGATATGAGCACAGAATGTGAGCAGAGAAATCACGGAAGGAGTTATACAGGCAAATGGAAAGATGCTCAGTAAAAAGGAGGGAGGGAGTGATGGGAGAGAGAGAGAGAGAAAGAGAGACAGAGGAATGGAATTTCACTGTATAACTATTCAGTTCCCCAAATTAGAAAATCCTGTGTTGATTGGATTATGGGGAGAAAGGAATTCTCTTGCAATGCTGGTGAGAATGTAGAATGAAGAAAATTCAATATATACATGCTCTGTACACCAGCAAATTTGGTCCTAAGTGCCTATATTGATTTTTCAAACCTATTTATAGGGGAGCATATAAGAGGTTGTTCCTTGTAGCATTGCTGTAGTGGAGGAATTGGACAAACCTTCTTGTCCATAATTGGGGAGAGGGGAAGTAAGAGGATTGGATGCAAATATTGGAGCCCAAAGCAGGTGTTAGATATACACATAGCAATATAAAGGGATTTTTAAAACAATATTGAGTGAATGAAGCAAAAAAAATAGGATGAGTTCTCTAGCATAATCCCATTTGGGCACATTAAAAATATAGCACGTGAAACTACTCTGTATGAAACTGGAACAGTGGATGCGTGTCTTTACACATTTGTCAAACCCATCGAAGGTACAAGAGAAAGATTGAAGCTTAATGTGAACTTGGACTTTGGTTAATTATAATGTATCTATACTGGTTGATCAATTGTAACAAATGGACCACACTAATGCAAGATGTAAAAATAGAGGAAACTGGGTGCTGGCAGAGGAGGTAAGTGGGAACCCGCTATACTATCTGATCAATTTTTCTGTAAACCTAAAACTCCTATAATAAAATAAAGCCCATTAATTTAAGAAATAAAAAAATTAATTTAAAGAATATATACAAACTTGCAAGAATGTATACAAATCAAAGGGTACACATGAAGTATTTTTAGGTAATTGTCAAAACAAAAAGGAAATGGAGTGAAAGACAGGGAATAAATCTATGAAACATGAGAAGGACCTTGCACAAACTAATGATGATCAAAAGCCACAAACTGGAAATATCATTGCTCAAAACCTCTGTACCTGAAGTCCACCATAAAATTAAATGGACCCCCTAGTAGTCTCCCTAGGGCATTGTCTCTAAGAATCACCCACAGTAGGGGTCAGCCTGGAACTTGGAGGACACGGAACCACCAAGAGAGTGAGGAACTTGGCTGGAGTAAGGATGCTCTTTGGAGTGAGGAAGACTGCATTTGGGACCTGAAAAACACACCTTCTGACCACCTAAGCACCCACCCAGAAACCAAGACACTGGCATCAACTGCCTTCCATGCTTCTTCCTTCCCTTCACTCAGCATTCTCCTTCCCAACTACGTAGTTCCTGGTTTCTCCCACTCCTCTACACCAGTATGGCTCCATCCCCTCTTTCCTGGACCACTGCCCCAGGCTCCTCCCATGTGCCCTCCTCTGCTCCCACTCCACTCTGGCTTCTAAAGAGAGTTTTCTGAAATATATACAGGTATGCAGTCATCAGACCCAGGGTTAAAATCCCAGCTCTCACTGTGTGTCTTTGAGAAAGAACTTTCTAACACTGAGCCACCTCCGCCACAGCTGACAGTGGGAGTATCCAGAGATCTGCATTCAGTGGTCCATGAGGATTCACATGAAGGGCTTAAAGTTTACCTAATAAATGTAGTTATCACTGACTTTGAGACTGTGTTTGTTGTCATTATTCTGTACCTGATGGCACCAACTGGCCCCATTCTAAACTCATGGTCTCTGATCCCAGCAGAGCACTTAATACCTCTGTTAATCACACAAAGCAGTTCCCGCCAAGAGGCTGATCCAACCTCCACCCTCTCCTCCACCTCTACATCACTGCTATAGTCTACCTTCCCACTTCCTCCTTGGTGGAACGGCCATGATTATTAAGGCTGGCCTCTCCCATCTTCTCTGACAGGTGGACAGAATTCTGTCTCCTCTGGTCTCATGGAGGATGGCTCACACACAGGTGCTGAGCAGACATCACACACATCACTGAGTGCACTCAGCTCACACCTCTCTCCCACAGAGCCTCCTCGCCAGGTTAACAGGGACCACTTTGGGCCAGACCAGGGCAGAGAAACAAAGACAAGATAACCTAAAACAGGATTTCTCAGCTTCATCACTAGTGGTATTTGGGGCCAGATCATGCTTTGGCTGTCCTTTTCATTGCACAATGTTTAACGGCATCCCTGGCCTCAACTCACCAGATGCCAGTAGCAACCCCTCCCCACCATAAGTTGTGACAATCAAAAACGTTTCTGATATGTCCAAATGTCCACCATGGGGTAGAATCATCCTGGGTTGACAACTGCTGAATTAGAAGCTACAAAGGACACTAGGATAAGCAATAAGAAGGGACCCGGAGTGGGCAAAGTGAGAAGACCCCCAGCAGGTTTCTAAGAATAACATCCTCTCTTACTGCCCTTCTCCCTTGTCCAGACCCCATCCCCAGGCTGAACAGCACTACCCACAACTGTAGATTCTTCCTTCCTACCCTCTCTGTCCTGATCCTCCTCTGCCTGGGATGTCTCTTCCAAGAAATGACCAGCAGGGAAGAGCAGAAGAAGCTCTCCTTGTCACTGTCAGCAGCACCCACAGGCAGGTGTGCAGTCAGAGCTAGAAGCTCCTGGACCTGATACAGTGTGCTTTATCTCTGCTGCAGGCCCCAGCAGGCTGTTCCCAAGAATGTCTCCACGAAACCAACCTGAAAATGCAGTAATCAGAGACTAGAGAGACTTGGAGGGACCTCAGGTGGCCTTCTGGGATCTGCAGTCTCTACTTCCTCCTCCAACTATCTATACACAACAAAGATTCCCTGCTGTTCTCTCTGCCCTGTGTGATGGTACCCCCTACTGAGGGCTGAGGAGCTCCCAGTCTTGGGGGAGACAGGGCTGGATACAGATGCCTTCAACCCCTTGGGGTCAACGTAGGGTCAGAGGGAAGGCAGGAGCTGGAGGAACCCAGAGTAAGAATCCAGGGTTGTGCCCTGGGGTAAGGGCATTTGAAAGGCTTCCCAGAATAAGGTTAATTTGGAGCAGGGTCTTGGAGAGTGGTGTCTCTGGTGTAATATAAGTGCTCAATGTCTTCTAGCCACACTGGAAAACTCCACTTGTCTTCTCCATCTAGCTCTACCCTATCCCTGTTGTCCTAGTGATCCAAGACAGAAAGTCTGACATTACCATATGCCTCCCTATGATAAAATATAAATATTTGATCTTTTGGTCTTTGTCCCTGGTCCCTGACACTCAGTTCCTGAAACTGTTAGTATCTCAGGAGTAATAAAAGTGTCTTCTTTACGCTGATGAGAAGACTAGAGGCTCGGGGTCCCTAAGTAGCTTCAAGCTGCGGGCTGGTCTTCAGAAAGATCAAGGCATGATTAAAGGGTTGAAACTTTCACACCCACCCCTTAGACCTCCAGGGAGAGAAGAGGGGATGTAGATTGATTTAAGCATCAATGCCAATGATTTAATCAATCATGGCTCTATGATGAAACCTTTTTAGAAACTCCCTAAACAACAGGATTTGGAGAGCTTCCAGGTTGGTGAACACATAAAGGTGCTGGGAGAGTTGTGCATCTGAAGAGAGATGGAAGCTCCTCACTCCTTACCCCGGATTTGCCCTATGTTTCCCTTCCATTTGTCTGTTCCTGAGTTGTATCTTCTATACTAAACTGGTATTGGCAATTAAAGCACTTTCCTGAATTCTGTGAATCATTTTAGCAAAGCATAGAACCTGAAAGGGGGGGTGAGTTGTAGAAACTTCCAACTTTGTAGCCAGTGAGGACTAGTAGCTGAAGTCTTGTGGGACTGAGCCCTTCACCTGCGAATTCTGACACCAATTCCAGCTAGTTAGTGTCAGAATTGAATTGTAGGACACCACTGGTGTCCAGAGAGTTGGAGAACTGATCCTTGGTGTAGAAAGAAGCTACATATTTAATGTCATAAGTGTTCAGCAGCACTGTCCCCTCAACCTCTGTAATCAGCCTCAAATCTGACCGCTAAACTCATCTTGGATGCCCTCATCTATCTCCCCCCATCTCTCCCCATCACTCCCTGCATCTCCCCACACCCACCCCTGACCTCAGCAGCCTACTCCCCTCACAGCATTCAGAAAGAGCTCTCTACAATGAAGAATATGACCATGCTGCTTGTGCTTGAAACCAACTCCTTGGTACAGCAACCTTGGAAAACTGATTGGCAGTATCTATTCTAGGTGACATAGATATCTTCTATGACTCAGTAATTACACATCTAGGTACAGACCCAATGGAACAACACATAAGTATTGCCTACTAAAGGACACGTACTAGGGACTTCCCTGGTGGTCTAGTGGTTAAGACTTTGCCTTCCAATGCAGGGGGTGTGGGTTTGATACCTGGTCTGGGAGCTAAGATCCCACATGCCTCGTGGCCAAAAAACCAAAACATAAAACAGAAGCAGTATTGTAACATATTCGATAAAGACTTTAAAAGTGATCTGCATCAAAAAATCTTAAAAAAAAAAAAAGGACATGTACTAGATGTTCACAGGAATGCCATTCATAGGAACTCCAAAGTGGAAACAACCCAAATGTCTATGAATATGTTCACATCATGGAATATCATACAATTCTTTTTGTAAGTGTATTTAAAATATTTATGGGTATACAACACAGTGGTTTGATATATTTATACATTATAAAATGATCACTGAAATAAGACCAGTTACCATGTGTTATCCCTTTAGATTTTCTTTTAGCCTCTTCACATGCTTTGTAATCCACTGTCTCTGAATTACTAGTTACTTAAATTTCTATAGTATTAAACAGCATATTGAGACTACTTGTCTGTTTATTTGAAAGCAGAGTGTCTAAGTTGACTTTTCACATGTACCTGATTTGATTCTCATTTCTCAGAGCAGCTGAGGTGAGGAAAGAACACTATCAGCATAAACACTTAAAGGTCAAGCCAAAAAATAAAATAATAAAATAAAATATTTATGGTACCCAATTGCCCTTGGAACAAACTCTTCAAGTGGCCCTCATGGTCTTGCATGGTCTTGCCCTTCCCACCTGTATGGCTTCTCATTCCAGAACCTTCCAGCCACATCTAGCCCTCCAGGGCTCACCATACATACCATTGTGCCTGAATGTGCCATGCTTCTCTCACTATGAACCTTTGCACTTGCTATCCCCTCTTCCTAGAAATCCCTCTCCCACCTGCCTACCTCACCTGGATCATGTCTATTTACCCTTCAGGTCTTACTTTAGACATGACCCCTCTCCGGAAGCCTTCGTTAAAGCCACAGGCTAGTCTTTGATATAGGTTTAGCTCCCACGGGTTCTTAGGCTTCCCTCATCCCACCTCGGGCCACTGTGTGTTGTCATCTTTGGTTACATGACAGCTTCCCCACTGGACCATAAGAAGGGTAGAGATCAACTCTGTCCTTGTCATTGCTGGATCCTAGCACCTAGAAGATTTCCACATAAAATAATTATTTAATAAGTTTTTTTGACTATATAAATGAGGGCAAATGCTGTGAGGACATAGAGATATGGGAGTGTCAAACTGAGTTAATAGAAGAGGTGTTTCAACTGGAGAACTTTGTTGGACAAGGAAGAGATTCCCAAGCAATGTCCTGATGGCACTCTTGGCAGAGGGAATAATTTGAGCAAAGACATACAGGTGTGCTGAGCATGGAAGGAGGGAGATTATGAATTGCTTGAAGGGCCACATAGAATAATTGCTCTGGGCCCCAAAAAGAGGCCAGGTAAAGGGCACAGGCAGCTAGAAGGCAGAGGCAGATTCCAGTATGGACTGATGTAGTCCTGCCTTCCCTTTCACCTAAGCTCCAGGTAGACCTACATTGCCCTGGGTCTAGACATTTGGGGAAATGTGACATGGCTCACTTACGTAAATTGATAGCAGGTTTCCTCAGCTCAGGAGAAATCAGAAAGGAGCTTGGAGAGGGCCAGACATTCTGTCAACAAAAGAATTGCTGGGTTCCATGAACTCATTCTTTACTGATGCCCCTGGTACCCAGAAGCCAGGGAAGAAAGGAACCCATAGTATTGGCTCAGAAACGGAGTAGAGATGGTCTGGGGCAGACTCTTTGTTCCTTCTCACAGATCCCCTTGTCCAGATGACCATTCTACAGGAAGTAATTCTAGTGACTGTGATGAAGCATCTTGATGCAATCTTCAGATTCTTGGGTGCTGTTTTTTCCTAATGTTAACATTTCTCTGAAAAGACACAGATAACCCTAGGCAGAAAAAATACTCCTTTCTTGGCTCCAGGATTACAGACATGACTTTGTCCCACCAAAGCAAAACTCTGGTCTCTTTGATAATTGGATTCAAAAAGGAATACTCAAATCATAGCACTGCTAGAGCAGTCAACTGGTCAACCTCACTAGCTTTACAGAAGAAGAAACTGAGACTCAGAAAGAGAAAGTAATCAGATTTAGATCCTACTGTAGGTCTGTGCAGTCCTGGGCCCTGTCACGGCACCTTCTCTGAATGCCCAGCCCATGATTAGCTCTGTTCATGTCTATGTGGTACGATCACCTTAATTGTCTCCAACAGCCTGAGACTAGACCCTGGAACCAGCTTTGTGGATTTGGACAAGTGACTTGTTTTTTCTGATCTTCAATTTCCCCTTTAGTGAAAAACCAGTTTTTAAGGACAGAAAGTCCTGTGCATGTACAACACATAGCACATATTAGGTCCTTGGTCTGTCAAGCCTAAGGCACAGAGACCCTTGGGGAGGTATGATAACTTAAGACAGCCTCTGGCAGGAGTAGAGTGCTCTGGCAGTAGACACCCACACAGGCATTTTAGCATGTGACCTTGGCACATTATCAAATTTACCTAACCTCAGTTTCCTCAGGTGGAAAACATAGGTAAAAACAGAACTGCACCTCATAGTTTGCTGTGAGGATTCAAGGAGTTAATGTGCAAACAATGCCTGACATTTAGGAAGCACTCACAGAAAGGACTCTAGAATTATGATGATAGGGCACTGAATGCTAGGCTAAGAACTTTGTCGTTCATCCTAGAGGACTCTATCTGACCTTCAACACATATTGAGGAACAGGCTCTGGAATAGTCACAGGGAGCACAGAGACGAATGAGGTCCCATCTCTTCTCTTCAGACACTCCCATTTTGTCAGGGGGACCAGACCCATGAGAATAAAACTACACTAAGAGTGATGTGCTAGGGGATGTTGAAAAACAGTGAAGGAGGGGTATTTTATTGGGACCATAAGGAGTCAGTAGAAATTCTTCAAGAGGGTGGAGAGAAATCAATTCACCTGAAAGGATCCCAAATAAAAGTAAAAAGATGGGAAAATGCAGAGCATGGGCTAAAGGAATAAGAGGAGGGGCACTGAGGGAGATGGGGACCATAAGCTTCCAACACCTTTTCCTCTTGTTCAGAGCCGAGATGTAAACCAGGATTAGCCCTTGTGAATATTTGAAAGAGTTTCTGGCCTTAGATGTCATCTCACCAGTTTCATGAAGCCTTGTTGGAAAACTGGGCTGCATCTCTGCAAACTCCTTCTAGATATTGAACCTGCCTTCAGCCATAGCAGCAGCTCATTGTAGAGTCTGAGCTGCCCCAAACCCACAGCATTATTCTGGGAGACTCTACTCAGCCTTTGGAAGGAAACACAGACTACCCCACCTCGACTCAGTAAGCCTCACATATGACCCTTTCTAATGCATGTTGGAGCCCATGATATAAGATATCCAGTTGGCTGACCGTCAACTAATTTTGTTCGTGGAAGAACCTGGTTCTAGATTTCTGGTGTACTTTAGTATGAAAACTCCTTGCAGGTTCTCAGTGAAGCAGAGGGGGATATTTCACTTTAAACAATCACTCTAGGGCTTCCCTGGTGGTTCAGTGGTTAAGAATCCGCCTGCCAATGCAGAGGACACGGGTTTGAGCCCTGGTCCAGGAAGATCCCAAGTGCCGCAGAGCAATTAAGTCTGCGCACCACAACTACTAAGCCTGAACTCTAGAGCCACAAGCCACAACTACTGAAGCCCATATGCTCTGGGCCCATGTGACGCAACTACTGAGCCTGTGTGCTGCAACTACTGAAGCCCTTACAACTAGAGCCCATGCTTTACAACAAGAGAAGCCACCACATGAGGAGCCCACACACTGCTACGAAGAGTAGTCCCCACTCACCAAAACTAGAGAAAGCCCACTCACAGCAACGAAGGCCCAATGCAGCCATAAATAAATAAATAAATAAATAAATAAACAATCATGCTAAGGGCTTCTTTCTTTCTTTCCTTTTTTCGTTCAACATCTTTATTGGAGTATAATTGCTTTACAATGTTGTGTTAGTTTCTACTGTATAACAAAGGGCATCAGCTATACATATACATATATCCCTGTATCTCCTCCTTCTTGTGTCTCGCTCCCACCCTCCCTATCTCACCCCTCTAGGTGGAAACAAAGCACCGAGCTGATCTCCCTGTGCTATGTGGCTGCTTCCCAATAGCTATCTATTTTACATTTCGTAGTGTGTATATGTCCATGCCACTCTCTCACTTTGGCCCAGCTTACCATTCCCCTTCCCCATGCGCTCAAGTCCATTCTCTACGTCTGCGTCTTTATTCCTGTCCTGCCCCTAGGTTCTTCAGAACCATGTTTTTGTTGTTGTTTTTTTGTTTTACTTCTAGATTCCATATATATGTGTTAGCATACGGTATTTGTTTTTCTCTTTCTGACTTACTTCACTCTGTATGACAGTCTCTACATCCACCCACCTCACTACAAATAACTCAATTTCGTTTCTTTTTATGTCTGAGTAATATTCCAGTGTATATATATATATATATATATGCCATATCTTCTTTATCCATTCATCTGTCGATGGATACTTAGGTTGCTTCCATGTCCTGGCTATTGTAAATAGAGCTGCAATGAACACTGTGGTACATGACTCTTTTTGAATTATGGTTTCTCAGGGTATATAACCAGTAGTGGGATTGCTAGGTGGTATGGTAGTTCTATTTTTAGTTTTTAGAGGAACATCCATACTGTTCTCCATAGTGGCTGTATCAATTTACATTCCCACCAACAGTGCAAGAGACCTCCCTTTTCTCCACACCCTCTCCAGCATTTATTGTTTGTCGATTTTTTGATGATGGCCATTCTGACCGGTGTGAGATGATATCTCATTGTAGTTTTGATTTGCATTTCTCTAATAATTAGTGATGTTGAGCACATTTTCATGTGTCTCTTGGCAATTTGTATGACTTCTTTGGTGAAATATCTATTTAGGTCTTCTGTCCATTTTTTAATTGGGTTGGTTTTTTTTTGATATTGAGCTCCATGAGCTGCTTGTATATTTTGGAGATTAATCCTTTGTCAGCTGCTTCGTTTGCAAATATTTTCTCCCATTCTGAGGGTTGTCTTTTCATCTTGTTTATGGTTTCCTTTCCTGTGCAAAAGCTTTTATGTTTCATTAGGTCCCATTTGTTTATATTTGTTTTTATTTCCATTTCACTAGGAGGTGGGTCAAAAAGGATCTTGCTGTGATATATGTCATAGAGTTTTCTGCCTATGTTTTCCTCTAAGAGTTTTATAGTGTCTGGCCTTACATTTAAGTCTTTAAGCCATTTTGAGTTTATTTTTGTGTATGGTGTTAGGGAGTGTTCTAATTTAATTCTTTACATGTAGCTGTCCAGTTTTCCCAACACCACTTATTGAAAAGGCTGTCTTTTCTCCACTGTTATATTCTTGCCTCCTTTATCAAAGATAAGGTGATCATATGTGCGTGGGTTCATCTCTGGACTTTCTATCCTCTTCCATTGATCTGTATTTCTGTTTTTGTGCCAGTACCATTCTCTTTTGATTACTGTAGCTTTGTAGTATAGTCTGAGATCCAGGAGCCTGAACCCTCCAGGTCTGTTTTTTATTCTCAAGATTGCTTTGGCTATTCGGTGTCTTTTGTGTTTCCATACAAATTGTGAACTTTTTTGTTCTAGTTCTGTGAAAAATGCGATTGGTA
>NC_041215.1:14008701-14019665 GCF_002837175.3 Physeter macrocephalus | reverse complement strand
ATTCTCAAGATTGCTTTGGCTATTCGGTGTCTTTTGTGTTTCCATACAAATTGTGAACTTTTTTGTTCTAGTTCTGTGAAAAATGTGATTGGTAGTTTGATAGGGATTGCATTGAATCTGTAGATTGCTTTGGGTCATAGAGTCATTTTCACACGGTTGATTCTTCCAATCCAAGAACATGGTATATCTCTCCATCTGTATCATCTTTAATTTCTTTCATCAGTGTCTTATAGTTTTCTGAACACAGGTCTTTTGTCTCCTTAGGTAGGTTTATTTTATTTTTGTTTTTTGTTTTTTGTTTTTCTTGTGGTATGCAGGCCTCTCACTGTTGTGGCCTCTCCCATTGTGGAGCACAGGCTCTGGATGCGCAGGCTCAGCGGTCATGGCTCACGGGCCCAGCCGCTCCGCGGCATGTGGGATCTTCCCAGACTGGGGCACGAACCCATATCTCCTGCATTGGCAGGCAGACACTCAACCACTGCACCACCAGGGAAGCCCCTTAGGTAGGTTTATTCCTAGGTATCTTATTCTTTTCTTGCACTGGTAAATGGGACTGTTTCCTTAATTTCCATTTCAGAGTTTTCATCATTAGTGTATAGGAATGCAAGAGATTTCTGTGCATTAATTTTGTATCCTGCTACTTTACCAAATTCATTGATTAGATCTAGTAGTTTTCTGGTGGCATCTTTAGGATTCTCTATGTATAGTATCATGACATTTGCAAACAGTGACGGTTTTACTTCTTCTTTTCCTATTTGGATTCCTTTTATTTCTTTTTCTTCTCTGATTGCTGTGGCTATAACTTCCAAAACTATGCTGAATATTAGTACTGAAGGTGCGCAACCTTGTATTGTTCCTGATCTTAGAGGAAATAGTGTCAGTTTTTCACCATTAACAATGATGTTGGGGCTTCCCTGGTGGCGCAGTGGTTGAGAGTCCGCCTGCCGATGCAGGGGACATGGGTTCGTGCCCCGGTCCAGGAAGATCCCACATACCGCGGAGCGGCTGGGCCCGTGAGCCATGGCCGCTGAGCCTGCGTGTCCGGAGCCTGTGCCCCGCAACGGGAGAGGCCACAACAGTGAGAGGCCCGCATACCGAAAAAAAAAACAAAAAAACAATGATGTTGGCTGTGGGCTTGTCATACATGGCCTGTATTATGTTGAGGTAAGTTCCCTCTATGCCTACTTTCTAGAGGGCTCTTTTTTTTTTTTATCACAAATGTGTGTTGAATTTTGTCAAAAGCTTTTCCTGCATCTATTGAGATGATCATATGGCTTTTTTCCTTCAATTTTTTAATATGGTTTATCACATTGGTTGATTCTCGTATATTGAAGAATCCTTTCATTCCAGGGATAAACCCCACTTGATCATGGTGTATGATCCTTGTAATGTGCTGTTGGATTCTGTTTGCTAGTATTTTGTTGAGGATTTTTGCATCTTTGTTCATCAGTGATATTAGCTGGTAGTTTTCTTTCTTTGTGACATCTTTGACTGGTTTTTTATCAGGGTGATGGTGGTCTCATAGAGTGAGTTTGGCAGTGTTCCTCCCTCTGTTGTATTTTGGAAGAGTTTGAGAGGATAGGTGTTAGCTCTTCTCTAAATGTTTGTAAGAATTCGCCTGTGAAACCATCTGGTCCTGGATATTTTTGTAGTTGTTGGAAGTTTTAAAATCACAGTCTCAATCTCAGTGCTTGTGATTGGTCTGTTCATATTTTCTATTTCTTCCTGGTTCAGTCTCGGAAGGTTGTGCTTTTCTAAGAATTTGTCCATTCCTTCCAGGTTGTCCATTTTATTGGCATATAGTTGCTTGTAGTAATCTCTCATGATCTTTTGTATTTCTGCAGTGTCAGTTGTTACTTCTTTTTCATTTCTAATTCTATTGATTTGAGTCTTCTCCCTTTTTTCTTGATGAGTCTGGCTAATGGTTTATTAATTTTGTTTATCTTCTCAAAGAACCAGCTTTTAGTTTTATTGATCTTTGTATCATTTCCTTCATTTTTTCTTCATTTATTTTTGATCTGATCCTTATTATTTCTTTCCTTCTGATAACTTTGGGGGTTTTTTGTTCTTCTTTCTCTAATGGCTTTAGGTTTAAGTTTAGGTTGTTTATTGGAAGATTTTAAAGCACAGTTTCAATTTCAGTGCTTGTGATTGGTCTGTTTATGTTTTCTGTTTCTTCCTGGTTCAGTCTTGGAAGGTTGTGCTTTTCTAAGAATTTGTCCATTTTTTCCTAACCACCTAGAGGGATGGGATAGGGAGGTTGGGAGGGAGATGTAAGAGGGATAGGCTATGGGGATAAGCGTATATGTAGAGCAGATTCACTTTGTTATAAAGCAGAAACTAACGCACCAATGTAAAGCAATTATACTCCAATAAAGATGTTAAAAAAAAAAAGAATTCTCCTGTGAAGCCATCTGGTCCTGGGCTTTTGTTTGTTGGAAGATTTGTAATGACAGTTTCAATTTCAGTGTTTGTGATTGGTCTGTTTATATTTTGTATTTCTTCCTGATTCAGTCTTGGAAGGTTGTGCTTTTCTAAGAATTTGTCCATTTCTTCCAGGTTGTCCATTTTATTGGCATGTAGTTGCTTGTAGTAATCTCTCATGATTCTTTGTATTTCTGCAGTGGCAGCTGTAACTTCTCCTTTTTCATTTCTAGTTCTATTGATTTGTGTCTTCTCCCTTTTTTTCTGATGAGTCTGGCTAATGGTTTATCATTTTTCTTTTATCTTCTCAAAGAACCATCTTTTAGTCTTATTGATCTTTGCTATTGTTTCCTTTAATTCCTTTTCATTTATTTCTGATTGATCTTTATGATTTCTTTCCTTCTGCTAAGTTTGAAGTTTTTCTGTTCTTTTTTTCTCTAATTGCTCTGGGTGTAAGGTTAAGTTGTTCATTTGAGATTTTTTTTTTTCTTGAGGTAGGATTATATTGCTATAACCTCTCCTCTTAGAACTGCTTTTGCTGCATCCCATAGGTTTTATGTTGTCCTGTTTCCATTGCCTTTTTTTTCTTGGTATATTTTGATTTCTTCCTTGATTTCTTTAGTGATCTCTTAGTTATTGTGTAGTGTATTGTTTAGCCTCCATGTGTTTGTATTTGTTACAGTTTTTTCCCCTGTAATTGATATCTAGTCTCATAGTGTTGTTGTTGGAAAAGGTACTTGATATGATTTCAATTTTCTCAAATTTACCAAAGCTTGATTTGTGACCCAAGATATGATCTATCCTAGAAAGCGTTCCATGAGCACTTGAGAAGAAAGTGTATTCTGCTGTTTTTTAATGAAATGTCCTATAAAAATCAGTTAAGTCCATCTTGCTTGATCTATCATTTAAGGCTTGTGTTTCCTTATTTATTTTTATTTTTGATGATCTGTCCATTGATAAAAGTGGGGTGTTAAAATCCCCTACGATTATTGTGTTACTGTTGATTTATCCTTTTATGGCAGTTAGCTTGTGCCTTATGTATTTAGGTGCTCCTATGTTGGGTGCATAAATATTTACAATTGTTATATCTCCTTGGATTGATGCCTTGATTATTATGTAGTGTCCTTCTTTGTCTCTTGTCATAGTCTTTGTTTTAAAGTCTATTTTCTCGGGCTTCCCTGGTGGCGCAGCGGTTGCGCGTCCGCCTGCCGATGCAGGGGAACCGGGTTCGCGCCCCGGTCTGGGAGGATCCCACATGCCGAGGAGCGGCTGGGCCCGTGAGCCATGGCCGCTGAGCCTGCGCGTCCGGAGCCTGTCTTCCGCAACGGGAGAGGCCACAGCAGACGGAGGCCCGCATACCACCAAAAAAAAAAAAAGACATGAGGAAAACCTATCTTTGAAAAACCTATCTTTGAAATAGGATCATCCTCAGTGAAGAATAGTTTCTGAGGTCATATCCTTAATTTAGTAGATGTACTTTAAAATCTGTTAGAAATTGCCACCACCTTTGAAATGACTTTTTTACAGTCACTGTTTGCTATCCCCCAAACCACAGCTGTTGGCATTTTGATTGCTATTGAAATGAATAGCACTCCACATTGTGGCAATCACACCCATCATAAAAGTTAAATGAACATTCTTGTAATACCCGCTGGGATAGGACAGAGGTAGGAGATAAGGATTGAGCACACAGGATAAAATATGTCACTGACAAATTGAAGCTACTGCCTTAATACAGATTTGCATGGAATATATTTTTCCATACCCTTACTTTCAGTCTGTATGTGTCCCTAGGTCTGAAGTGGGTGTCTTGCAGACAGCACATATATGGGTCTTTTTTTTTTCTATCCATTCAGCGAGTCTATGTATTTTGGTTGGAGCATTTAATGCATTTACATTTAAGGTAATCATTGATATGTATGTTCCTATTACCATTTTATTAATTGTTTTGGGTTTGTTATTGTAGGTCTTTTCCTTCTCTTGTGTTTTCTGCTTAGAGAATTTCCTTTACCATTTGTTCTAGAGCTGATGTGGTGAAGCTGAATTCTCTTATCTTTTGCTTGTCTGAAAAGGTTTTAATTTCTCCATCGAATCTGAATGAGATACTTGCTGGGTCGAGTAATCTTGGTTGTAGGTTTTTCCCTTTCATCACCCTAAATATGTCCTGCCACTCCCTTCTGGCTTGCAGTGTTTCTGCTGAAAGATCAGCTGTTAACGTTATGGGGATTCTCTCATATGTTTTTGTTGCTTCTCCCTTGCTGCTTTTAATATTTTTTTTGTATTTAATTTTTTGATAGTTTGATGAACATGTGTCTTGGGGTGTTTCTCCTTGGATTTATGCTGTATGGGATTCTCTGCACTTCCTGACTTGATTATTTCCTTTCCCATATTAGGGAAGTTTCAAGTATAATCTCTTCAAATATTTTCTCACTCTGTTTCTTTTCCTCTTCTTCTTCTGGGACGCCTATAATTTGAATGTCGGCATGTTTAATGTTGTCCCAGAGGTCTCTGAGTGTGTCCTCAATTCTTTTCATTCATTTTTCTTTATTCTGCTATGCAGTAGTTATTTCACTGTTTTATCTTCCAGGTCACTTATCCGTTCTTCTGTCTAAGGTATTCTGCTATTGAGTCCTTCTAGAGAATTTTAAATTTCATTTATTGTGTTTTCATCAACGTTTGTTTGCTTTTTAGTTCTTCTAGGTCTTTGTTAAACGTTTCTTGTATTTTCTCCATTCTTTTTATTAGATTTTGGATCATCTTTACTATCATTTTTTGAATTCTTTTTCAGGTAGACTGCGTATTTCCTCTTCATTTGTTTGACCTGGTGGGTTTTTACCTTGCTCCTTCAGCTGCTGCATATTTCTTTGTCTTCTCATTTTGCTTAACTTACTGTGTTTGGGATCTCCTTTTCCCAGACTGCAGGTTCATAGTTTCCGTTGTTTTAGGAGTCTGCCCCCATGCGTGGGGTTGCTTGAGTGGGTTATGTGGCTTCTTTGTGTTGGGTACTGGTGTCTCTGTTCTTGTGGATGAGGCTGGATCTTGTCTTTCTGGTGGGCAGGACCATGTCCAGTGGTGTGTTTTGGGGTGTCTGTGAACTTTTTATGAATTTTGGTAGCCTCTCTGCTACTGGGTTGTGTTGTGTTCCTGTCTTGCTAGTTGTCTGGCATGGGATGTACAGCACTGGAGCTTGCTGGTCATTGAGTGGAGCTGGGTCTTAGCATTGAGACAGAGATCTCTGTAGAGCTCTCGCCTATTGATATTTTGTGGGGCTGGGAAATCTATGGTGGTCCAATGTCCTGAACTCAGCTCTCCCACCTCAGAGGCTCAGGCCTCATACCCGGCCAGAGGACCAAGACACTGTCAACGACATGGATCAGAAGAAAAGGGAGAAAATAAATAAAAAAAATAAAATAAAATAAACATTAAAATAAAAATATTAAAAAGTAATAAAAAAAGAAGAGAGCAAACAAACCAATAAACAAATCCACCAGTGATAACACTCTTTAAAAACTATACTAAGATAGGGGAGGAGCTTCCAGATGGCGTAAGAGTAAGACATGGAGATCACCTTCCACCCCACAAATACAAAAGAAATACCTCTACATGTGGAATAACTCCTACAGAACACCTACTGAAAGCCTGAAGAAGACCTCAGACCTCCCAAAAGGCAAGAAACTCCCCACGTACCTGGGTAGGACAAAAGAAAAAAGAAAAAACAGAGACAAAAGAATAGGGACGGGACATGCACCAATGGGAGGGAGCTGTGAAGGAGGAAAGGTTTCCACACACTAGGAAGCCCCTTCGCAGGCGGAGACGGCAGGTGGCAGAGGGGGAAGTTTTGGAGCCAAGGAGGAGAGCACAGCAACAAGGGTGCAGAGGGCAAAGCGGAGAGATTCCCGCACAGAGGATTGGTGCCGACCAGCACTCACCAGCCTGAGAGGCTTGTCCGCTCACCCGCAGGGGCGGGCGGGGGCTGGGAGCTGAGGCTCCGGCTTCAAAGGTCGGATCTCAGGGAGAAGATTGGGGTTGGCTGCATGAACACAGCCTGAAGGGGTTAGTGCACCACGGCTAGCCAGGAGGGAGTCCGGGAGAAAGTCTGGAGCTGCCAAAGAGGCAAGAGACCTTTTCTTGCCTCTTTGTTTCCTGGTGCGCGAGGAGAGGGGATTAAGAGCACTGCTTAAAGGAGCTCCAGAGATGGGCGAGAGCCGCGGCTATCAGAACGGACCCCAGAGACAGGCATGAGACTCTAAGGCTGTTGCTGCAGCCACCAAGAAGCCTGTGTGCAAGCATAGGTCACTATCCACACCTCCCCTCCAGGGACCCTGTGCAGCCTGCCACTGCCAGGGTCCCGTGATCCAGGGACAACTTTTCCGGGAGAACGCATGGCGCGCCTCAGGCTGCTGCAACGTCATGCCGGCCTCTGCCGCTGCAGGCTCGTCCCCCATCCGTACCCCCCTCCCCAAGGCCTGAGTAAGCCAGAGCCCCCGAATCAGCTGCTACTTTACCCCATCCTGTCTGAGCAAAGAACAGAAGCCCTCAGGCGACCTACATACAGAGGCGGGTCCAAATCCAAAGCTGAACCCCGGGAGCTGTGCGAACAAAGAAGAGAAAAGGACATTTCTCCCAGCAGCCTCAAGAGCAACGGATTAAAGCTCCACAATCACCTTGTTGTACCCTGCATCTGTGGAATACCTGAATAGACAACAAATCATCCAAAGTGAGGAGGTGAACTTTGGGAGCAACAATATATATATATTTTTTTCCCTTTCTAGAGAATTTTAAATTTCATTTATTGTGTTTTCATCAACGTTTGTTTGCTTTTTAGTTCTTCTAGGTCTTTGTTAAACGTTTCTTGTATTTTCTCCATTCTTTTTATTAGATTTTGGATCATCTTTACTATCATTTTTTGAATTCTTTTTCAGGTAGACTGTGTATTTCCTCTTCATTTGTTTGACCTGGTGGGTTTTTACCTTGCTCCTTCAGCTGCTGCATATTTCTTTGTCTTCTCATTTTGCTTAACTTACTGTGTTTGGGATCTCCTTTTCCCAGACTGCAGGTTCATAGTTTCCGTTGTTTTAGGAGTCTGCCCCCATGCGTGGGGTTGCTTGAGTGGGTTATGTGGCTTCTTTGTGTTGGGTACTGGTGTCTCTGTTCTTGTGGATGAGGCTGGATCTTGTCTTTCTGGTGGGCAGGACCATGTCCAGTGGTGTGTTTTGGGGTGTCTGTGAACTTTTTATGAATTTTGGTAGCCTCTCTGCTACTGGGTTGTGTTGTGTTCCTGTCTTGCTAGTTGTCTGGCATGGGATGTACAGCACTGGAGCTTGCTGGTCATTGAGTGGAGCTGGGTCTTAGCATTGAGACAGAGATCTCTGTAGAGCTCTCGCCTATTGATATTTTGTGGGGCTGGGAAATCTATGGTGGTCCAATGTCCTGAACTCAGCTCTCCCACCTCAGAGGCTCAGGCCTCATACCCGGCCAGAGGACCAAGACACTGTCAACGACATGGATCAGAAGAAAAGGGAGAAAATAAATAAAAAAAATAAAATAAAATAAACATTAAAATAAAAATATAAAAAAGTAATAAAAAAAGAAGAGAGCAAACAAACCAATAAACAAATCCACCAGTGATAACACTCTTTAAAAACTATACTAAGATAGGGGAGGAGCTTCCAGATGGCGTAAGAGTAAGACATGGAGATCACCTTCCACCCCACAAATACAAAAGAAATACCTCTACATGTGGAATAACTCCTACAGAACACCTACTGAAAGCCTGAAGAAGACCTCAGACCTCCCAAAAGGCAAGAAACTCCCCACGTACCTGGGTAGGGCAAAAGAAAAAAGAAAAAACAGAGACAAAAGAACAGGACGGGACCTGCACCAGTGGGAGGGAGCTAAAAAGGAGGAAAGGTTTCCACACACTAGGAAGCCACTTCCCAGGTGGAGATTGCGGGTGGTGGAGTGGGGGAGCTTCGGAGCCTCGGAGTAGAGCGCAGCAACAGGGGTGTGGAGGGAAAAGCAGAGAGATTCCCGCACAGAAAATCGGTGCCGACCAGCACTCAGCAGCCTGAGAGGCTTGTCTGCTCACACGCTGGAGCTGGTGGGGGCTGGGAGCTGAGGCTCGGGCTTCGGAAGTCAGATCCCAGGGTGAGGACTGGGATTGGCTGCGTGAACACAGCCTGAAAGGGGCTAGTGCACCACAGCTAGCCAGGGGGGAATCAGGGGAAAAGTCTCGAGCTGCCCAAGAGACAAGAGACTTTTTCTTGCCTCTTTGTTTCCTGGTGCTCGAGGAGAGGGGATTAAGAGACCTGCTTAAAGGAGGTCCAGAGACAGGCGCGAGCCACAGCTATCATCGTGGACCCCAGAGACGGGCATGAAACGCTAAGGCTGCTGCTGCAGCTAACAGGAAGCGTGTGTGCAAGCACAGGTCATTGTCCACACCTCCCCTCCAAGGAGCCTGTGCAGCCCACCACTGCCAGGGTCCCGTGATATAGGGACAACTTACCCGGGAGGATGCATGGCATGCCTCAGAATGGTGCAACGTCATGCCTGTCTCTGCCTCCACGGGCTCGCCCACACTCTGTACCCCTCCCTCCCCCGGGCCTGAATGAGCCAGAGTCCCCGAATAGGCTGCTCCTTTAAACCCCGTCCTGTCTGAGTGAAGGACAGAAGTCCTCAGGCGACCTACATGCAGAAGAGGTTCCAAATACAAAGCTGAACCCAGGAGCTGTGTGAACAGAGAAGAGAAAGGGAAATTTCTCCCAGCAGCCTAAGGATCAGCGCATTTAATCTCCACAATCAACTTGATGTACCCTGCATCTGTGGAATACCTGAATAGACACGAATCTTCACAAACTGAGGAGGTGGACTTTGGGAGCAATGATACATTTATATTTTTTCCCTTTTCCTCTTTTTCCATGTGGATGACAGGCTCTTGGTACTCCAGCCAGGCATCAGGGCTGTGCCTCTGAGGTGGGAGAGCCAAGTACAGGACGCTGGTCCACAGGGAACTCCCAGCTCCATGTAATATCAAACGGAGAAAATCTCCCAGAGATCTCCATCTCAACACCAAGACCCAGCTCCACTCAGAGACTAGCAAGCTACAGTGCTGGACACACTATGCCAAACAACTAGCAAGATAGGAGCACAACCCCATCTATCAGCACAGAGGCTGCTTAAAATCATAAAAAGTCCACAAACACCCCAAAACACACCACCAGATGTGGACCTGCCCACCAGAAAGACAAGATCCAACCTCATCCACCAGAACACAGGCACTAGTCCCCTCCCCCAGGAGGCCTACACAACCCACTGAACCAACCGTAGACACTGGGGACAGACACCAAAAACAATGGAAACTACGAACCTGCAGCCTGTGAAAAGGAGACCCCAAAACAATAAGTTAAGCAAAATGAGAAGACAGAAAAACACACAGCAGATGAAGGAGCAAGGCAAAAACCCACCAGACCTAACAAATGAAGTGGAAATAGGCAGTCTACCTGAAAAAGAATTCAGAATAATGATAGTAATGATAACCCAAATCATGGAAATAGAATGGAAAAAATACAAGAAAATTTTAACAAGGAACTAAAAGAACTAAAGAGCAAACTAACAGTAATGAAAGGCACAATAAAAGAAATTAAAAATTCTCTAGAAGGGATCAATAGCAGAAAAACTGAGGCAGAAGGACTGAGAAGATATTTGAAGAGATTATAGTTGAAACCTTCCCTAATATGGGAAACGAAATAGTTAATCAATTCCATGAAGCACAGAGAGTCCCACACAGGATAAATCCAAGGAGAAACATGCCAAGACACATATTAAACAAACTTTCAAAAATTAAATACAAAGAAAAAATATTAAAACCAGCAAGGGAAATACAACAAATAACACACAAGGGAATCCCCATAAGGTTAACAGCTGATCTTTCAGCAGAAACTCTGCAAGGCAGAAGGGAGTGGGAGGACATATTTAAAGTGATGAAGGAGAGAAACCTGCAACCAAGATTACTCTACCCAGAAAGGATCTCACTCAGATTTGAAAGTGAAATTAAAAGCTTTACAGACAAGCAAAAGCTAAGAGAATTCACCTTCACCAAACCAGCTTTACAACAAATGCTAAAGGAACTTCTCTAGGCAGGAAACACAAGAGAAGGAAAAGACCTACAATAATAAACCCAAAACAATTAATAAAATGATAACAGGAACATACATATGGATAATTACCTTAAATGTAAATGGTTAAATGCTCCAACCAAAAGACATAGACTGGATTAATGGATACAAAAACAAGACCCATATATATGCTTTCTACAAGAGACCCACTTCAGACCTAGGGACACATACAGACTGACAGTGAGGGGATGGAAAAGAATATTCCATGCAAATGGAAATCAAAAGAAAGCTGGAGTAGCAATTCTCATATCAGACAAAATAGACTTTTAAACAAAGACTGTTACAAGAGACAAAGAAGGACACTACATAATGATCAAGGGATCAATCCAAGAAGAAGATATAACAATTGTAAATATTTATGCACCC
>NC_041215.1:14006019-14008232 GCF_002837175.3 Physeter macrocephalus | reverse complement strand
ATCTTGGGTCACAAATCAAGCCTTGGTAAATTTAAGAAAATTGAAATCATATCAAGTATCCTTTCTGACCACAACGCTATGAGACTAGATATCAATTACAGGAAAAAACCTGTAAGAAATGCAAACACATGGAGGCTAAACAACACACTACTTAATAACCAAGAGATCACTGAAGAAATCAAAGAGGAAGTCAAAAAATACTTACAACAAATGACAATGAAAACACGATGACTCAAAACCTATGGGATGCAGCAAAAGCAGTTCTAAGAGGGAAGTTTATAGCAATACAATCCTACCTTAAGGAAAAGAAACATCTCAAATAAACAACCTAACCTTACACCTAAAGCAATTAGAGAAAGAAGAACAAAAAAACCCCAAAGTTACCAGAAGGAAAGAAATAATAAAGATCAGAGCAGAAATAAATGAAAAAGAAGTGAAGAAAATGATAGCAAAGATCAATAAAACTAAAAGCTGGTTCTTTGAGAAGATAAACAAACTTGATGTAACAACTGACACTGCAGAAATACAAAGGATTATGATAGATTACTACAAACAACTGTATGCCAATAAAATGAACAACCTGGAAGAAATGGATAAATTCTTAGAAATGCACAACCTTCTGAGACTGAACCAGGAAGATACAGAATATGAACAGACCAATCACAAGCACTGAACTTGAAACTGTGATTAAAAATCTTCCAACAAACAAAAGCCCAGGACCAGATGGCTTCACAGGCGAATTCTTCCAAACATTTAGAGAAGAGCTAACACCTACCCTTCTCCAACTCTTCCAAATGTAGCAGAGGGAGGAACACTCCCACACTCATTCTACGAGGCCACCATCAGTCTGATACCAAAACCAGACAAAGATGTCACAAAGAAAGAAAACTACAGGCCAATATCACTGACGACCATAGATGCAAAAATTCTTCACAAAATACTAGCAAACAGAATCCAACAACACATTAAAAAAGATCATACACTATGATGAAGTGGGGTTTATCCCAGGAATGCAAGGATTCTTCAATATACACAAATCAATAAACGTGATACACCATATTAACAAATTGAAGGAGAAAAACTACATGATCATCTCAATAGATGCAGAGAAAGCTTTTGACAAAATTCAACACCCATTTATGATAAAAACCTTCCAGACAGTAGGCATAGAGGGAACTTCCCTCAACATAATAAAGGCCATTTATGACAAATTCACAGCCAACATCGTCCTCAATGGTGAAAAACTGAAACCATTTCCACTAAGATCAAGAACAAGACAAGGTTGCCCACGCTCACCACTCTTATTCAACATAGTTTTGGAAGTTTTAGCCACAGCTGTCAGAGAAGAAAAAGAAATAAATGGAATCCAAATCAGAAAAGAAGTAACGCTGTCACTGTTTTCAGATGACACGATACTATACATAAAGAACTCTAACGATGCTACCAGAAAACTGCTAGAGCTAATCAATGAATTTGGTAAAGTAGCAGGATACAAAATTAATGCACAGAAATCTCTTGCATTCCTATACACTAATGATGAAAAATCTGAAAGTGAAATGAAGAAAACACTCCCATTTACCATTGCAACAAAAAAATAAAATACCTAAGAATAAGCCTACGTAAGGAGATAAAAGACCTGTATGCAGAAAATTATAAGACACTGATGAAAGATTAAAGATTATACCTTATATATACGTTTTAATTTAAAGATTAAAAAGATGGGGAGATATACCATGTTCTTGGATTGGAAAAATCAACATTGTGAAAATGACTCTATTCCCCAAAGCAATCTACAGATTCAATGCAATCCCTATCAAAATACCACTGCCATTTTTCACAGAACTAGAACAAAAAATTTCACAATTTGTATGGAAACACAAAAGACCCCGAACAGCCAAAGCAATATTGAGGCAGAAAAACAGAGCAGGAGGAATCAGGCTTCCTGACTTCAGACTATACTACAAAGCTACAGTAATCAAGACAGTATGGTAGTGGCACAAAAACAGAAATATAGAGCAATGGAAGAGGATATAAAGCCCAGAGATAAACCCACGCACATATGGTCACCTTATCTTTGATAAAGGAGGCAAGAATATACAGTGGAGAAAAGACCACATCTTCAATAAGTGCTGCTGGGAAAACTGGACAGCTACACGTAAAAGAATGAAATTAGAACACTCCCTAACACCATACACAAAAAAAAACTCAAAATG
>NC_041215.1:14000547-14005792 GCF_002837175.3 Physeter macrocephalus | reverse complement strand
CTTTTTGACCCGCCTCCTAGAGAAATGGAAATTAAAAACAAAAATAAACAAATGGGACCTAATGAAACTTAAAAGCTTTTGCACAGCAAAGGAAACCATAAACAAGACGAAAAGACAACCCTTAGAATGGGAGAAAATGAAGCAACTGACAAAGGATTAATCTCCAAAATTTACAAGCAGTTCATGCAGCTCAATATCAAAAAAATGAACAACCCAATCCAAAAATGCGCAGAAGACCTAAATAGACATTTCTCCAAAAAAGATATACAGATTGCCAACAAACACATGAAAAAATGCTCAATATCATTAATCATTAGAGAAATGCAAATCAAAACTACAATGAGATATCACCTCACACCTGTCAGAATGGCCATCATCAAAAATCTACAAACAATAAATGCTGGAGAGGGTGTGGAGAAAAGGGATCAGGCATAAAAAGAAACGAAATTGAGTTATTTGTAATGAGGTGGATGGACCTAGAGTCTGTCATACGGTGTGAAGTAATTCAGAAAGAGAAAAACAAATACCGTATGCTAACACATATATATGGAATCTTAAAAAAAAAAAGGTCATGAATAACCTAGGGGCAAAACAGGAATAAAGACAGAGATCTACTAGAGAATGGACTTGAGGATACGGGGTTGCGGGGGGAGGATAGGCTGTGACAAAGTGAGAGAGTGGCCTGGACATATATACACTACCAAATGTAGAATAGCTAGTGGAAAGTAGTCGCATAGCACAGGGAGATCAGCTCAGTGCTTTGTGACCACCTAGAGGGTGGGTTAGGGAAGGTGGGAGGGAGGGAGACACAAGAGGGAAGAGATATGGGGACATATGTATATGTATAACTGATTCACTTTGTTATAAAGCAGAAACTCACACACCATTGTAAAGCAATTATACTCCAATAAAGATGTTAAAAAAATAAAAATGTTCAAATAATCCACTTTGAGTTTAGAAACTTGGTAGTGGCTTCTGCTTGATTGAAACTCTCATAATGACTGGTATTCTAGCTAAATATTTTACTTAGATTTTTCAGTGTTTAAATTTGGAATTTTTTTTCCTAAAAGTGTTGAGTTTTCTATAGCATTTTAGAAAATTCAAAAGGAGTTGTAGTGCTGGATAGGTATTCAGTTTCTGTTGTGGCAGTTCTTACTATTTTATAAAATAATATTTGAAAGGAAAGGAGTAATATGTATCATGACATTACTGTTTTCCCCCAGGTTGGCCCTAATAATGTTCATGTGGCTCTTTCCCTGGTTGAATACAAACCAGAACTTCAGAAAGCAATGGAATTTGTCTTTGGAACAACATTTGTTTGTGACAATATGGATAATGCAAAAAAGGTAGCTTTTGATAAAAGGATAATGACTAGAACCGTAACTCTAGGAGGTGATGTATTTGATCCTCACGGGACGTTGAGTGGAGGTAGGTTTTATATCATTTTGTCCTCACAATTCTGTGTGGTAAATAGGATGGGGGCTTTTTTTTTTAAACAGGAAATATTGGGCTTGGAATGACTTAATCCAGTGTTTTATTCCTAATCAAAGGATTGAGTTTTCTTTTGAATACCTACTTTGTGACAGGTGCTTAATATTAATTGAGAAATTATACACTGTCATTGTCCTGAAGGAACTCATAGGCTAGTAATCAGTCCTATAGCTTTTCTTATTCATCTTAAGTCTATTCCCGTTTATTTTCTCTTGCTTTTTGTCTTATTAAGATATTCTAGTCACTGGGATATGAAGTCTTTTTAGTCAGTACGTTTGTAGCTTAACTACCCACTTCTCCTTTAGGAAACATGTTAACTTCTAATTTGTGTATATGTTACTGCTCCTGTCAAAAGTAAAACAAAAAATTAAATCTGCCTGAATGCCTTAAGTAAGGAATTCTTAGATAATGACCATATATTTCTTGTTCTAATGTTTGCAACACTGAGTTTCCAGATCCATGTCAAGTGACCATGTAATAAATAACACTAAATAGTACTTACTGTGTCCTGGGCAGTGTTGTAAGACTGTACTGTCTAATACAGTAGCTACTAGCCACATGTGGCTCTTTACACCAAAATAAGATAATTAAAATTAAATAAAATTAAAATAATTTCCTTAATTGCACTAGTCATGTTTCAAGGGCTCAGTAACCACAAGTGGTTAGTGGGTAATTGGACAGTGCAGATATAGAACATTTCTATCATTCTATAAAAGCCCTATTCTAAGGACTTTAAATGATTAGCTTATTTAATCCTTATAGCAACCATGAGGTAGACATTACTGTCATCTCCATTATACAGTTGTAGAAAGTAAGGTATAGAGTGATTAAGTAACTTGCTGGTAAGTGGCAGAGCTCAGAATTTGAACTTAGGTGGTCTGATTACAGAGTTTGTGCTTTTAACCAAACCAAGAGACTTGGATGCCTCTTGAGATATCAAGTGTCTTAATTTCTTTCTAGGCCAAGAAAACAGCCAATATAATGAATTCCATGATAAAGTATCAAGTTCCCCAGTGTACAGGATGACTAGCATCTGCAGTTGGTAGATAGAGACCAAATATTTTTACATATCTAAAATAGAAGAAATATTTTAGATTTCATTGAATTGGAGGTTCTTAAAATTCCTGCTTAAGAGACAGCAAATATGTAACCCCATATCATATAAACAAAGTGCTCACAATAGCATTGCTAACTGACCTTTGCAAACTCACACACCATTGTAAAGCAATTATACTCCAATAAAGATGTTAAAAAAATAAAAATAAAACTATACTAAGATAAACATAAAAATCAGAAAGTAGTGAGTCACATACAGCAAACCCGAAGTTTACATTTGCTCCCAAAGTCCACCACCTCAGTTTTGGGATGATTCGTTTTCTATTCCGGTATTCCACAGATGCAGTGTACTTTAAATTTATTGTGGAGATTTAATATGCAGCTCCTGAGGCTGCCCGGAGAAATTTCCCTTTCTCATCTTTTTTCTCACAGCTCCTGGTGTTCAGCTTTGGATTTGGCCCTGCCTCTTCATGTAGGTCGCCCTCTGGCATCTGTTCTCCACCCAGACAGAGGGGGTTAAAAGAATGGCTGATTATGGCTCTGGCTCACTCAGGCCGGGGGAGGAAGTGGTACAGAATCCTGGGCGAGCCCGCGGCAGCAGAGTCCAGCATGACGTTGCAACAGCCAGAGTCACGGCGCGTGTTCTCCTGGGGAAGTTGTCCCTGGATCACGGGACACTGGCAGAGGCAGGCTGCACAGGCTCCCGGGAGGGGAGGATAGTGACCTGTGCTTGCACACAGGATTCTTGGTGACTGAAGCAGCAGCCTTAGTGTTTCATGCCTGTCTCTGGTGTCCGCCCTGATAGCCGTGGCTTGCGCTCATGTCTGAAGCTCGTTTAGGTGGTGTTCTGAATCTCCTCTCCTCACGCACCCTGAAACAATGGTCTCTTGACTCTTAGACAGTTCCAGAGTTTTTCCCTGACTCCCTCCCCACTAGCTGTCATGCTCTAGCCCCCTCAAGGTGTGTTCACACAGCCAACCCCAGTCTTCTCCCTGGGATCTGAACTCTAATGCCCGACCCTCAGCTCCCAGTCCCCACCCACCCCAGTGGGTGAGCAGACAAGCCTCTCAGGCTGGTGAGTGCTGGTTGGCATTGATCCTCCATGCGGGAATCTCTCTGCTTTGCCCTCTGCACCCCTGTTGCTGCACTCTCCTCCGTGGCTCCGAAGCTTTCCCCCCATCCCGCTCACCCCCTGTTTCCACCAGTGAAGGGGCTTCCTGGTATGTGGAAACTTTTCCTCATTCACACCTCCCTCCCAGGTGTGCAGCTCCCATTCTTATTCTTTTGTCTCTGTTTTTTTCTTTTTTCTTTTGCCCTACCCAGGTACGTGGAGAGTTTCTTGCCTTTTGGGAAGTCAGGTCTTCTGTCAGCCTTCAGTAGGTGCTCTGTAGGAGGTGTTCCACATGTAGATGTAGTTTTGATGTATTTGTGGGAAGAAGGTGATCTCCACGCTTTACTTCTCCACCATCTTGAAGGTCCTCCTTCGATGATGTTTTGGAGGTCTTCCATATTATAGCAAGTGTCAGCACATAAAAAGATGCCAAAAAACAGAGGTTGTCATTAGACTTTCACTTCTGATACCAATGAATCTTAGTTTCTCTTAAAAAAAATGATGCTCAACATAATTAATCATTGGGGAAATGCAAATTGAAAGCACAATGCGATACCACCTCACACACACCAGAATGATGAAATCTTTTTCTGTTTTCTTTTAAAAAATTCTTATTAGAGTATTTGATTTACAGAGTTGTGTTAGTCTCAGGTGTACAGTAAAGTGAATCAGTTATACATATACCTATATCCACTCTGTTTTGTTTTAGATTCTTTTCCCATAAAGGGCATCACAGAGTATTGAGTAGAGTTCCCTAGGCTATACATTATGTTCTTCTTAGCGATCTATTTTATATATAGTAGTGTGTATATGTCAGTCCCAATATCCCAACTTATACCCCCCCCCACCCCGCTTATCTCCTGGTAACCATAAGTTTGCTTTCTACATCCATGACTCTATTTCTGTTTTGTAAATAATTTAATTTGTACCCCATTTATTTGGATTCCACATATAAGCAATATCATATGATATTTGTCTTTCTGTGTCTGACTTACTTCACTTAGTATGACAATCTCTAGGTCCACCCATGTTGCTGCAAATGGCATTATTTTATTCTTTTTTATGGCTGAGTAATATTGTATTGTATATATATACCACACCTTTATCCATTCCTCTGTTGATGAATAATATTTTTTAAAATAAAATAAAATAGCAAGTGTTGGCAGGTATATGGACAAATTGGAACAATTATACACTGCTGGTAGGAATGTAAAATGGTGCAGCCTCCATGGAAAAAAGTTTGGTGGTTCCTCAAAAGTCAAACATGGAATTACTATATGGGGGAGGAACTTCAAGATGGCGGAAGAGTAAGACATGGAAATCCTTCCACCCCACAAACACATCAGAAATACATCTAATATGTGGAACAACTCCTACAGAACACCTACCGAACGTGGGCAGAAGACCTCAGACCTCCCAAAAGGAAAGAAACTCCCCACGTACCTGGGTAGGGTAAAAGAAAAAAGAAAAAATAGAGACAAAGTATAGGGACGGGACCTGCACCAGTGGGAGGGAGCCGTGAAGGAGGAAAGGTTCCCACACACTAGAAGCCCCTTCGTGGGCGGAGACTGCGGGTGGCGGAGGGGG
>NC_041215.1:13988046-14000412 GCF_002837175.3 Physeter macrocephalus | reverse complement strand
GAAGGGGCTAGTGCACCACAGCTAGCCGGGAGGGAGTCTGGAGCTGCCGAAGAGACAAGACTTTCTTGCCTCTTTGTTTCCTGGTTCGAGAGGAGAGGGGATTAAGAGCGCTGCTTAAAAGAGCTCAAGAGACGGGCACGAGCCGCAGCTATCAGCGCGGACACCAGAGACGGGCATGAGACGCTAAGGCTGCTGCTGCCGCCACCAGGAAGCCTGTGTGCGAGCACAGGTCACTCTCCACACGTCCCCTCCCGGGAGCCTGTGCAGCCCGCCACTGCCGGGGTCCCGTGATCCAGGGACAACTTCCCCGGGAGAACTCACAGCGCGCCTCAGGCTGGTGCAACGTCACGCCGGCCTCTGCCGCCGCAGGCTCGCCCCACATCCATACCCCTCCCTCCCACCAGCCTCAGCCACAGCTGTGAGTGTGTATGTGTATGCTTCTGTGTGTGATTTTGTCTGTATAGCTTTGCTTTTACCATTTGTTCTGTCTTTCCTCTTTTTTTGTTTTTGTTTTTGTGTTTGTTGTTAGTATAGTTTTTAGTGCTTGCTATCATTGGTGGATTTGTTTCTTGGTTTGGTTGCTCTCTTCTTTCTTTCTTTCTTTCATTACTTTTTAAATTAAAAAACATTTTTAATAATTATTTTTTATTTTAATAACGTTATTCTATTCTATTTTATTTTTATTTCTTTTTTTCTCCATTTAATTCTGAGTCATGTGGATGACAGGCTCTTGGTGCTCCAGCCAGGCATCAGGCCTGTGCATCTGAGATGGGAGAGCTGAATTCAGGTCCACCAGAGACCTCCCAGATCCACGTAATATCAAATGGAGAAAATCTCCCAGAGATCTCCATCTCAACGCCAAGACCCAGCTCCACTCAATGACCAGCAAGCTATAGTGCTGGACACCCTATGCCAAACAACTAGCAAGGCAGGAACACAACCCCACCCATTAGCAGAGAGGCTGTCTAAAATCATAATAAGGTCACAGACACCCCAAAACACACCACCAGATGTGGACCTGCCCACCAGAAAGGCAAGATCCAGCTTCATCCACCAGAACACAGGCACCAGTCCCCTACACCAGGAATCCTACACAGCCCAATGAACCAACCTTAGCCACTGGGGGAAGACACCAAAAACAATGGGAACGACTAACGTGCAGCCAGCAAAAAGGAAGAAGTCCGGATAAGTGACCTGGAAGATAAAATAGTGGAAATAACTACTGCAGAGCAGAATAAAGAAGACATTCCACAATGACTCTCTTCCTGGATCCTCAGTCCTATATTCCCAAACACCAGAGTGGGAGTCAGATAGACATAAAGGTCCATGGGACTCTATTTATTCACATGTTATGTGACCTCCACCAACGTTTCCCATCTGCATAATGAAGATACCAATAGGTAGCCTCTGACCTCTCTTTGTGCCATCTTGAGATAGCACTCTGCCTTTCAACACACTCCCCCAAAAGATACAACTTTAACATAGTAATGAGAAATTTATATTTCACTGAAAATTATGTGTGGGAAAAAGATTTCTGTAAGGCGTGAGATAACAACACCCTTTAACATATCTACTTGCTTACCTAAGCATTGATACCTCTTCCCTTTCTCCTTCCCTTCTCCCTCCCTCCCTCCCTCCCTCTCTCTCTCTCTCCTCTAAATCACTCTCTTTGTTTCTCTCTTACTTTCCCTCCCTCCCTCATTTTTCCTTCTATTTCTCTTTCTCATATCTCATGCACAAATAGCCCTGTAATTAGTAAACCATTTCCTTGGAGACAAATAGTTTATTCTTTTTTTACACTTGTTATAACCAAAAAGATAATTATAAACACTGGGCACAGTGTTTGATATACAGAAAATTTTCAGTGCTTGCTGGTTTTCATTATTATTTTATGTTATTCATTTTTATCTTATATTGGTGGGAAGAGAGGAAAATAAAATCTTTTCTTGCTTGCCCATTCAGAAAGAACCATGGGCATCAGGACCAATGCTCATTCACGGGATGCTCCCAACATGCCCGTAGATATAATACATTTTAAGGCATAGATGATGGGATGGAGTTCATCACACTGGGTCATAAATGAGAGATCATGGTGGCAAAAGGGTGGCAAATTGAGGAAAAACAAATAGCTAGTATAGAGTGTAGATATTTTAACACAACTGAATCCCTACTACAGTTCTATGGGGACATATATTATTCTCCCAGCCCTTTTATTGTACTTCTTTTCCATGAAACTGGCCATCAGCAGCTTAGGGGAAAGAATTTTCTGCAGAAGCTTCTCTTTATGGCGCTCTTCAGCTCCTTATTCCTGAGGCTGAAAATGATCGGGCTAAGAAAGGGGGTGAAGACTGTATAGGTGGTGGCCATCAGCGTGTTACTGTCCATAGAATGGGGTCCCTTGGGCTTGAGGTAGATGATGGAGGCAAAACCGTAGTGCATGACCACTATGGTGAGGTGGGATACACAGGTGGAGAAGGTCTTGTGGCGGCCCTCAGTGGAGGGGATCCTCAAGATGGCGGCCATGATGAAGATATAGGAGAGGACGATGAGGAATAAGCATCCCAGCAGGGCTGTGACACAAACTATGATCACAACCATGGTGACAGGGGCTGTCTCCTTCCCACATGCCAATTTCAAGAGGGCAAGCACGTGACAGGCAAAATGGTGAATCTCATTAGACCTACAGAATGTGAGATGAAAAACTATCAATGTCACCATCATGCCCATGACTGAGCCACCAGCCCAGCACCAGGACACAAGACGGGCACAGTCACGGGGGCTCATGAGCATGTTGTAGCGCAGGGGGTGGCAGATGGCCACATAGCGGTCATAGCCCATGACAGTGAGCAGGAAGGATTGGGTGAAGCCAAACGTGAAGGAGAAGAATATCTGGCTGGCACAGGCCACAAAGGTAATGGAGTGGTGGCTGGAGAGCATGTCGATCAGCATTCGAGGGGTGATGGCAACAGTGAACAGAATCTCGGAGATGGAGAGGGCGCACAGGAAGAGGTACATGGGTGTGTGCAGGCTGTGCTCCCTCCAGATGGTGGCCATGATGAGCAGGTTTCCCAGCAGCGTGAACAGGTACATCAGCAGATACAGTAGGAAGAAGGTGGGCAGGAGCCGCTGAGGGAAGTTGGAGAAGCCAATGAGGATGAATTCAGACACTGTGCTATAGTTCTGCCCAGACAAGGATGCTGCATCTGGTGAGATCAGAAACAGACTGAGGGCACAGTGGTTAAAACAGAGGCTCTAACATAGATTAAATGACAATTGAAGACCTTTATACTATATAACTATTTTCTTAACTTGTCTGGGTCTCAAAATCTTCATCAGTAAGATGGAGTAAATCGTAATAGTTGTTATCATTCAGTGGTGTGATAAAAATAAAATGAGATCAGTATATTAAATGCTTAAGACACAGTTTGGCTCCTGGGTTTTTATTAACGGTGACTGCAAAATGAAAATTTCCACTTTTGGAGGCATTGAAGACAGACATAGATGATCAGGGTCATATTCTCTTGAATAATGTGCTTGTTCTAGAAAATATTTATTTGGTTCTTGGGTTCTAAAAGTTTTTTCCTCTGAGAGTCTTTGTCTTTTAACACATTTGTATTTATTTTAATACTGTTTTAATAGTACTCTTTTTCCATATTGTTTCATATTTATATTTACTATTCTAAATGAGCTGAACAGAAAATTTTGAATATAAAAGGATAGAATATATACAAGGAAAATATGTACCAAGTGACAGCCGAGGCAGTAATTTTGAAAACAGACAAAATGAAATTTAAGGAAACAATAATTATAATATCTTCATTAATAATTGCCACTCAAAGAATCAGGCTTCCCTGGAGAAATATTCTGGTAAAGGAAGCAAGCTTAGGACATCTTGTGCCAGTGTGAAATGAAACTTTCGGTGAGTAAAGGCTTAATGTTAAATGGATGCCAGAACCAGATTGCAAGTATGCCCATTGGCCAAAGATGATTGCCAAAATGAAGGATCATTGTACAAAGAATGGAGGAACAAGCTAAATGACACTATGAGGAAGCAATCAGACAAATCCAAAGGTGGAACATGATACAGAACAATTGGTCTCATGTCATAGATACCACGGTCACTAAAGGATATGGAAAAATTCAAGGGACATAAAAACCAGATGCAATATAGGGTACTAGCTTGGATATTGATTTAGACAAACCGGTGTAAATTCATTTTAAGGCAACAGAGAAAACTTTGATTATGGTATGAATGAATAAATTAGGTATGGATAATATGAGATTATTATTTAGTTATTAATTTTATAGTTATTAATTTTAAATATGATGTTATTTTGGCTGTGAAGAAAAGCATTCTTAGTTTAAATGCATACTGAAATTAAAAATTACACAAACACACACACACACACAAACTCCAAGAGAAAAAGAAGACTATTTTATTAAGTATATGAGAACATTGTAATGATTTGCATAAATATTGTTAATCTATGTAACGGTATACCTTGGAATAGTAAGAAATAAATAATCAACACAAGTTCAGTGAAGTAGATATAAATAGAAAAGGTTAAATCAACAATAGATAGATACATGAAACTTGTAGTTAGACATTTTCATAGAGTTTAGAAAGGCAATGTATGCAATTAATAATATTTAGAAATTAGATATTGGATATATTAGACTCTTCAACAAAGAGGGGTTAAACATGTTTTAAACATTCAAGGGACTTTTATAAAAATTGACCTTGTATTTAGGACATAAAAAATTTCTCCATGAATTCCAAGTATAAATATGTAGATTATAGCACACTAAAAGTAGAAATTGATTGAGCAGTAGCTTTTCAAATCCCCTGTGTTTGTAAGCTAAGTGTAGCATTAAATAATCTTTTGTTACAATTGTAAAACATAAAGTAAATTTTAATACTCTTATAATTAAATAATTCGAGCATCTAATGTCACATTTTAAGCTAACAGTACTATGAAAGAAATACATAGCCTCAAATATATTTATGAAGAAACTTTTTCAAGAAGAAAGTCAGGCTTAATAAAATCAAAATCAAGTTGTAAAAGATTAATAAGATAGAAAGAGGAAGATGCCAATAAGAAAAGGCAAAAATTAAAATTGAGAAATAACTAGAGAAATAAAGGATATTTTAAAATTAATAAAAATAGTAAGAAAAATTCAAGTTAGGAAATTTGAAGCAGTAGACTAAGGAAATAAGTTCTTAGAAAACTATAAAGTTCCAAATCTGGAGAAAGAAAAAATAGGGACCCTGGAGACTCAAGTATATTTTAAAGAAATTGAAAAGGTTAGTGAAATGCTGTCCCTCCCCAATATCCTTGCCCCCAGTGTGTTTACAGGTGGTCTCTCTTAAACTTTTAAGGAACATTTGAAGAGTATCTTATACCCATTCTTAAAAACCAGAAAAAACATATGAAATATGCTCACCCCATTTCGTTAAGTTAATACAATCTTGATTCTAAACCAGGTAGAATGTTAATAAGAAAAGATAATTATGGGCCCATTTCACCTATCCATGCAGATTTTTAAATTCATAAGAAGACATAACCTAGTCAAATCCAGTGGTTTTTCAAAAACTGTATATTACGAGAAAGAGGTTTTTGCTTCTCCCATGAATGACAGGGATGATTCAGCATCAGAAAACCTATCAAGTGACTCATCAGGTGAATAAGCTAAAGCAGAAAATCATATAATTATTTCTATCAAGGCAGGCTTATATTTCCTAAAATTCAAGTCATTTTTATGATTTTAAAAATTGACATGTAATTGACACATAATATTGTTTTAGTTTTATATCTACAACATAATGATATGATATATGTACATCCATTTATTATTTTAAAAATCCTCTTTGCAACATGTTGTGAAAGGGGATTTTCTTAGCTAGGTGAAGAATATATACCACAGGTACTGGCACAAAACAGACACATAGATCAATGGAACATAATAGAGAGCCCAGAACTAAACCCACATGCCTATATTCAATTAATCTATGACAAAAAAAGGCAAGAATATACAATGAAGAAAAGACAGTTTCTTCAGTAAGTTGTGCTGGAAAAACTGGAGGACTCGATGTAAAACAATGAAATTAGAATATTTCCTCACAACATATCTAAAAATAAACTCAAAATAATGTAAAGACCTAAATGTAAGACTGGAAACAACCAAACTCCTGGAAGAAAACATAAGCAGAACACTCTCTGACATAAATCATAGCAATATATTTTGGATCTGTCTCCTAAGGCAAAAAAATAAATAAAAACAATAATAAGCAAATGGGACCTAATTAAACTTAAAAGCTTTTGCACAGAAAAGGAAACAATTGACAAAACAAGAAGACAACCTACGGAATGGGAGGAAGTTTGCAAATATTATGACTGACAAAGGGTTAATATCCAAAGCATATAAACAGCTCATAAATCTCAATAACAAAAAACAACCTAATCAAAAAATAGGCAGAAGACCTGCATCACCATTTTTCCAAAGAAAAATGATGGCTAACAGGAACGTGAAAAGATGCTCAACATTGTTAATTATTAGAGAAATGCAAGTTATAATAACACGAGCTATCACCTCACACTTGTCAGAATGGCTACCATCAAAGTCTACATATAACAAATGTTGGAGATGATATGGAGAAAAGGGAAAGCTTGTACCATATAGTTTGGAATGTAAATTGGTGCAGCCACTATGAAAAAGAGTATGGAGGGTCCTAAAAAAACTAAAAATACAACTACCATATCATCCAGCAATTCCACTCCAGACTAGGTATCTGGAAGAAATGAAAACACTAATTTGAAAGTATACATAAACCTCAATGTTCACGGCAGCACTATTTATAATAGCCAAGATTTGGAAGCAGCCCAAGTGCTCATCAGCAGACAGACAAATGGCTTAAGAAGATTAATAATATTATTAATATATAAATAACATATATATAATGGAATATTATTCAGCCATAAAAAAGAATGGAATTTTGCATTTGCAACAACCTGGATGGACCTAGAGAATACTATGCTTAGTGAAATAAGAGAAATACAAATACTGCATGATATCAATTATATGGGGAATCCAAAAAATAATACAAACGAATTTATATGCAAAACAGAAACAGACTCACAGATATAGAAAAAAAAACCTAGTGGTTACCAAAGGGGAGAAGGAAGAGGGGAGGGTAAAATTAAGGGTATGGTATTAAGTGATGCAAACTACTATGTATAAATAGATAAGCAACAAAGATATATTGTATAGTATAGGGCATTATAGCCATTGTCTTGTAATAACTTTCAATGGAGTATAATCTGCAAAAACACTGAATCACTATGCTGTACACCAGAAAATATAGATATATGCTACAAAACCAGCAAATAATTTGCTGATAGGGTACTTTTAGATGCATTATTTTAGAAACAAGAACCCAAGGTTACTTACTGTCTCTGCTGTTCTTTAACATGGAACTGAAAGCCATGAGCAGTGCTCTAAGGAAAGGAAAAGAGAGAAACTATATAAGTTAGGAAGGGAAGAAACATGATTGTGTACATAAAGAGGATGAAAGAATCAAGATGTAATATATTAGAACAAAAAGAAGCACAATGCTGCAGAAGGCAAGATCAACTTCCGAAAAACATACATAATATTTCTCATAGTATTACACCAGTAATTATCATTCAAGACATAAAATTTAAGTTAAGTAGGATAAGACTCTCAATGGTGACATAGACTATAAAGAAAAAGCCCTTGACCCATTTTAAGCAGTCATTCCCTATTTCCCTCTCTTCCAAACCCCTGGCAACCACTAATGTATAATATTTTCTCTTTCTATGGATTTGCCACTGCTGGACATTTCGTATAAATGGAACCATACAATATGTGGCCTTCTGTGTCTGACTTCTTTCACTTAGTTGCATCCCTGATGTAGCATGTATCAGTAATCCATTCACTTTTATGGCTGAATTCCCTGATCCTGTTTTCTTCATACTGTTTGAATACAAACTTACAAATACATTGAGAGTGAAGCTCTGTTTTAATGGAACATCTATTAGGCCAATTCATTTAAAGAAGGTGAAAATGGAGATATTGTTGTGAAATGATAATTGTTGAGAAGCCTGAGCCAATTTGATAATGAAAAGTTTGAGAAGTGTTGCAAAAAATTATCTGCTTTATATTAAAAGCCTTTTAAACAAGGGGGGAAAAAAAGAAAAAGGAAAATCCCTTGAACATTTTGTTCTCAGGATACCCTTACAATAAAAAATTATTGAGTGCCCCAAATGGCTTTTGCTTGGGTGAGTTACAACTATCAATCTTGACCCTTTTAGAAATTGAACTTGAGAATCTTTAAATATTTAGTAGAAGAACATTTAAAAGAATAGTAATAAAACTATTACATTCAGGCCAATATCACTGATGAACATAGATGCAAAAATCCTCAACAAAATACTAGCAAACAGAATCCAACAGCACATTAAAAGGATCATACACTATGATCAAGTGGGGTTTATCCCAGGAATGCAAGGATTCTTCAATATATGCATATCAATCAATGTGATACACCATATTAACAAATTGAAAGAGAAAAACCGCATGATCATCTCAATAGATGCAGAGAAAGTTTCGACAAAATTCAACACCCATTTATGATAAAAACCCTACATTTTAATATAGTAACACTTTTAGGAAAATAACAACATTTTCAAAAACTAAGTAGTGAGAATAGTGGCCTTTTTTTACATTTTCACAAATATGTTCAACATCTGGTCTGATGGGAGACAACTTGATGCTGGTGACCGATTCTTCATTTAGTCTGTGGCAATACATTGTTTTACTTGAAGCACATGACAAAAATGCATCGTCACATGGGAAAGTAAGGACCTGATGGACCCCCCAGAAATGGTCTCTGGAACCTCCATGCGGTCTCATATCACATTTTGAACACCTCTGATATAAAATATCTAGGATTTAACAAAAGATATGCAATACCTCCAAAGACAAATATTTTAGCCAATAATAAAAACATAGAAGATGATTTGCATACACGGAAAAGAGTCTATACTCTTGGATGAAATGATCTAATACGGTAATGATACCACTTCTTCCCTAAATTTCACCATCAGTACAATTGCATTTACAACTCCAGTGAATGGATTATAAATTTAATAACTGTCTTAAATTTCCACTAAAAATAAACTCAGTGCAAAACTACACTAATCTTATAAATTGGAGTAAACAGGAGAAATACATCCTCCCAGGTATTGTGACACATTATAGAGTCATAGCCATTTTGAAAATGTAAACCAAGAACAGACATAAACACTGGTAAATTGATTGGATATCTCAGAAAATATACCATTATTATTCAAAATCTAATATATGATAAAGGTGGCAGCACAAATAAAGGAAAAGATGCCTTGTTTCACTAGTTTGTGGTGGGAAAACTGCTCCTTTTATGAAGGAAAGTAAATCTGAATTTCTGCCCAAGACCATATGCAAAGGTGGAATCCAGATGGATTCAAGGCATAAATATGAAATATAAACCACAAATTTAATAAGAGAAAGTGTATGAGAATTACTTTGTTGATCTAGCAGTGGAGAAAACCTCCTAAACAAAACTACTAGGGACTTCCCTGATGGCGCAGTGGTTGAGAATCCGCCTGCTGGTGCAGGAGACCGGAGTTCGAGCCCTGGTCCAGGAAGATCCAGCATGCTGTGGAGCAACTAAGCCTGTGCACCACAGCTACTGAGCCTGCACTCTAGAGCCCAAGAGCCACAACTACTGAGCCTGCGTGCTGCAACCACTGAAGCCCACACACCTAGATCCCGTGCTCCGCAACAAGAGAAGCCACCACAATGAGAAGCCCGCACACTGCAGTGAAGAGTAGCCCCCACTCACCGCAACTAGAGAAAGCCTGCACGCAGCCACGAAGACACAATACAGCCAAAAATAAATAAATAAATTAAATAAAAACAACTTCTAAAGTACAAGCCTTAAGGTGACTTTAATAAGACATGAAAACATCAATATTTTGAATTTCTGTTCCACAAAGGCTATCCTGAATAAAGTTAACAGGCAGATAGAAAATTTGTACAAGATCATTTACATTGTCTAAAACTGAAAAGGGAACACTATCAAGAAGAAAAAACAGAAGTAGGAACCTCAATATAGATATGAGCAAAGGATATGAGCAGAGAAATCACAGAAGGAGTTACTCAGGCAAATGAAAAGATGCTCAAAAAAAAAGGACTGGGTGGGATGAATGAAAGCAATGAAATTTCACTGTATACATATTCAATTCCCCAAATTAGAAAATGCCATGGTAATTGGGCAATGGGGAGAAAGGAATCCTCCGACACTGCTGCTGAGGATGTAGAATGGTGAAAATTCAGAATATACATGCTCTGTATACCAGCAAATTCATACCATATCATTATAAATTTGTTAAAATCCATAGAAATTACAACAAAAAGAGTGAATTCTAAGGTAAACTCTGGACTTCAGTTAATAATAATTGATCCGTAATGGTTCATCAATTGTAACAAACGTACCACACTATTATGTGTTTGTACAATATTTAACAGCATCCCAAGCATCAAGCCACCTGATGTCTGTAGCATCCCTCCCTCCCAAGATCATGACAACCAAAACTGTCTGTGGACATGTCCAAATGTCCACTGTAGTGCAGAATCACCCCAGGCTAAAAACTGATGACTTAGGAGCTGCAAAGGGAACCTAGGCTGGGTGAGAACCAAGGACCCAGAATGGGTAAACAGAGAAGACCCCCAGCAGTCTCTCAAGACTGAGATCCTTTCTTCTGGACCTTCTTCGCAGCCCTGACTCCATCCCCAGTCTTGGCAGTGCTATCCACAACTGTCTGATTTTGCCTTCCTACCGTCTCCCTCTGGTTCCCCTCAGCCTGGCCTGCCTCTTCCATGAAGCAGCTAGCAGGGAAGGGCAGAAGAAGCTCTCCTGCCTGATGCTGTCAGTGGTACCCACAGACAGGTGTGGGGTCAGACATAGGGTCTCCTGGAACTGATCCTGTATGCTTTATCCCTGCTGCAGGTTTCTAGCAGGCTGCTCCCCAGGGCCTCCTCAGGAAACCAAACTAGATTTGTCCTCAGGGTCTGGAGATGCTGGGAGGGACCTCAAGGGGCCTTTGGGAACTTGTAGCCTCTACTTCTTCCTCCAACTATCCACATAGAACAAAGATCACTAGTGTTTCCTCTGCTCAGAGAGACATTAGTCTCTGCTGAGGGCTGAGGAGCTCCCAATCTCAGGGGAAGACAAGGCTTGATACAGATGTCCTCATTCCACTGGGGTCAAGGTAGGGTCAGAGGGAAGGCAGAAGCTGGAGGAGCCTAGAATGAGATTACAGGGCTGTGTCTTCAGGTGAGGACAGTTGGATGGCTTTTCAGAATGAGTCATTTGGAGCTGGGTCTTGGAGAGTGGTTTCTCTTGTGCAATATAAGTCTTCTGGCCAAACTGGCCAGAATTCACCTCTCTTCCCAAATTCTACCCTATTGCCATTGCCTTGGTGGTCCAAGTCAGGCAGTCTGATATTTGCATATGCCTTCCTGTGATGTCATAAAACATAAATATTTAGTCTTTTTGTGTTGGCCTTGGTTCCTGACCCTCTGATAAGAGTGTCTTTTGTATACTAATGAGATGATCGGTGGCTGTGGGTTTATCCTTATAAAACATCTTCTGCCTCCAACTCAAATATTTGGCCTCACCTTTGAGTTAACAACTGATATCCCACGTAGGGCCCCCTTTCTGGATCCTCAGTGATCTATATTCCCAAACACCAGCATGGGAGTCAGATAGACCTAAAGTTCCCTGTGACTCCCTTCAGCCACATTTGTGTGACCTCCACCTACATTTTCCATGTGCATACTGAAGGTACCCATCTTGGTCTCTGACCTCTGTGCCATCTTGAGACAGTGCTCAGGCTTTCAACACACCCCTTGAATAGATGCAACTTTAACACAGTGTGAAAATTGATGTTTTACTGAAAATTATATGTGGGAAAAATGGAAAGATATTTCCATAAGATGTCAGATAACACCCTTTAACATGTCTGTGTTCTTACCTAAGCACTGATCTCTCTTCCCTTTCTCTCTCCTCCCATTCTCTCTCCGTCTCTCTCTCCCTTCCTCCTTTCTTACCTCCATCATCTTCCCTTTCTTCCCCTTCCTCATATGCATATCACCCTATTAGCAACCTCCTTCTGCTTCCTCCCATCTTGCCTGGATTTTGCCCCATATAGATTTTTTTTTTTTTTTTTTTTTTTTTTGTGGTACGCGGACCTCTCACTGTTGTGGCCACTCCCGTTGCGGAGCACAGGCTCTGGACGCACA
>NC_041215.1:13986152-13987047 GCF_002837175.3 Physeter macrocephalus | reverse complement strand
CCTTCCATCACTTTAAATATGTCCTGCCACTCCCTTCTGGCTTGCAGAGTTTTTGCTGAAAGTTCTGCTGTTAACCTTATGGGGATTCTCTTGTATGTTATTTGTTGCTTTTCCCTTGCTGTTTTTAATATTTTTTCTTTGTATTTAACTTTTGATAGTTGGATTAATACATGTCCTGGCGTGTTTCTCTTTGGATTCTTTCTGTATGGGACTCTCTGTGCTTCCTGGACTTGATTAACTCTTTCCTATATTAGGGAACTTTTCAACTATAATTTCTTCAAATATTTTCTCAGTCCCTTTCTTTTTCTCTTCCTCTTCTGGGACCCCTATAATTTGAATATTGGTACGTTTAATGTTTTCCCAGAGGTCTCTGAGACTGTCCTCAATTATTTTTATTCTTTTTCCTTTATTCTGCTCTGCAGTAGTTATTTCCACTATTTTATCTTCCACATCACTTATCCACCCTTCTGCCTCAGTTTTACTGCTATTGCTTCCTTCTGGAGAATTTTAAATTTCATTTATTGTGTTGTTCATCATTGTTTGTTTGCTCATTAGTTCTTCTACGTCCTTCTTTTTTTTGGGGGGGGGGTACGCCGGCCTCTCACTGTTGTGGCCTCTCCCGTTGTGGAGCACAGGCTCTGGACACACAGGCTCAGCGGCCATGGCTCATGGGCCTAGCCGCTCCGTGACATGTGGGATCTTCCTGGACCGGGGCACAAACCCACGTCCCTTGCATCAGCAGGCGGATTCTCAACCACTGTGCCACCAGGGAAGCCCCTACGTCCTTTTTAAACATTTCTTCTATTTTCTCCATTCTATTTCCAAGATTTTAGATCATCTTTACTATCATTATTCTGAATTCTTTTCAGGTAGACTGCCTATTTTCTCTTCATTT
>NC_041215.1:13981241-13986050 GCF_002837175.3 Physeter macrocephalus | reverse complement strand
CCATACAATTTGTGAAATTTTTTGTTCTAGTTCTGTTAAAAATGCCAGTGGTAGTTTGATAGGGATTGCTTTGAATCTGTAGATTGCTTTGGGTAGTATTGTCATTTTCACAATGTTGATTCTTCCAATCCAAGAACATGGTATATCTCTCCATCTATTTGTATCATCTTTAATTTCTTTCATCAGTGTCTTATAATTTTCTGCATACAGGTCTTTTGTCTCCTTAGGTAGGTTTATTCCTAGATAGTTTATTTCTTACAGATTTTTTTCCCATAATTGATACCTAGTCTCACAGAGTTGTGTTCTCAAAAGATACCTGATACACTTTCAATTTTCTTAAATTTACCAAGGCTTGATTTGTGACCCCAGATATGTTCTATCCTGGAGAATGTTCCATGAGCCCTTGAGAAGAAAGTGTATACTGTTGTTTTTGGTTGGAATGTCCTATAAATGTCTATTAAATCCATCTTGAAAATGTGTCATTTAAAGCTTGTTTTCCTTATTTATTTTCATTTTGGATGATCTGTCCATTGGTGATAGTGGGGTGTTAAAATCCTCTAGCATTATTGTGTTACTGTCGATTTCCCTTTTTGTGGCTGTTAGCATTTGCCTTAAGTATTGAGGTGCTCTTCTGCTGGGTACATAAATATTTACAATTGTTATACCTTCTTCTTGGGTTTATTCCTTGATAATCATGTAGTATCTTTCTTTGTCTGTTGTAATAGTCTTTCTTTCAAAGTCTATTTTGTCTGATATGAGAATTGCTACTCCAGCTTTCTTTTGATTTCCATTTGCACGGAATATTTTTTCCATCCCCTTACTTTCAGTCTGTATGTGTCCCTAAGTCTGAAGTGGGTCTCTTGTAGACAGCATATATATGGGTCTTGTTTTTGTATCCATTCAGCCAGTCTATGTTTTTTGGTTGGAGCATTTAGTCCATTTACATTTAAGGTAATTATCAATATGTATGTACGTTCCTATTACCATTTTCTTAATTGTTTGGGGTTGTTATTTTAGGTCTTTTCCTTCTCTTGTGTTTCCTGCCTAGAGAAGTTCCGTTAGCATTTGTTCTAAAGCTGCTTTGGTAGTGCTCAATTCTCTTAGCTTTTGCTTGTCTGTAAAGGTTTTAACTTCTCCATCGAATCTGAATGAGATCTTTGCTGGGAAGAATAATCTTGGTTGTAGGTTTTATCCTTCCATCACTTTAAATATGTCCTGCCACTCCCTTCTGGCTTGCAGAGTTTTTGCTGAAAGTTCTGCTGTTAACCTTATGGGGATTCTCTTGTATGTTATTTGTTGCTTTTCCCTTGCTGCTTTTAATATTTTTTCTTTGTATTTAACTTTTGATAGTTGGATTAATACATGTCCTGGCGTGTTTCTCTTTGGATTCTTTCTGTATGGGACTCTCTGTGCTTCCTGGACTTGATTAACTCTTTCCTATATTAGGGAACTTTTCAACTATAATTTCTTCAAATATTTTCTCAGTCCCTTTCTTTTTCTCTTCCTCTTCTGGGACCCCTATAATTTGAATATTGGTACGTTTAATGTTTTCCCAGAGGTCTCTGAGACTGTCCTCAATTATTTTTATTCTTTTTCCTTTATTCTGCTCTGCAGTAGTTATTTCCACTATTTTATCTTCCACATCACTTATCCACCCTTCTGCCTCAGTTTTACTGCTATTGCTTCCTTCTGGAGAATTTTAAATTTCATTTATTGTGTTGTTCATCATTGTTTGTTTGCTCATTAGTTCTTCTACGTCCTTCTTTTTTTGGGGGGGGTACGCCGGCCTCTCACTGTTGTGGCCTCTCCCGTTGTGGAGCACAGGCTCTGGACACACAGGCTCAGCGGCCATGGCTCATGGGCCTAGCCGCTCCGTGACATGTGGGATCTTCCTGGACCGGGGCACAAACCCACGTCCCTTGCATCAGCAGGCGGATTCTCAACCACTGTGCCACCAGGGAAGCCCCTACGTCCTTTTTAAACATTTCTTCTATTTTCTCCATTCTATTTCCAAGATTTTAGATCATCTTTACTATCATTATTCTGAATTCTTTTCAGGTAGACTGCCTATTTTCTCTTCATTTGTTTGGTCTGGTTGGTTTTTACCTTGCTCCTTCACTTGCTGTGTATTTCTCTGTCTTCTCATTTTTCTTAACTCTCTGTGTTTGGGGGTCTCCTTTTTGCAGGCTGCAGGTTTGTAGTTCCTATTGTTTTTGGTGTCTGCCCCCAGTGGGTAAGTTTCGTTCAGTGGGTTGTGTAGGCTTCCTGGTGGAGGGGACTGATGCCCATGTTCTGGTGGTTGAGCCTGGATCTTGTCTTTCTGGTGGGCAGGACCGTTTGCAGTGGTGTGTTTTTGTGTATCTGTGAACTTATTATGATTTTCGGCAAACTCTCTGCTAATGGGTGGGTTTGTGTTCCTGTCTTGCTAGTTGTTTGTCATGGGGAGTCCAGCCCTGGAGCTTGCTGGTCACTGAGTGGAGCTGGGTCTTAGCGTTGAAACAGAGGTTTCTGTGAGAGGTCTCCCTGATTGATATCACAAGGGTCCAGGAGGTCTCTGGTGGACCAATGTCCTGATTTCAGCTCTCCCACCTCAGAGGCTCAGGCCTGACACCTGACTGGTGCAAGAAAACCATGTCATCCACACAGCTCAGAAGAAAAGGGAGAAAAGAAGAAAATAAAGAAAAAATAAAAAGAATAAATAAAATTATTAAAATAAAAAATTAACGCACAAAATTTTTAAGTAATTTTAAAACAAATAAGAGAGCAGCCAAACCAATAAACAAATCCACCAATGACAACAAGTGCTAAAAATTATACTAAAAAAAATGGAAAGACAGAATCCTAGGACAAATGCTAAAAGCACGCTTATTCAGACAAAATCACACAAAGAATCATACAAATACACTCTCACAAAAAAAGAAAAAAACATATATACATTTTTTTTAAAAAAAAGGAAGAGAGCAACCTAATCAATAAACAATGATAATGAGCTCTAAATACTAAACTAAGATAAACAGGAAACTAGAAACAAATTAGATGCAGAAAGCAAAAGCCAAGTCTACAGTTTCTCCCAATGTCCACTGCCTCGATTTTGGGCTGACTCGTTGTCTATTCAGGTATTCCACGGATGCTGGGTACATCAAGTTGATTGTGGATTTTTAATTCACTGCTCCTGAGGCTCATGGAGAAATTTCCCTTTCTCTTCTTTGTTCGCAAAGCTCCTGGGGTCCAGCTTTGTGTTTGGTCCCGCCTCTGCATGTAGGTCGCCCTCTGGTGTCCCATCTTCACCCAGACAGGAGGGGGTTAAAGAGTGGCTGATTCGGGGGCTCTGGCTCACTCAGGCCGGGGGAAGGGAGGGGTACAGAATGCTGGCCGAGCCTGCGGCGGCAGAGGCCAGCGTGATGTTGCAACAGCCTGAGTTGCGCTGTGTGTTCTCTCAGGGAAGTTGTCACTGGATCACGGGACCCTGGCAGTGGCAGGCTGCACAGGCTCCCGGGAGGGGGTGTGTGGGTAGTGACCTGTGCTTGTACACGAGATTCTTGGTTGCTACAGCAGCAGCCTTAGCGTTTCATGCCCGTCGCTGGTGTCCGCGCTGATAGCCACGGCTCGCGCCCATCTCTAGAGCATGTTTAGGCGGTGCTCTGAATACCCTCTCCTTGCGTACCCAGAAACAATTGCCTCTTGCCTCTTAGGCAGTTCCAGAGTTTTTCTGGACTCTCTCCCATCTAGCTGTGGTGCACTAGCCCCCTTCAGGCTGTGTTTATGCAGTCAACCCCAGTCCTCGCCCTGGGATCTGACCTCAGAAGCCAGCGCCTCAGCTCCCAGCTCCCATCCTCCCCAGCAGGTGAGCAGACAAGCCTCTCAGACTGGTGAGTGCTGGTTGGCACCAATCCTCTCTGCGGGAATCTCTCCGCTTTGCCCTCTGCACCCCTGTTGGTGCGCTCTTCCCTGTGGCTCCGAAGCTTCCACACCCCCACCCCCTTCTCCACCAGTGAAGGGGCTTCCTAGTGTGTGGAAACTTTTCCTCCTTCACAGCTCCCTCCCAGAGATGCTGGTCCCATCCCTATTCTTTTGTCTCTGTTTTTCCTTTTTTCTTTTGCCCTACACAGGTACGTGGGGAGTTTCGTTCTTTTTGGGAAGTCTGAGGTCTTCTGCCAGCATTCAGTAGGTGTTCTGTAGGAGATGCTCCAATGTAGATGTATATTTTTTTAACATCTTTATTGGGATATAATTGCTTTACAATGGTGTATTAGATTCTGCTTCATAACAAAGTGAATCAGCTATACATATACATATATCCCCATATCTCTTACCTCTTGCACCTCCCTCCCTCCCACCCTCCTGAGTCCACCCCTCTAGGCGGTCACAAAGCACTGAGCTGATCTCCCTGTGCTATGAGGCTGCTTCCCACTAGCTATAGGTTTTACTTTTGGTAGTGTATATATGTACATCCCACTCTCTCACTCTGTCCCAGTTTACCCTTCCCCCTCCCCGTATCCTCAAGTCCATTCTCTAGTAGGTCTGCGTCTTTATTCCCGTACAGCCCCTAGGTTCTTCATGACCTTTTTTTAGGTTCCATATATATGTGTTAGCATACAGTATTTGTTTTTCTCTTTCTGACTTACTTCACTCTGTATGACAGACTCTAGGTCCATCCACCTCACTACAAATAACTCAGTTTCGTTCCTTTTTATGGCTGAGTAATATTCCTTTGTATACATGTCCCACATCTTCTTTATCCATTCATCTGTTGATGGACACTTAGGTTGCTTCCATGTCCTGGCTATTGTAAATAGAGCTGCAATGAAC
>NC_041215.1:13954877-13980624 GCF_002837175.3 Physeter macrocephalus | reverse complement strand
CATTCCCACCAACAGTGCAAGAGGGTTCCCTTTTCTCCACACCCTCTCCAGCGTTTATTGTTTCTAGATTTTTTGATGATGGCCATTCTGACCAGTGTGAGATGATATCTCATTGTAGTTTTGATTTGCATTTCTCTAATGATTATTGATGTTGAGCGTTCTTTCATGTGTTTGTTGGCAATCTGTATATCTTCTTTGGAGAAGTGTCTAATTAGGTCTTCTGCCCATTTTTGGATTGGGTTGTTTGTGTTTTTGATATTGAGCTGCATGAGCTGCTTGTATATTTTGGAGATTAATCCTTTGTCAGTTGCTTTGTTTGCAAATATTTTCTCCCATTCTGAGGGTTGTCTTTTCGTCTTGTTTATGGTTTTCTTTTCTGTGTTCACACCATCTTTGGAATTCCTTGCTCCTGACTCAGCTACCCTGACCCAAATAAGGAAGAAGGTCACTAGGTCCCAGCTGTGTGCACACAGGCACCAGGACAGAGGTCCATACTCAATGACGCAGTCCAGGACCCAAAATGAAATGACAGAAAACCTGCCTCAAAAAGGTGGGAAGCAGAAGTGCATTGGCTGAGTGTGAGGAGACACTTCAGCATGCTGTATTGTTGCCATGAGCATGTCAGCAAGATCTTTTTTAATCCACCTCCTAGAGTAATGAAAATAAAAACAAAAATAAATAAATTGCAACTAATTAAACTTAAAATCTTTTGCACAGCAAAGGAAGCCATAGGCAAAAGAAAAAGACAACTCTCAGAATGGGAAAAAACATTTGCAAATGATGTGACTGACAAGGGATTAATCTCCAAAATATACAAACAGCTAGTGCAGCTCAATAGTAAAAAAACCAAACAACCCAATCCAAAAATGGGCAGAAGACCTAAATAGACATTTCTCCAAAGAAGATATACACACCCTGAGAAAACAATAATTCAAAAAGAGTCACGTACCACAATGTTCATTGTGCACTACTTACAATAGGCAGGACATGGAAGCAATCTAAGTGTCTATTGACAGATGAATGGATAAAGAAGATATGGAACATATATACAATGGAATATTACACAGCCATAAAATGAAACAAAATTGAGTTATTTGTAGTGAGGTGGATGGACCTAGAGTCTGTCATACAGAGTGAAGTAAGTCAGAAAGAGAAAAACAAACACTGTATGCTAACACATATATATGGAATCTAAAAGAAAAAGGGGGCATTCTGCAGAACCTAGGGGCAGGACAGAAATAAAGACACAGATGTAGAGAATGGATTTGAGGACACGGGATGGAGGAAGGGTTAGCTGAGACAAAGTGAGAGAGTGGCATTGACATATATACACTACCAAATGTAAAATAGATAGCTAGTTGGAAGCAGCCACATAGCACAGGGAGATCAGCTTGGTGTTTTGTGACCACCTAGAGGGGTGGGTTAGAGAGGGTGGGAGGGAGACACAAGAGGTAGGGGATATAGGGATATATGTATACGTATAGGTGATTCACTTTGTTATACAGCAGCAACTAACACAACAATGTAAAGCAATTATACTTCAATAAAGATGTTTTAAAAATCCTACAAACAATAAATGCTGGAGAAGGTGTGGGGAAAAGGGAACAATCCTACACTGTTGGTTGAAATGTAAATTGATATAACCAGTATGGAGGTTCCTTAAAAAACTAAAACTAGAGCTACTCTATGGTCCTGCAATCCCACTCCTAGGCATATATCCAGAGAAAACCATAATTCGAAAAGATACATGCACCACAGTGTTCACTGCAGCACTATTCACATTAACCAAGACATGGAAACAACCTACGTGTTCAATGACAGGTGAATGGATAAAGAAAATGTGGTACATATATACAGTGGAATACTACTCAGTCATAAAAAAGAATGATATAATGATATTTTCAGCAACATGGATGCACCTAGAAATTGTCATACTGAGTGAAGAAAGTTAGACAGAAAGACAAATATCATATGATATCACTTATATGTGGAATCTAAAAAAATGATACAAATGAACTTATTTATAAATAGAAACAGACTCACAGACTTAGATAACAAATTTATGGCTAACAAAGTGGAAAGGAGGGGGCAGGAATAAATTAGGAGTTTGGGATTAACATATACACACTGCTATATATAAAATAACCAACAGTGACTTACTGTATAGCACAGGGATCTCTACCCAATTCTCTATAATAACCTATATGGGGAAAGAATCTGAAAAAGAATAGATTATGTATATGTATAACTAAATCACTTTGCTATGCACCTGGAACTTACACAACATTGTAAATCAAATGTACTCCAATATAAAATTTAAAAATTTTTAAATAAAAAATAGAAAATAAAAAAACCAATGGAAATTTTTCAACCCCATTAGTATTTAGGGAAATGCAGTTTAGAGTGACAGTGGGAAACCACTTGGCCACTTGACAACCATATCAGCAAAATTAAGTTTCATACTGTCAAGCATTAGTGAGGGTGTGGGGAAACATCTTCTGACACACAAGTGCTCAGAGTGTAAAATAACACAGCCACTTGGGAGTTTAACTTGGCAATTTTTCTTAAATTTAAGAATTCTAATTTTTACAACATGATCATCTCACTACTCATTTGTATCTGAATCAGATAGTGCCTGTTTGTAGTAGAAGGCATACAAGGATATGTATTCCTAACAATGGAAAAAAAACTGGAAGTGAAATGTATACCGAATATATTTATAAAATTGATTTATTGAACTGATTTTATAAAAATGAGGTGTTTCTGTAGCAGTGGTTCTAACCTAGAGGTGATGTTGCCAAAGAGGGGACATTTGGCAATGTCTGGAGACATTTTTGCCATGGCTGGGGTGGGGAGGCTACTGGCATCTAGTGGTTAGAGACCAAGGATGCTGTTAAACATCCAGCAATGCTCAGACCACCCCCACTGCAAAGGATGATCCAGCCCCAAATGTCAACACTGCTAAGGCTGAGAAACCTTGGACTATATAAACTAACATGAATATCACTTCAAAATGATGTGTAAAAAAGCCCCAAGTTACAGAAAGGTACCTAAAGGAAAATCAGACCTGTGTTAAAACACATAGTATGAAAAACAGTCTGGTGGTTCATCAAAAAATCAAATACAGAATTACTATATGACCCAGCAGTTTCACTCCTTGGAATATATCCCAAAGAAATAAAAAGAATTCAATTAAATCTTTGTACACAAATATCCATAGCAGCACTATTCACACAGCCAAAAGTTAGAAACAACCTAAATGCCCATCAATGGGTGAATGAATAAACAAAATATGGTCAAGCCATACAATGGAATATTACTCAGCTATGAAAAGGAATGAAGCACTGATGCATGCTACATGATGGATGAATCTCAAAAATATGCTGTGTGAAAAAGCCAGACCCCATAGGCTACATACTTTATGATTCCATTTCTGTGAGATGTCCAGGACAGGCAAATCCATAGGGTAAAAAAAGGGATTAGTGGTTTCTGCTAATCTGGGGCTAGTGAGCAGACAGAGGAGGACTGCTAATGGGATGGGATCTCCCATTTTGGGGGTGATAAAAATGTCCTAGAACTAGGTAAACATGATGGTTTAACAACATTGTTAATGTGCTAAATGCCACTGAATTGTTCACTTTAAAATGGTTAATTTTATGTTATGTGAATTTCACCCCCAAAATAAAACAAAACCCCAAAAAGCACAACAAAACTCCACAATACTACTCTTATTTTATGGGATTATGTTTGTTCACATGCCCCATGCATACAAAGGTCTGTAAGGATGCCCATCAAATTCATCATGGTAATAGCATGGCTGGCTGTTGCATGACTCTTAGCCCGATTTGTAGCATTTCAATTATTTAATAAGAAGGAACAAATATTTATGTGATAATTTAAATTTTAAAAAAGACATTTAATTGGGCAAATAACCTGGAAAGGGAAAAATGAAGGTGGAGAGGCACACTGGGTAGTTTTCTCAGCCCCAGCAGGCAATACAAGGTCTGCCTTCCTGCCAAAGTTAGGAGCCAGAGCCCCAAATCCCAAATTGCAGAGTGTTAGACTCTGTTGAAGCCCCTGAGAAGCTCATGTAATCAACTCACCCCCTGGAAGGTAGGGAGGGAAGGAAAGTGAGGACAGAGTCTCCCTGGGGTTGCCCAATGCCTTGCAGTGTTCCCCTGCGTCCCAGCATACCTGTAGCAGAGGCAGAGGCAGTGGTACCACAGTGAGAGAAGGCAACAGGCAGGGAACAGGGGCAGCATAAAAAATGGAGGACAGACTCAGGTAAATCTCCCTACTGCACTGGCATGCTCAGGGTGGAATGTTCCTTGCCTTGCAACCCTCACCTGAAGGGAAACACCAAACCAGGGCTTCTTCCTGGAGTGAGGCAGAAGCAAATGCAGAACCTGGAGCCCTAGGTGAATCAACCTCCTTCCCTCCCACTTGTGCAGGAGAGAGCCGGGGAACCAGTATCTGCCACAGACTCAGAGAAGCCACCCTGTTTATACAACTCCTTGTGCAATTTGTGTGAATGGCATGGGAGAAGCAGGCAGGGCTCTACTTTCTAGCTTCAAGGTAATGTGATGATTGCTTTGTAGGACAGGTAAGAAAACTAAGGTGCAGAGAGAAAAGAGCTGCCACACCAAGTTACACAGAACACCTGCCTGAATTTTAACCTCTCTCTCCTCTCGGTCCTGGCCAAAAATCAATGGTAAAAGGATTGTGGGGAGGCACAGAAAAGAGATAGTCAAGAGGATTTAGGACTGAAGGTTCCAATCACCACCCGGCTCTGAGGGTATAAAGTATCAGGGAAGCACCAGGGTGGACAGGTGCAGTGATGGCAACAAGTCAAAGATGAAAATAGGAGAAAAAGGGAGGCAGGAGGTGGCTGAGATAGGAGGGAGGATGTGGAGAGGGGAACCTAAACAGCTTCAGTGTAAAGAGAGAGCCAGGATGGGGACAGACAGGTAAGGTAAGATGGAGATGACACAGACCTTGTCTGTGGTTCTCAACCAGATGCAGTTCTGCTTCTCAGGGATCATTTGACAATGTGTGAGTATACTTTTGATGGTCACAATTGGGAGATGCTGCTGACATCTAGTGGGTGACAGGGATGCTGCTCAGCATCTTATAATGCACAGGACAGCCCCAACCCCCCAAAATTATCAGCCCCTAAAATCCCTAATTCTGAAGTTGGAAAACTGCTGCAGGGGTATATGAGGACAGGATTCGTCCATGGACAGGCTAGGCCCCTGAGTTCCTGGGTGGGGAGCTGGCCCTACTGTGGGTTCCTCTACGTGCAAGATTGCCAGATTACACTCTCTCTGTGGTTGTTCAGTTTACTTACAGAGGGACCCACTACGTGTTCTCCTAGTGGATCAATGCTAGGACGCTTCAGTCTACCTCTCTGTTGTCCTACTCCCATGCCCACCATGGTTCTATGACTGTTTGGTTTTCTTTTTTAAAAAATTAGTAGATTTTGGCCTTCCCTGGTGGCGCAGTGGTTGCGCGTCCTCCTGCCGATGCAGGGGAACCGGGTTCGCGCCCCGGTCTGGGAGGATCCCACGTGCCGCGGAGCGGCTGGGCCCGTGAGCCATGGCCGCTGAGCCTGCGCGTCCGGAGCCTGTGCTCCACAACGGGAGAGGCCACAACAGAGGGAGGCCCGCATACCACAAAAAAAAAAAAAAAAAAAAAAAAAGGAAGGGAAAAAAAAAGAATTCTGTTGAAATTCTTCAGAGTACCAAAACTTCAGAATTGCTTTGCATTTCTGCTGTGTGAGAGGGATAGAAGTCAGGGACGAGAAATATAAATAACCATTTCTGCTTAGTAGATTTTTTAGAGTAATTTTAGGTTTACAGAAAATTGAGCAGATAGTGCAGAAAATTACCATGTACCATCTCTCTCCCAGCACAGAGATTCCCTTATTATTAACATCCTGCATTAGTGAGATAACTGCGTTACAGCTGCTAAACAAATATTGACACACTGTTATTAACCAAAGCCCACAGTTTACAATAGGGTTCACTCTTGGTGCTGTACATCCTATGAGTTTTGACAAATGCACCATGTCATGTATCCACCATTATAGTATCATACAGAAGATTTTCACCACCTTAAAAAAAAAACCTAAGTTCCACCTAATCATCCTTTCTGCTCTCTCCTTGAACCCTTGACAACCATCAATCTTTTTACTGTCTCCACAGTTTTGCCTTTTTCCAGAATGAACAGACAGCAATCTTAGCTGTTTTCTGTGTCCCCATCATCCCAGAAGGTGTATATGCAGCCCTGGACCACCTTCCCAGGACATGGTGAGCTCTTGTTTTCTTATAGCACCTCTTTCTTTCTTCATGGCTGTGGCTTCTGTGATCTTTATTAATATAGGGAAGGAGTAGGGGAATGGTATGGTATGATGAAGCTGACATGTCGCTGGTCCTGGAAGTAGCCCTGACATTCATTAACAACCACCAGTAAGTGGTGAGTATAACAGAGAGTTTAGGAAAAGATAGGCTTTGGGGTTATTCAGATGTAGGTTTAGATCCTGGCTCCCCCCACTCAGGAGCCATGGTCCCTTGGGCAAGTGGTGTGTCCTCTGTGGGAGGCAGCTGCCACTTCTGTAAAACAGGGATCATAGCAGGTGTCTCACAATATTGGATTAAAGATTTCATAAGAAACATACGAGCACAGGTGCCAACGTTCAATAAAAAGTAGCTACTCCCATCAAGAACTGAAATCCAGTGCCAAAGACAGTTGTGTCTCCAACATGATACATTGTAATGAAGGTCATGGAAGAGTTAAACTCAAGGAGTTTTAAGCTTACTCAGGAGTACTGTTTTGGAAGCACACAGGAATGAGTGACTAAATCTGTTTTGGGAAGAGATGTCCAGGAAGGCTGCACAGAGAAGGTGACATTTAAGCTTAGACTTAAATATAAACAGGTGTTTGCCAGTTGAAGAAGGGGAAGAACTGAGATCCAGGGAGAAAGAGCAGTTAAGGAATTACAACTGTACTCTTTAGATCTTTGGTTCTCAACTGGAGGTGACTTTGCCCCCCATGGGGACACTGGCAATGACACTATAAAACTCTTAGAAGAAAACATAGTCAGAACACTCCATGACATAAAGCACAGCAAGATCCTTTTTGACCCACCTCCTAGAGAAATGGAAATAAAAACAAAAATAAATAAATGGGACCTAATGAAACGTAAAAGCTTTTGCACAGCAAAGAAACAATAAACAAGATGAAAAGACAACCCTTCACACCTGTCAGAATGTCTGGATACATTTTTGGTTGTCACTACTGAGCAGGAGCTACTGGCATCCAGCTGGCAGAGGCCAGGGATGCTGCTAAACACCTTACAGTGTATCCATAGCAAAGGATGATCCGGAACCAAATATTGAAAAAACTTGCACTAGATGTTGGAGAGCTACAGGAAGTTGAGACCATAGCCCACATGATCCCAGTCTCACCCATTCAGCCTTTTCTTGGGGGCTCTTTTTTCCAAGTCATTGACTTTGACTCACCCCCTCTAGGATCTCAGGGTATCAGGAATGAGTGAGGCCATAGGGGCTACCTGGGGACCTATGGCAAGTGCTGACCCAGAAGTGAGGGGAAAAAACGAGTGACTCCAAGGGAGGGAGGCCAAGAAACTCTGGAAACCAGTGATGTTTGGGGAAAGCAACCTTCAGTCACCAAGGTGTCTTGTTCCCACACTTTGTTTTGTTCTCAACTTGTCAGAGCTTGATCAAGGACATGAGCCCGCTTAAGAGGGCATTTACTACTTTATTCCTATTTTTTTATTCTGGTAAAATACATATAACATAAAATTTACCATTTTAACCATTTTATAGCATACAATTCAGTGGCATTAAATGCATTCACGATGTTGTACAAGCACCATCTATCTAGTTCCAGAATCTTCTCAGCACCCCCAAAGGAAACCCCATATCCATTAGAAGTCACTCCCATTTATCCCCTTCCCCTAGCCCCCAGCAACCATTGATATGCCTTAAACTCTTACATAAATATTCATAGCAGCATTATTCACTATAGTGAAAAAGTGGAAAAGAACCAAATTTCCATCAATGGGTGAATAGATCAACAAAATGTGGTCTGTCGATACAATGGAATATTGCTCAGCCATAAAAAGGTATGGAGTTATGACAATGCTACAACATGGATGAACCTCAAAAACATTATGCTGAGTGAAAGAAGCCAGACCCCAAAGTCCACAGAGTATATGATTACATTTAGACGACTTGTCCAGACCAGGCAAATCCATAGAGACAGAAAAAAGATTAGTGGTTAGCTGCATTTTAAACTTGACATAGCCTAATTTAAAAAAAAAAAAAGGGATTTGGGGCTTCCCTGGTGGTGCAATAGTTAAGAATCCGCCTGCCAATGCAGGTGACACGGGTTGGAGCCCTGGTCCAGGAAGATCCCACATGCCACGGATGCAACTAAGCCCGTGTGCCACAACTACTGAGCCTGCTCTCTAGAGCCTGCGAGCCACAACTACTGAGCCCGCGTGCCACAACTACTGAAGCCCATGTGCCTAGAGCTCGTGCTCTGCAACAAGAGAAGCCACCACAGAGAGAAGCCCGCGTGTGCAATGAAGAGTAGTTCCCACTCGCCGCAGCAACTAGAGAAAGCCTGCGTGCAACAACAAAGACCCAATGCAGCCCAAAATAAATATAAATAAAATAAATAAATTTATTTTTAAAAAGGATTTAAAATTGTTATTCATAAAGAGACACTGAATACCCATTAAATTGTTATTTACTGAGAACAGATCATATACATTTGCTCATTGAGTGTACTGAGTTAATTATCATAGGTAGCACCTAGTGTTTTCCAGATCAAGTCCAAGAATAACTCATTTAATTCTCACAACAACTCTTTGAGTTAGGTAGGGGGAAATGGAGGTAAAAAGAATTTAAGACACTTGCTCAGGTTTACACAGCAGGCAGAGCAAGGGTTCGAACACAGGTTGGCTGACTCCCTCATCCCTTTGTCAGATGGCTATGTTGCATTGCCTCAGAAGGTACAGATGCACCTCTTGGGATCTGGAAAACAACTAGAATATTATTTCTACACAGTCTCTTGCTTCTGATTCATTGCATGGATAACTCCAGAGGAAGAATCTGATTGATTCATCTTAAGTTAGAGATGCACACTGGTCCAAAGTGTTGTAGCCATGGGTAAGTAGGTCCTGTGGTATCTGAAGCTATGGGAAGAACAAGGTTTAGCAGAATGGAGCAGGAGGGCAAGGGCTAGAAGCTCTGGTGAAGGAACATTTATATTATCAGAGGTAACCAGAGGGAGAGAGGTGTATAGCCTTTGGAGAAAGTCAGCCATGCGTTCAAGTCTTAACTCTGCCATTTTGACAGCTCACCTTGAACAAGTTGCTTAGCAATTAGCAACCCAATATTCTCAGTGAGTATTCTCAAGACACTCAAAATTGGGTGATCAAATCAGCACCTCCCCCACTGCACTGATGAGAAGATTAAATCATAGGAGGCACAGAGTAGGAACCCAACCAATGCCACGTGTCATTTATCAGAAACAGCCCCTTGGCAGCAGGGCCAGGAATGATGGAAGCTGATGACTTCCTTCCATCCAGTAGCTGACCTCTCCATGTCACACCTCACTTCAGGCACAGTCTCCATGCAGGGAGCCAACCTCTCAGCAGTGACTGAATTCATCCTCATCGGCTTCTCCAACTTCCCCCACCTTCAGCTGATGTTCTTCCTGCTCTTCCTGCTGATGTACCTGTTCACGCTGCTGGGGAACCTGCTCATCATGGTCACCATCTGGAGCGAGCGCAACACTCCACATGCCCATGTACCTCTTCCTGTGCGCCCTCTCCATCTCCGAGGTCCTCTACACCTTTGCCATCATCCCACGCATGCTGGCCGACCTGCTCTCCACCCACCACACCATCTCCCTCATGGCCTGTGCCAGCCAGATGTTCTTCACCTTCACGTTTGGCCTCACCCACTCCTTCCTGCTCACCATCATGGGCTATGACCGCTACGTGGCCATCTGCCACCCCCTGCGCTACAACGTGCTCATGAGCCCCCGTGACTGTGCCTGGCTGGTGGCCTGGTCCTGGGCTGGAGGCTCAGTCATGGGGCTAGTGGTGACATCAGCTATTTTCTACCTCACCTTTTGTGGACCCAATATGATCCACCATTTCTTCTACCACATGCCACCTCTAACAGCTCACCTTGAACAAGTTGCTTAGCAATTAGCAACCCAATATTCTCAGTGAGTATTCTCAAGACACTCAAAATTGGGTGATCAAATCAGCACCTCCCCCACTGCACTGATGAGAAGATTAAATCATAGGAGGCACAGAGTAGGAACCCAACCAATGCCACGTGTCATTTATCAGAAACAGCCCCTTGGCAGCAGGGCCAGGAATGATGGAAGCTGATGACTTCCTTCCATCCAGTAGCTGACCTCTCCATGTCACACCTCACTTCAGGCACAGTCTCCATGCAGGGAGCCAACCTCTCAGCAGTGACTGAATTCATCCTCATCGGCTTCTCCAACTTCCCCCACCTTCAGCTGATGTTCTTCCTGCTCTTCCTGCTGATGTACCTGTTCACGCTGCTGGGGAACCTGCTCATCATGGTCACCATCTGGAGCGAGCGCAACACTCCACATGCCCATGTACCTCTTCCTGTGCGCCCTCTCCATCTCCGAGGTCCTCTACACCTTTGCCATCATCCCACGCATGCTGGCCGACCTGCTCTCCACCCACCACACCATCTCCCTCATGGCCTGTGCCAGCCAGATGTTCTTCTCCTTCACGTTTGGCCTCACCCACTCCTTCCTGCTCACCATCATGGACTATGACCGCTACGTGGCCATCTGCCACCCCCTGCGCTACAACGTGCTCATGAGCCCCCGTGACTGTGCCTGGCTGGTGGCCTGGTCCTGGGCTGGAGGCTCAGTCATGGGGCTAGTGGTGACATCAGCTATTTTCTACCTCACCTTTTGTGGACCCAATATGATCCACCATTTCTTCTACCACATGCCACCTCTAGTGAAGTTAGCCTGTGGGGACAACGTCTCCACCGTGGCCATGGGTGTGGGCCTGGTGTGTGTCATTGTCCTGCTGGGCTGCTGTCTCCTAATCCTTCTGTCTTATGCCTTCATCGTGGCCGCCATCTTGAGGATCCCCTCAGCCGAGGGCCGGCACAAGACCTTCTCCACGTGTGCGTCCCACCTCACCGTGGTGGTCGTGCACTATGGCTTTGCCTCTATCATCTGTCTCAAGCCCAAGGGTCCCCGGTCTCTGGAAGTAGACACCCTGATGGACACCACCTACACAGTCCTCACTCCCTTCCTCAGCCCCATCATCTTCAGCCTCAGGAACAAGGAGCTGAAGAACGCCATGAAGAAGACCTTCCTCAACAAATTCTTCCTCCATAGCTCCTGAAATGGCAGGTTTTGTAACAGGAGATGTGGCACGTAGAGGCACTTCAGTCTATCATCTGTAAAATAGGAATAATCATGCTGCACTGGTGATGATGCCTGTTTGTGAATTTCCATTCGTCCCCATTCAGCAACTTCTCTATAAAATGCTAGATGTCTGCTTTCTCTCCTTTTCCCCAGTCTGGCTGACCTCATTCGTCCTGCATTCAATGGAGTCACAATCTCCCCAATATTGACCTTGTGAGTCAACTTCCTCCTGTTTACTGTGCCTGAGAGCAGCATGAAAGAAGGGACGCCCATGTCCTGTGTTGGGGAACCTGCGTGCATAATTTGTCTTCACTGCGTGAAGGAGGGATGCTTGCTCTACCTAAAACAATGGTGACATAAACAGACAGTGATCTGGTGCCTGCTGTGTATCAGGAACTGCACTCTGTGATTTGGAGACCTCATCTCTCGCATGTATCATATTGAGGGAAGGAAAGCATTGTTGACTGTTGTTGTTTTTCATTTCAAGTCTTTACATTTCTGGAGGTAGGGTGTCTTCTCCTATGAGTTGCTTTTGTTGGCTGAGTGAATGATAGGTCTAAGGATACAAATTATAGAAAGAAGAGAGAGGGGATCTGAACTTCTCCTTCTAAGATAAGCAATATGGAAAGAGATGGGGGAAGACATGGGAGAGGGAAGATGAAGTGGTGGCTGGTTTGAGGAATAGGGGAGGAACAGGTAGAAAAACCAGATTGCTAGCAGTTGATGGGGAACTAGGAGGGTATGATGGACACAGTGGCTGGTGAAGAAATACGGAGAAAGAGCAGGGACATAAATGGACATTTTATAAGGTTAATAAGGTTGCCATAAAGTACCTGATGTAAATCCCCTTTCTGGATGCCCTTGAAATCCTCAGTAGAAATCCATTTCCCTTTCATGGGTTGTGGAGTCAGATAGATTGAGGGGATGCATCCACAGGCTCCTGCTTCAAGGGAAGTGTGCAGGCAGAATCAGGTAGCCGCTTTGGGTTATGCTCCATTTTTAAATGAGGCAATGGACACAGTGAGGTTTGGTACTTGCCCAAAATCAAGAAGCCAGGTAGGTTCATGGATGTAGAATGGGGTCGACTGAGTGAGCCTTCTGTAGTAATGGGTCTCCAACTTGAGGGCACATCAGAATCAGGCTGCTGGGTCTCACCTCAGAGTGTCTGATTCAGCAGGTCTGTGGGGGTGGGCAGGGGCACTCTAGAATCTTCATTTCTAACCAGCTCCCAGGTGATGCTGCAGCTGGTCTGAGGATGACACTTTGGGAACCACTGCTCTAAAGAATTCTTAGCTCAAATATGAAGCCACATATTTGAGTTGGAGGCAGAAGTAGCTTTTCTGTCTCACCCTTTCTCTCTCTCTCTGTCTCCCTCCCTTACCCCTTTCCCTCTCTCCCTCTTTCCTTCCTCCCTTTCTTCCTTTCTTTTTAATAGTTATGAAGATAACAGCTTCCCATTTGTTGAGCATTTATCATCAGCTATTATGGTCTTTAAAAAAATACCTGTATTGAAAGATACTTTACATACCATAAAACATACCCATATCAAGATATGTGTAATCATTACCACAGCAAATTTAGAACATTTTCCTCACCTACAAAAGAAAGCTGTACCTTTTAGCTATCACCTCTCTTTCTTCCCTTCCTTCCAGTCCTAAGCAACCACTAATCTACTGTCTCTATAGATTTGACTTATCTGGACATTTCATATACATGGAATCATAAGATATTTATCATTTTGTGTCTGGCTTCTTTCATATAGCATGTTGTCAAGGTTTATCCATGTCACAGCATGTATCACTAATTTCATTCCTTTTTTATAGCTGAATAAAGTTGCATTGTTTGGATATATGACATTTTGTTTATCCATCCATCTGTTGATACATTTTTTGGTTGTTTCCACATTTTGGCTACCATGAGTGTTTCTGCTATAAACATTCATGTACAAGTTTTTGCGTGGATCTATGTTTTCATTTTGGGAGGTATATACCTTTCGGTGGAATGGATGGGTCATACGGTAACTCTATGTTTAGTTATTTGAGGAACTGCTAGACTCTTTTCTAAAGTGATTGCACCATTTTTCATCCCACCAGCAGCGTATGAGGGCTCCAATTTCTCCACATCCTCACCAACGTTTGTTGTTATCTAACTTTCTGATTGTAGTCATTCTAGAGGTATCTAATTGTGGTTTGTTTGTTTGTTTGTTTTTAATGATCTAAAGTTAATAATGTTTATTTATTTATTTTTAAAACATCTTTATTGGAGTATAATTGCTTTACAATGGTGTGTTAGTTTCTGCTTTACAACAAAGTGAATCAGTTATACATATACATATGTTCCCATTTCCCTGATGTATAAAGACAGGTAAGGTCTTAAATGCTTTATACACATCAGTTCTTTTACTCCACGAGGGAGGTCAGATTATTAGTTCCATTTTCAAGATGAGGAAATTGAGATATAAAGAGATTAAGTCTGCTAGCTAAATCTTTCTCCTGAAGTGGAAAAAAACTAGAATTCATTAAGTTGGAGCTGGGGCTGAAAAGTATACACTTCTCAGGGGTTATGACGAGGGAAGGCCAGCTGTTCCAGGAAGGGATGAAAACCTGGATTGGAAAGAAAAGACCAGTTTTAGCAGGCACCAAATGAAATAAGCCCAGACCTTGACAATATGCTGACCTCAGGGGGTTAGGAAGAAACGTCAATGTGAGAGGACTGGGGAGACATAACCTAACCTTGACAAAAGCTGGCTATAGGCATTCTGTGTTTGGTTTTCCTTAGCGGTGGTATTAATATGGAAAAGAGTGTCATGTTTAAACATGAAGTTGCTTGAGCTAAAACAAACAAACAAACAAAACAAAAAGAACTGAATCCTTTTAAAGCCAGGTTCCTGGGTTATATTGAGAAGACTTAAGATAGTTAATTAGCAATATTTGGGGACATCCTTTGCTTCCCCTATAAATGGTGAAGGAATACCAGATATAAGGACTGCCCCTCTTGAAGCTCTCACGTGCAAGGAATGTTTAAGTGGCCAGCACAAGTCTTGAGGTGTAGCCAGTGCTCTTTGGCAAATCACAGATCTGGAGACTTTTAGAATATACCGATGTCCTGGGAAATATGTAAGAGTCAGACTATGTGAATATGAAGGAGCTGACAGCAAAGGTGACTTCTGAATTATATCCAAGAAGTGCCAGTGTGGTTCCCTGTGGTCATAATAGAAAAAATCAACTTACTCTACTTTGATTAACCAATGACAACACTTTCTGAAATTTAAATAAACCATGTTTTTACTCCTTTACTTTATTTACTATTGTATTGTAAACTTAAAGTGACCAAAGAAGTTGAACTTAGTGAATGTATGTTGTTTCTCTAAGTGGCATATTCTAAACCCAAGGGCTGGGTCAGGACTAGAAGAAAGAGGCAGGGTCATGAAACTGCAGTGCTGCTTCCTGTCTTTATTTAAAATGTTGATATATTGTTCATCGTGAATTTTTTGCATTAATTTTGATTTTGTAAAATATTGCATAAAATATGATTTATCTTAATTACTGAATTTTGTGGTAGCCCCCTAAATTTAGTTGTCAATGTGAGTATCTCACTTGCCTGACCCTAGTCTTGATACTGTTAGACATGCCTATCTCCCCCAACCCCCGAAAATACCTTGCCTTTATTTTCCCTGCAACAGTTCAAAAATTTGAAGCCATCATTCACTTATCTGGTGGTGGAAAATAGAGATAAATGCCAAAACATCAGTGTAAACACAAGCAGCATCTTTGGTTGATGACCTTCCTATCACAGGAGTGAAGACAGCCCTGCCCCTCTGCCCACTAGTGTTGGCTAGGACTCCCCCCGCCAGGACTTGTCCTCACCTCCCCTCTATTATTCAGCTTCCACTTTCTTATGTTCTTCCACTGCCTGCATTCCTAGTTGTTTGCCATTCCTTACTAATGGTATCCGCTGTGCCACATGCTTTGGTATCCTCGAGGTGGGACCAGAGCACAGAGAGGTGATTAAAGGGCCTGGAGCACAGAGAAAGGCTGCTGATGGAGAGAACTCCAGACTTTAGGGGTCCCCCCTCCTGGTGCTAATGGAGCCACCGTGGGCTTCCATGCTAACTGCTCAAGGTAAAGACCATCCTGAATGATGCAACCTGCTGCCTTCTCTTCTCTTGTTCTGCTCTTCCCCAGTGTTGACCCTGACAGCCGTGCTTGTGGATGAAAGTCCAGTCCCCTCCTCAAGGATGTTTTTCTTCTCCTCCACCCTCAACCCCCACAAGCTGTCTCTGTCCAGCAGCCAGCAGGATCTTTCTAAAGGGAAAACTTGAAAAATCACCTGTCTGTTTATACCCTTGGGACACAGTACAAATTCTCCTGTGGTCAGGCCCCTGCTTCATCTTCAGTATTACACCCCAGCCCTCCCCAGCTCTTCAGGCTCTCTAACATCCTGGTTATTCCTGCAATAAACCAAGCACACTCAGACCTTACAGGCTTTGCCCATGCTGCTGCTTCTACCTGGAATGCCCTTCCGCTGGCATAACCTACACATCCATAGGTTTGACCTTAAATGTCATCATCTCAGGAAAGCCTTCCCTGATTTCCCCATACTGAGTCACCACCCCTATTATAAGCACTCAGAGCAACTTCTTTCTTTCCTCATAGCTTTTATCACAATGTATCATATATATTAATTAGTGTGATTATTTGTTTAATAGCCACATCTTCCTCTCTCAACTGCAAGCACTGAGATCAGGGTCACATCTAATCAGTTCCATGTTGAATCCCCAGTGGCATCTGAAAACATGCCTGGCACACAGTAGATAATCAATAAATGTTTGTTAAGTAAGCAGGGTTTATCATCCTTGGAACGGTTGACACTTGAGCTTGGCTCGTTCTTTGCAGTGGGGTCTGTTCTGTGCATTGCAGGATGTTGAGCAGCATCCATTACCTTTACCCACTAGATATTGTAACACATCTCCTCCTCTTTCAGTTGTAATAACCAAATATGTCTACAGAAACTTCCAAGTATCCTCTGGAGTCTCTGAGAGCCACTTGAGGACAGAAATGAGGGAAGACTTGGCTGATGCTCCCAAGCTGCAGAGTCACAACCCTTTTTGTGGCCCTTAGCACCTGGTCCTTATCTTGGTGAGAGCCCTGACATTTCTCTGTGTGTCTTTCCACGAAGCACTATGTAAACTCCTCAAAGAGAGAGGCTAGCAACAGACCCATCTCTGTACTCCCAAACTAGCACAGGATTTAACACACAGAAGACAATTAATTATTAAATAAATCTTTAAAATCTGGCATTTATTAAGTGTTTATTGGTTGCCAGTCTCTGTCAATTGCCCTACATAGATATTATTTAATTCTCAGAACTATCCTAAGAGGTGGCTACCTTATTATTAAACCTATTTTAATGATGGGAAACTGAGGCTGAGAGATTACATGTGATTTAACCAAAGCCACTTTGTTTCATCACTTACCCACTGCACAGCCTTATTTACAATTCTGAGCAACACTTTCTTTTCTCTTTAGAGTGCAAGGTATCACCTGTCTCCCTGCCCATCAGCTGTTGCCATAGAGATGAGTTGTGGGGACCAGCTTAGAGACTAGTAGCCATAGAAATGAGGCTGTTTGTGTAGAAGGGGATACTGGGAGAAAGGGGGAGGTCAGGAAGCTCAGTTGGTGTAGAATTTCTGCCAACAGCACCCCCTTCTAGACAAAAATGCTCTCCATTGAGGTCCCACTCCTTTGACCACATTGATAACCCAGGTGATAGTCAAAGTTTGTGGACAATTGAACAGTTCCTCAACCAATGCCTCTGTTTCCAAGCTCATTAAGCAAAACTTGAAATTATAATATCATCCTAACTACTGTTTATTGAGCATATCCATGTGCCAGACACCATGTTAAGCCCTTCACAAACATTGTCTTACTTCAGTCTCATAACTGTCTTAGAAGGTAGGTGCTTTTTCTTCATTACAGGGTACACTCAGAGAAGGAAATTGACCTGCCTATGGACACACAGCAACACATGAGAGCAAATTTCCCCATGCCCACTCCAACTGTGTTAATAAGTTTGAAATTTTTTTGTCCATCCAATTGGATGGGAAAAATAGCACCTAAATTTTACCTTCATTCTTCTAAATTAATTTAATTAACAAATTTTTGAAAGCCTACCATATGCTGTGTAGGAATACAGCAGTGGACAAAATGACCTCCTCAAAGCAACATTCCAGTTGGCAGAGACAGACTTCATTAAGCAGATACATGTCAGGAGGTAATAAGCATGTGGGAGACAAGTAAAGCAGATCAGGGAGGTAGGATATGGCCAGGGGTGTTTCAGTTTTGTGTAGTATGGTTAAAGAAGGGCTCTATGATATTTGAGCAGAAAAGGAGTGGAAGAGGAAAAGAGAGAAAAGGAGAGGAAAAGAACAGAGGAAGGGAGGGAGGGATGGACAAAGTGAGGGAGGGAGAGAGAAAAAGTAAGGATGATAATGCCAACAAGAACATCCAAGGTTTGGATACATTAAGTTTGAGATGCCTACTAGATATCCACTTGGAGATATTGAGTAGGCAGTTGGATAGGAATAAATATAAGAATTTGGGGATCACCTGTGTGCATAAGGTACATGAACACATGGTACTAGGTGGAATCCCCAGGGAGAGAGGATGCTGATGAAGTCCAAGGACTGAATGGTTTCAATGGCTGACTTGTGTTCCATTTATGAATGAACCAGTATTTGTTTAACCATCCATTATTAATGGATATATCTAAGTTTTACAATATTAAATGTCACAGCTCTGAACATTCCATTATTTACTCAGATGTGGAATATATAAGATGTCTATCTAATTAGGTTTCAATCTAATTAGATAGCCATCTAATTAGGGAGGCAAGATTTAAGCTCAGATTATCCTGACCTCAACACAGCTTTTCACACACTGTTTCCCACTGCTTTGGAGGGCAGTGAGGTTTCTCACAGTAAACATTACAAGCCGACATTCTGGTTTGTATAGTATTCTGTGGATTACACTGGTCCACCCAGGAAATATCAGTTAATCAATTATATCTTCTAAGTACTATGCTGGTGCTGGGTGTGCTGGTGAGCAAGATGGGCAGATTTCCTGACCTCAGGAAGCTGATAGCCTAACGAATCATAATAAGTTATCATAAGACATTGAGTGCCCGACTCATTGTGGATACCCAGTCACATTCCAGGTTTTCTTTCCAATTGGTTATTAGTAGGCTCAGAGGCCAAGTTGACTTTAATGAAGAAAATGAAAGAACCTAGCTTATATTCTTGTCTAGACTTTCCTTGTTGCCAGGAAAGGGGATCATCTCAGGATCAGTGTGAAAGAGTAACTCAGGAATTCCTACAAGTCCAAAACTTTAAAATCTGGAATCTATAGAAATATTCCATCAATGTCCCAAGGTTGCATGCTCCAGTGTATGGTGGGCTCCAATTGCCCACCTGTGGTTTAAGAGGCTCTTAGGATGCTGACATTATTGATTCGAAAATGGGCTAGTCCTCCTTGGATGGGGAACTCACAAAACCCATTGCAGGAAAATGCTGTGTGAAGCACTGGGTGGAAAGGCCTGGGAATCAGTAAAGACCCACAAGAGAAGCCGGGCCCTTCTAACTTGTGTCATCTTGGATGAATCATGCAACAATTTTGAGCCTCAGTTTCCCCTCTGTCAAGTGGAGTGGATGTGAGTTTATCTGCCCTGATATCCAGTTGTGAGGCTGTAACGAGATAATGTATTTGAGGGGTAACATGAAACATGGAGTACATTATGCAAAGGAGGATCATCTAGGATCCTCAGTTTTGACTGAAATTTTTTCCACATCTTCCCATTGTATAGTAACATGAGATGTTTTTACTGCTCAAGTTATAGAGAAAGACTGAATTCAACTTTAGGGAAATGATGTATAGTTTACTATTCAACTTACATGTTTTTTTAACTGGCTAATTGACTATTATTTATGCATGATAATTACATTTATTGTTGTACAAAACTATATCACCATAAACTAGTGTCCATTAAGTATTATAAATTGCTATTTTTAATGCATAAATTCATATTCTGAAAAGCTATAAATTTGTCAAGGGACTTTTAATTGAGATATGATTGACATATAACAGTGTATAAGTTTAGGGTGTACAATGTGCTGAAGGGATACATTTATATATTGCAATATGATTACCACTGCAGTATTAGCTAACACCTCTATCATGTCACATAATTATCATATCTTTTTGGGGAGTGAGAAAGATTAAGATCTAGTCTCTTAGCAACTTTGAAATTTATAATACAGTATTACTATCTATACTCACAATGCTGTGTTTTTGACCCCAAGATCTTGTTTGTCTTCTGGTTGATCTACTGGTTGCAAATTTGTGCCCTTAAACAACATCTCCCCAATTCCCCCAACCCTCAGCCCCCGACAACCATCATTCTACTCTCTGTTTTTACAAGTTTACCTTTTTAAGATTCCATTTATAAGGGATATCATACAGTATCTGCCATTCTCTTGAATACATGGATTTTCAACAAGCTATAAGTAATATTGAGTATGGTCAACCTTAAATCCCCCCTCACACCCATGGGGGATCATTAAACCAGTGTGACCATTGGATACACCTTCATTCTGGGCTCTGCACTCATTATTGCTGTTCAACAAACAGTTACCAACTGGCCTATGTGCCAAGTCACTTTCTAACACAGCAGGTGATTTCTCACCATGGGACTTCTTTCCTTGACCTAACTATAGAGACTTCTCTGTCTCTCTGCAACTGCTCAAGATTCACACTTGAAACGTGGAGGTATCCTCAACATTTTCTGAGTCTGCTTATTACAGATATGCGCAATGCTGAAATTTAGGGTGTTTTGCTGTCCTCTGCTGTAATCTGGCTTAGTCTTCTGTAGCCTCACAAAAGTTGGGTTGTAGCTATCTGCTGCTGCCTAGAGGAGGGTGGAGGCCTGAACTATTGCATTTCTCTTTGCCATATGGGTTGATGGTGATGGGAGTACTTAGACCACCCTGGTTTCTCACAGGAGAACAGATTCCAGGTTTAAGGCTATCTGACAAAATGTCCTGCATCAGATAACAATCAATGAATCTGACTTTCTGTGTGTTATCAACTCATACATCTTTCCACCCTGAATACATTTATGAGATTGTTTAACCACTTTGCAAACATTTGGACGTTGCCTACAGGGTCCTTGTAAACCATAAAGCATCAGACAAATATAGGTTATTACATGCTTACAGGGTGTCATCTCTAAAGGTAGCATGTGATAACCCAATTTAGCTATTTCCAAGGAATTCCCCCCAGATAATCACATTTTTTTCTGGGTAGAGTTTGCTGAGGAAGGATTTCTTCATGGCATTCTTCAGCTCCTTGTTCCTGAGGCAGAAGATGATGGGGCTGAGGAAGGGAGTGAGGACTGTGTAGGTGGTGCCCATCAGGGTGTCTACTTCCAGAGACCGGGGACCCTTGGGCTTGAGGTAGATGACAGAGGCAAAGCAATAATGCACGACCACCATGGTGAGGTGGGACGCACACGTGGAGAAGGCCTTGTGCCGACCCTCGGCTGAGGGGATCCTCAAGATGGCGGCCACGATGAAGGCATAAGACAGAAGGATGAGAAGACAGCAACACAGCAGGGCAGTGATACACACCAGGCCCACACCCATGGCCAGAGTGAAGATGTTTTCTCCACAGGCCAACTTCAGAAGAGGCTTTACATGGCAAACAAAATGATGGATCTCATTAGATCCACAGAAAGTGAGTTGGAAAATGGCAGATGTCACCACCAACCCAATGATGGAGCCTCCAGCCCAGGACCAGACCACCAGGCAGGCACAGCCACGGGGACTCATGAGCACATTGTAGCGCAGGGGGTGGCAGATGGCCACGTAGCTGTCATAGCCCATGACGGTGAGCAGGAAGGAGTGGGTGAAGCCAAACGTGAAGGAGAAGAACATCTGGCTGGCACAGGCAGTCAAAGCAATGGAGTGGTGAGTGGAGAGCAGGTCAGCCAGCATGCGAGGGATGATGGCAAAGGTGTAGAGGATCTCAGAAAGGGAGAGAGCACACAGGAAGAGGTACATGGGCATGTGGAGGCTGGGCTGCCTCCAGATGGTGGCCATGATGAGCAGGTTCCCCAGCGGCATGAACAGGTACATCAACAGGAAGAGCAAGAAGAACATCAGCTGAAGGTGGGGGAAGGTGGAGAAGCCGATGAGGATGAATTCAGTCACTGCTGAGAGGTTGGCTCCCTGCATGGAGGCTGTGCCTGAAGTGAGATGTGACATGCAGAGGTCAGCTACTGGATGGAGGAAGGTCATCAGCTTCCATCATTCCTCGCCCTGCCCAAGGGGCTGCTCCTGATGAATGACAGGTGGCTTTGGTTGAGTTCCTACTCTGTGATTTAATCCTTTCATCAATGTATTGGGGGAGGTGCTCTTTTTATCACTCTATTTTGAATATCTTGGGAATACTCATTGAGAATATTGGGGTGCAGAGAGTCTAAGCAACTTGCTTATAGCAAAGCTGTTGAAATGGCAGAGCCAACACCTGAACGCATGGCTGGCTGTCCCCAAAGACTCTTCCTTTCTATCCCTCTAGGTTGCTTCCAAAAATGAAAATGTTCCTTCATCAGAGCTTCCAGTCATTGCTGCTCTGCCCTCCTGCTCCCTTCTGATAAATCCTGTTCTTCCCAGAGCTCAGATACCACAAAATATGCCTACCCTATGGTATCTCTAACTTAACATGGATCAATCAGATTCTTCCCCTGGAGTTATTCATGCAAAGCATCCGAAGCAGGAAACTGTAGAAATAATGTTCTGGTTGTTTTCCAGATCTCATGCAGCCCATCTGTATGTTCTGAGGCAATGTAACATAGCCATCTGACAAAGGGGTATGGGAGTCAGTTGATTGATTTTGAATCCCTTCTCGGCCCACTGTGTAAACTTGAGCAATTTCTTCACCTCTCTATATCTCCATTTCTCTCTGCCTGCCTCAAAGAATGATTGTGAGAACTAAATGAGTTATTCTTGGACTGTGATCTGGAAAACAATAGATGCTATCTATGATAATTAAATCAATACATTAAGTGAGCAAATGTACATAGTCTGTGCTCAGTAAATAATGTCAATTTAATGAGATTTCAATGTCTCTTTATAAATAAATAACTTACCTATTTTAATGTGATCTTTTTTATTAGGCAATATCAAGTTTAAAAGGCAGTTAACCACTAATTTACTTTCCATCTCTATGGACTGGCCTGCTCTGGATAATTCACCTAAATGGAATCTACACTATGAGACCTTTGGGATGTGGCGTCTTTCACTCAGCATGATGTTTTTAAGGATCATCCATATTGTAGCATGTATGAAGAACTTCATTTTTATGGCCAAACAACATCCCTTAATGGATAGACTAAATTTTTTTTACCCATTCATCCATTGCTGGACATTTAGGTTATTTCTGTTTTTTCACTCATGTGAATAGTGCTGCTATAAACATTCATGTAGGAGTTTAAAGCATATCAGTGGTTGACAGCAAGATACTTTTTGACCCACCTCCTAGAGAAATGGAAATAAAAACAAAAATAAACAAACAGGACATAATGAAACTTAAAAGTTTTTGCACAGCAAAGGAAACCATAAACAAGACAAAATGACAACCCTAAGAATGGGAGAAAATATTTGCAAATGAAGCAACTGACAAAGGATTAATCTCCAAAATATACAAGGAGGTCATGCAGCTCAATAACAACAACAATAAAAAAAAAACCCAATCCAAAAATGGGCAGAAGACCTAAATAGACATTTCTCCAAAGAAGATATACAGATTGCCAACAAACACATGAAAGAATGCTCAACATCACTAATCATTAGAGAAATGCAAATCAAAACTACAATGAGACCCTCGGCTGAGGGGATCCTCAAGATGGCGGCCACGATGAAGGCATAAGACAGAAGGATGAGAAGACAGCAACACAGCAGGGCAGTGATACACACCAGGCCCACACCCATGGCCAGAGTGAAGATGTTTTCTCCACAGGCCAACTTCAGAAGAGGCTTTACATGGCAAACAAAATGATGGATCTCATTAGATCCACAGAAAGTGAGTTGGAAAATGGCAGATGTCACCACCAACCCAATGATGGAGCCTCCAGCCCAGGACCAGACCACCAGGCAGGCACAGCCACGGGGACTCATGAGCACATTGTAGCGCAGGGGGTGGCAGATGGCCACGTAGCTGTCATAGCCCATGACGGTGAGCAGGAAGGAGTGGGTGAAGCCAAACGTGAAGGAGAAGAACATCTGGCTGGCACAGGCAGTCAAAGCAATGGAGTGGTGAGTGGAGAGCAGGTCAGCCAGCATGCGAGGGATGATGGCAAAGGTGTAGAGGATCTCAGAAAGGGAGAGAGCACACAGGAATAGGTACATGGGCATGTGGAGGCTGGGGTCCCTCCAGATGGTGGCCATGATGAGCAAGTTCCCCAGCGGCATGAACAGGTACATCAGCAGGAAGAGCAAGAAGAACATCAGCTGAAGGTGGGGGAAGTTGGAGAAGCCGATGAGGATGAATTCAGTCACTGCTGAGAGGTTGGCTCCCTGCATGGAGGCTGTGCCTGAAGTGAGATGTGACATGCAGAGGTCAGCTACTGGATGGAGGAAGGTCATCAGCTTCCATCATTCCTCGCCCTGCCCAAGGGGCTGCTCCTGATGAATGACAGGTGGCTTTGGTTGAGTTCCTACTCTGTGATTTAATCCTTTCATCAATGTATTGGGGGAGGTGCTCTTTTTATCACTCTATTTTGAATATCTTGGGAATACTCATTGAGAATATTGGGGTGCAGAGAGTCTAAGCAACTTGCTTATAGCAAAGCTGTTGAAATGGCAGAGCCAACACCTGAACGCATGGCTGGCTGTCCCCAAAGACTCTTCCTTTCTATCCCTCTAGGTTGCTTCCAAAAATGAAAATGTTCCTTCATCAGAGCTTCCAGTCATTGCTGCTCTGCCCTCCTGCTCCCTTCTGATAAATCCTGTTCTTCCCAGAGCTCAGATACCACAAAATATGCCTACCCTATGGTATCTCTAACTTAACATGGATCAATCAGATTCTTCCCCTGGAGTTATTCATGCAAAGCATCCGAAGCAGGAAACTGTAGAAATAATGTTCTGGTTGTTTTCCAGATCTCATGCAGCCCATCTGTATGTTCTGAGGCAATGTAACATAGCCATCTGACAAAGGGGTATGGGAGTCAGTTGATTGATTTTGAATCCCTTCTCGGCCCACTGTGTAAACTTGAGCAATTTCTTCACCTCTCTATATCTCCATTTCTCTCTGCCTGCCTCAAAGAATGATTGTGAGAACTAAATGAGTTATTCTTGGACTGTGATCTGGAAAACAATAGATGCTATCTATGATAATTAAATCAATACATTAAGTGAGCAAATGTACATAGTCTGTGCTCAGTAAATAATGTCAATTTAATGAGATTTCAATGTCTCTTTATAAATAAATAACTTACCTATTTTAATGTGATCTTTTTTATTAGGCAATATCAAGTTTAAAAGGCAGTTAACCACTAATTTACTTTCCATCTCTATGGACTGGCCTGCTCTGGATAATTCACCTAAATGGAATCTACACTATGAGACCTTTGGGATGTGGCGTCTTTCACTCAGCATGATGTTTTTAAGGATCATCCATATTGTAGCATGTATGAAGAACTTCATTTTTATGGCCAAACAACATCCCTTAATGGATAGACTAAATTTTTTTTACCCATTCATCCATTGCTGGACATTTAGGTTATTTCTGTTTTTTCACTCATGTGAATAGTGCTGCTATAAACATTCATGTAGGAGTTTAAAGCATATCAGTGGTTGACAGCAAGATACTTTTTGACCCACCTCCTAGAGAAATGGAAATAAAAACAAAAATAAACAAACAGGACATAATGAAACTTAAAAGTTTTTGCACAGCAAAGGAAACCATAAACAAGACAAAATGACAACCCTAAGAATGGGAGAAAATATTTGCAAATGAAGCAACTGACAAAGGATTAATCTCCAAAATATACAAGGAGGTCATGCAGCTCAATAACAACAACAATAAAAAAAAAACCCAATCCAAAAATGGGCAGAAGACCTAAATAGACATTTCTCCAAAGAAGATATACAGATTGCCAACAAACACATGAAAGAATGCTCAACATCACTAATCATTAGAGAAATGCAAATCAAAACTACAATGAG
>NC_041215.1:13953831-13954798 GCF_002837175.3 Physeter macrocephalus | reverse complement strand
ATGACCCAGCAATCCCACTACTGGGCATATAATATACCCCAAGAAAACCATTACTCAAAAAGAGTCATGTGGAGAGGAACCAAGATGGCGGAGTAGAAGGACGTGCTCTCACTCCCTCTTAAGAGAACACCAGAATCACAGCTAGCGGCTGGACAGTCATCAACAGGAAGACACTGGAACTCACCAAAAAAGATACGCCACATCCAAAGACAAAGGAGAAGCCACAATGAGATGGTAGGAGGGGTGCAATCACAGTAAAATCAAATCCATTAACTGCTGGGTAGGTGACTCACAGGCTGGAGAACACTTGTACCACAGAAGTCCACCCACTGGAGTGACAGTTCTGAGCCCCACGTCAGGCTTCCCAACCTTGGGGTCCAGCAACGGGAGGAGGAATTCCTAGGGAATCAGACTTTGAAGCCTAGTGAGAATTGATTGCAGGACTTTGACAGGACTGGGGGAAACAGAGACTCCACTCTTGGAGGGCACACACAAAGTAGTGTGTGCATAGGGACACAGGGGAAGGAGCAGTGACCTCAGGGGAGACTGAACCAGACCTACCTGCTAGTGTTGGATGGTCTCCTGCAGAGGTGGGGGGTGGCTGTGGCTCACCTTGGGGACAGGGACACTGGCAGCAGAAGTTCTGGGAAGTAATCCTTGGCGTGAGCCCTCCCAGAGTCTGTTATTAGCCCCACCAAAGAGCCCAGGTAGGCTCCAGTGTTGGGTTGTCTCAGGCCAAACAACAAACAGACAGGGAACCCAGCCCCACTCATCAACAGTCAAGCGGATTAAAGTTTTACTGAGCTCTGCCCACCAGACCAACAGTCAGTTCTACCCACCACCAGTCCCTCCCATCAGGAAACTTACACAAGCCTCTTAGATAGACTCATCCACCAGAGGGAAGACAAAAGAAGCAAGAAGAACTACAACCCTGAAGCCTGTGGAACAAAAACCACATTCACAGAAA
>NC_041215.1:13951639-13951867 GCF_002837175.3 Physeter macrocephalus | reverse complement strand
AGATCAGAGCAGAAATAAATGAAATAGAAACAAAGAAAACAATAGCACAGATCAATAAAACTAAAAGCTAGTTGTCTGAGAAGTTAAACAAAATTGATAAATCATTAGCCAGACTCATCAAGAAAAAGACGGAGAGGACTCAAATCAATAAAATTAGAAATGAAAAAGGAGAAGTTACAACAGACACCACAGAAATACAAAACATCCTAAGAGACTACTACAAGCAAC
>NC_041215.1:13951005-13951363 GCF_002837175.3 Physeter macrocephalus | reverse complement strand
ATACGCAAATCAATCAATGTAATACACCATATTAACAAACTGAAGAATAAAAACCATATGATCATCTCAATAGATGCCAGAAAATCTTTTGACAAAATTCAACACAAAGTATGATAAAAACTCTCCAGAAAGTGGGCATAGAGGGAACCTACCTCAACATAATAAAGGCCATATATGACAAACCCACAGCCAACATCATTCTCAGTGGTGAAAAATTGAAAGCACTTCCTCTAAGATCAGGAACAAGACAAAGATGTTCACTCTCACCACTATTATTCAACATAGTCTTGGAAGTCCTAGCCATGGCAATCAGAGAAGAAAAAGAAATAAAAGGAATACAAATTGGAAAAGAAGAAGT
>NC_041215.1:13943056-13949524 GCF_002837175.3 Physeter macrocephalus | reverse complement strand
CAAATCAAAACCACAATGAGGTATCACCTCACACCGGTCAGATGGCCATCATCAAAAAATCTACAAACAATAAATGCTGGAGAGGGTGTGGAGAAAAGGGAACCCTCTTGCACTGTTGGTGGGAATGTAAATTGATACAGCCACTATGGAGAACAGTATGGCGGTTCTTTAAAAAACTAAAAATAGAGTTAACATATGATCCAGCAATCCCACTACTGGGCATATACCCAGAGAAAACCATAATTCAAAAAGACACACACCCCAATGTTCATTGCAGCACTTTTTACAATAGCCAGGTCATGGAAGCAACCTAAATGCCCATTGACAGACGAATGGATAAAGAAATTGTGGTATATATACAATGGAATATTACTCGGCCATTAAAAGGAACGAAACTGAGTCATTTGTTGAGACATGGATGGATCTAGAGACTGTCATACAGAAAGATGTAAGTCAGAAAGAGAAAAAGAAATATAGTATATTAACACATGTATGTGGAACCTAGAAAAAAGGTACAGATGAACCGGTTTGCAGGGCAGAAATTGAGACACAGATGTAGAGGACAAGGGGGGAAAACCGCGGGGAGGTGGGGATGGTGGTGTGCTGAATTGGGCATTTGGGATTGACATGTATACACTGATGTGTATAAAATTGATGACTAATAAGAACCTGCTGTATTAAAAAAAAAGAGTTATGTACCACAATGTTCATTGCAGCACTATTTACAATAGCCAGGACATGGAAGCAACCTAAGTGTCCATCGACAGATGAATGGATAAAGAAGATGTGGCACATATATACAGTGGAATATTACTCAGCCATAAAAAGAAACAAAACTGAGTTATTTGTAGTGAGGTGGATGGACCTAGAGTCTGTCACACAGAGTGAAGTAAGTCAGAAAGAGAAAAACAAATACCATATGCTAACACATATATATGGGTTATGAAGAACCTAGGGGCAAGACTGGAATAAAGATGCAGATGTAGAGAATGGACTTAAGGACATGGGGGAAAGGGTAAGCTGGGATGAAGTGAGAGAGTGGTATGGACATATATACACTACTGAATGTAAAATAGATAGCTATTGGGAAGCAGCCGCATAGCACAGGGAGATCAGCTCGGTGCTTTGTGACCACCTAGAGGGGTGGGATAGGGAGGGTGGGAGGGAGACGCAAGAGGGAGGGGATATGGGGATATATGTATAGGTATAGCTGATTCACTTTGTTATACAGCAGCAACTAACACAACATTGTAAAGCAATTACACTCCAGTAAAGATGTTAAAAAGAAAAAGCATATCAGTGGTTGCCATGCGCTGGGATAAGGGGAGAAGGGAGAGTGACTGTTAATGGATATGAGGTTTCTTTTGTGGGTGCTGAGACGGTTCTGTAACTAGAAAGAGGTGGTAGTTGCACAACATTGTGAATGTATTTACTGCCGCTGAATTAATTGTATGTTATGAAATGGAGAAAATGGTAAATTTTCTCTTATGTGTATTTTACCACAATTTAAAATATAAGAAACTGTAATGAATACCCTATTAAATGGGCTCATGTCCTAGATCAAGCCCTGACAGGTTGAGAACAAAACAAAATGGGGGAACCAGACACTTTTGTCCCTGGAGGCTGCATTCCCCAAACATCACCGGTTTCCAGAGTTTCTTGGCCTCCCTCCCTTGCAGTCACTTGTTTCTTTCCTTCACTTCTGGGTCAGCACCTGCCTTATGTCCCCAAGATGGTAGCCCCAGTGGCCACACTCAGTCCTGATACTCTGAGTTCCTGGATGGCATGAGTCAGAGTCAATGACTTTGAAACAACAGCCTCAAAGAGGAGATTGAATGGGTGAGACCGGGATCATGCGGGCTGTGCTCTCAGCTTCCCATAGCTCTCAACATCCAGTGTAAGATTTCTCAATATTTGGGGCAAGATAATTCTTTGCTATGGGGGGTTGTCCCGTGCACTGTAAGGTGTTTACCAGCATCCCTGCTTTTCACCACCAGGAGGCTAGTAGCTCCCTGCTCAGTAGTGACAACTAAAAACATCTCCAGACATTGCCAATGTCCCAATGGGGGCAAAGTTGCCCCCAGTTAAGAACCAATAATCTACAGAGTACAGTTGTAATTCCTTAGCTGTTCCTTCTACCCAGATCTTGGTTCCTCCCCTTTTCCAACTGGCAAACACCTGTTTATCTTTAAGACTCAACTTAAATGTCACTTTCTCTGTGCAGCCTTCCTGGACATCTCTTCCCAACAGAGATTTAGTCATTCATTCCTGTGTGCTTCCAAAACAACTCCTGAGTGAGTCTAAAAGTCCTTGCTTTTATATTTTCCATGACCATCATTATAATGTGTCATGTTGGAGATGCAACTGTCTCTAGCACTGGATTTTGAGTTCTTGATGAGAATAGCTACTCTTAATTGGATGTTGGCACCTGTGCTCATACATTTCTTATTCAATTTGTACCCCAATATTATGAGGCACCTGCTATGATCCCTGTTTTATGGAAGTTACAGCTGCATCCCACAGAGGACACAACACTTCTCCAGGAGACCATGGCTCCTGAGTGGTGGAGCCAGGATCTGAATCTACATCTGAATGACCCCTAAGCCTATCTTTTCCTAACATGTTATACTCACCACTTACTGGTGGCTGTTAATGGATGTCAGAGCCACTCCCAGGACCAGGGAGGTCTTAGCTTCACCATACCAGACCATTCACACATTCCCTCCCTATATTAATTAGATCACAAAAATCCACAGCCATCAATAAAGAAAGAGAGAGGAACTAGGAGAAGACAAGAGCTCATCGTGTCTTGGGGAGGTGGCCCAGGTCTGCATATACAACTTCTGGGATGATGGGGATGCAGAAGACAGGTAAGATTGGTGTCTGTTCATTCTGGAAAAAGGCAAAGGTGTGGAGTCAGTAAAAAGATTGGTGGTTGTCAGAGATTCAGAAGGAGAGAGAGAGATAAATAGGTGGAACTCTGGTTTTTTTAAGGTGGTGAAACAACTCTGAATGATACTATAGTGGTGGATACATGACATTGGGCATTTGTGAAAACTCATAGAATGTACAGCACCAAGAGTGACCCCTCATATAAACTGTGTTCTTTAGTTAATAATAATGTGTCAATATTGGTTCAGCAGCTGTAACACAGTTACCTCACTAATGCAGGATGTTAATGAGAATCCTGTGCATGGAGAGAAGAGGTATGTGGAAATACCCTGCACTATCTGCTCAATTTTCTGTAAACCTAAAGCTGCTCCAAGGAGTAAAGTCTGTTAATTTTTTTAAGGAAAAGAAGAACCCTTAGAACTATGATGGGTGTCAGTCCAGGATGGCAGAGAAATAGACTGAAGCGTCCTGGCATTGACCCTCCAGGAGAACACCTAGCGGGTTCCTCTGTAAGTAAACTGAACAGCCCCAGAGAGAGCGACCTGGCTATATGGCACTTAGAGGAACCCACAGTGGGGCCAGTCCCCACCCAGGAACTCAGGGACCAAGCCCACCCGTGGACAAATCCTGTCCATACATATCCCCTGGGGCAGAGTTTTCCAACTTGAACATTAGGAACTATAGGTGCTGATGATTTCTTGTGGCTGGGGCTGTTCTGTGCATTATAAGATGTTGAGCAGCATCCCTGTTGCCCACTAGATGCCAGTATCATCTCCCAATTGTATACAATCAGAAGTACCCTCACACATAGTCAAGTGTCCCCTGGGGAGCATAACTGCTCCTGGTTGAGAACCACAGACCAGGTCTGTGTTGTCTCCACCTTGCCTTAGCTGTCTTCCTCCATCCTGGCTCTCTCTTCTCAGTGAAGCTATTTAGGTTCCCCTCTCTGCATCCTCCCTCCCATCTCAGCCACCTCCTGCCTCCCTTTTTTCTGCCTGTTTTCATCCCTGACTCCTTACCATGACCACACCTGCCCACCCTGGTGCCTCCCTAATAATTTACACCCTCGGTGGGTGGATGGAGCCTCTCCATCCTAAATTCTCTTGTCTCTTTTCTCTGCCTCCCCACAATCATTTCACCTTTGGTTTTTCACCAGAATGGAGTGGGGACAGCGGTTAAAATCAGACGGGTGTTCAGGGTAACTCAGAGCAGTAGCTCTTCTCTCTCTGCACCTCAGTTTCCTCACTTGCCCTGCAAAGCAATCATCACATTACTTTGAACCCAGGAAGTCGACCACTGCTTTCTGCTCCCACCTCATAAATTCAAGTTACACAAGGAGTTTTATAAGCAGGGTGGCTGCTCTGAGTCTGTAGCATATGCTGGTTCCCCAGGTCTCTCCTAGTCAAGTGGAAGGGAGGGAAGATGACTCACCTGGGGCTCCAGACTCTGCACCTGCTTCTGCCTCACTCCAACTGGAGGTCTTAGTTTGGTGTTTCCCTGCAGGTGAGGGCCTTACAAGTGAGAGCTGCAAGGCAAGCAGCCTGCCGCCCTGATCATGCCAGCCAGGTGGGGAGGTTACCTGAGCCAGGCCGCCATTATTTATGCTGTCTCTGCTCCCTGCCCGCTGCCTTCCCTCTCTGTGGTCCCACTGTCTCTACATTTGCCCTCCCAGGGTCCCCAAGGTATGCAAGACCCCTGGGGACCCTGGGAGGCATTGGGCAACCTCAGGGAGACTGTCCTCACTTTCCCTCCCTCCCTGCCTGACAGGAGTGAGTCAATTAACTGAGCTTCTCAGGGGCTTGAGCAGAGTGTAATGCTCTCCAAATTTGGGATTTGGGGCTCCGGAGGCTGACATCATCAGGAAAGCAGCCCTGCCATTGCACACTGTGGCTGAGTAGGCTGCCCGACACGCCTCTCCACCTGCTTTCTTGCCCATTCAGGGCATTTGCTCAGTTACATGTCTTTAAAAAATTTTAAAAATCAGCACACAAATATGTGTTTCTTCTTGTTAAATAATTGAAATGCTGCAAACCAGGCTAAAAGTCATGCAGTGGCCAGCCACGCGATCACAATGATCAATTTGATGGGCATCCTTACAGACCTTTGTATGCATGTGGCAAGTGAACAAACACAAACACATAAAATAAGAGTACTATTGTAGGATTTTGTTGTGCTTTTGTTTTGTTTTTATTTTTGATGTGAAATTTACATAACTTAAAATTAACCTCTTTAAAGTGATCAATTTATTGGCATTTAGCACATTCACAATGTTATTCAACCACCATCTATATCTACTTCTAGATCATTTTCATCACCCCCAAAAATAGGAAGAGGAGGAGGAGGAGAAGGATGAGGAGGAGGAGAAGGGAAAGAAGGAGAAGAAGGAGAGGAAGAGGAAGGAGAAGAAGAAAAGGGGGAAGAAGAAGGGAGGAAGAGAGAGATTGGGAGAGGAAAAGAGAGAAATGGAGAAGAAGAGAAAGAAGAGAAGGGAAGTAGGGAGAGAAGAAGGGAAGGTGGGAGGGAGAGAGTGAGGAAGAGAGAAAGAGAAAGGATGATAATGGTAACAAGAATATCCAAGGTTTTGGACCCATTAAGTTTGAGATGCCTCCTAGATACCCACTTGTGGATATTGAGTAGGCAGTTGGACAGGGATAAAGATAAGAATTTGAGGATGACCTGTGTGCCCAAGGTACAGAAAACCATGATAGAAGATGGGATCGCCAGGGAGAGCAGGATGCTGATGAAGTCCAAGGATTAAATGGACTTTATGGCTGCCTGTGTTCCACGTATGAATGAACCAAGATTTGTTTAACAGTCCTTTACTAGTGGATATACCTAATGTGACATATAGATGTCACAGCTCTGAACATCCTAGTATTTACACAGATGTGGAATATACCTATAAGATGTCCATCTAATTAGTTGGGAAAATGGGAGGCAAGATTAACCAGGTCATTCTGACCCCTAACACAGCCTCCCACACACTGGTTCCCACTTCTTTGGATGGCAATGAGGTTTCTCACAGTAAACATTATAAGCCAACATTTTGGTTTGTTCAGTATTCTGGGGATTGCACTGGCCCACCCAAGAAATATATGTCAATCAATTGTATCTTCCAAGCACCATGTTGGTGCTGGGTGTGATGGTGAGCAAGATGGACAGACTTCCGGACCTCAGGAAGCTGATAGCCTAAGGAATCATAAGTCAGCAGAAGACATTGGGTGCCCGACTCATTGTGGATACCCAATCACATCCAGGTTCTCTTTTGATTTGGATACCTATAGGATCAGAGGCCAAGTTGCTCTTTAATGAAGAAAATGAAAGAGCTAGCTTGTATTCTTGTCTAGAGATTCCTTGCTGCCAGGGGAGGGGAGCATCTCGGCACCAGTGTGAAAGAGTTACTCAGGAACTCCAGCAAGACCAAAACTTTAAAATCACGAAGTAGGGGCTTCCCTGGTGGCGCAGTGGTTGAGGGTCCACCTGCCGATGCAGGGGACACGGGTTCGTGCCCCAGTCCGGGAAGATCCCACATGCCATGGAGCGGCTGGGCCCGTGAGCCATGGCCGCTGGGCCTGC
>NC_041215.1:13924784-13942836 GCF_002837175.3 Physeter macrocephalus | reverse complement strand
TAAATTAAATTAAATTAAATTAAATTAAATTAACAATCACGAAGTAGTCCTGAATCTACAGAAATATTACATCAGTGTCGCAAGGATGCACACTCCAGTGTATGGTGGGCTTCATTTGCCCACCTATGGTTTAAAAGGCTCTTAGAATGATGGAGTGATTGATTTGAAACTGGGCTAGTCCTCCTGGGATGCGGGACCCACAAAACCCATTGTAGGAAAAGGGTGTGTGAAGCATTGGGTTGAAGAGTCCTGGGAATCAGAAAAGTCCTACATTGGAAGCCTGGCCCTTCTAAGTTGTGTGACCTTGGATGAGTCATGCAACAATTTTGAGCCTCAGTTTCCCCTCTGTCAAGTGGAGTTGTGAGTTTGTCTGCCCTGATCCCACATTGTAAGGCTGTAATGTAATGAGATAATGTATTTGAGGGGTAACATGAAACATGCAGTATAGTATGCAAAGGAGGATGCTCTGGGATCCTCAGTTTGACTGAAAATTTTCCACATCTTCCCACTGCATGGTAACATGGGATGTTTTTACTACACAAATATAAAGAAAGATTGAACTCAATTTTAGAGAAGATGATGTATAGTTTACCACTCAACTTATGTATGAATACACATATTTTCTTTTCTAAAACTTTGGCTAATTGGACTGTTACTTATGTATTTTAATTACATTTATTGTTGTACAAAACGGTATCACCATAAACTAGTGTCCCTTATGCATTATAAATTGCTATTTTTAATGCATAAATTCATATTCTGAAATGCTATAAATTTGTCAAGGGAATTTTAATTTTTTTTTTTTTTTTTTTTTTTTTCGCGGCACGTGGGATCCTCCCGGACCGGGGCACGAACCCGTGTCCCCTGCATCGGCAGGCCGACTCTCAACCACTGCGCCACCAGGGAAGCCCAGTCAAGGGAATTTTAAAATTGAGATATAATTGACATATAATAGTGTGTAAGTTTAGGGTATACAATGTGCGGAAGTGATATATATATATATTGCAGTATGATTACCACTGCAGTGTTAGCTAACACCTCTATCATGTCGCTTAATTATCGTATCTTTTTTAGGGGGTTGGAACCATTAAGATCTAGTCTTTTAGCTACTTTGAAGTTGATAATACAGAATTATTGTCTATACTCACAGTGCTGTGTTTTTGACCCCCAGATCTTGTTTATCTTCTGGTTGATCTAGTGGTTGCAAATTTGTGCCTTAAACAACATTGCCCCAATTCCCCCACCCCTCAGCCCCCGACAACCACCATTCTACTCTCTATTTTTATGAGTACCTTTTTAAGATTCCACTTAAAGGGATATAATACAGTATTTGTCATTCTCTTGAATACAGATATTTTCAACAAATTATAAGTACTATGAAGTATGGTCAAGCTTAAATCCCCCCCCTCATGCCCATGGGGGATCATTTAACCAGTGTGACAATGGAATACACATTCGCCCTGGGCTCTGCACTCAGTATTGTGGTTCAACAAAGGGTTACCCTCTGGCCCATGTGCCATGTCACTCTTTAACACAGCAGGTCATTTCTCATAGTGGGACTTCTTTCCTTGAATTAGCAGTAGAGACTTCTTGGTCTCTCTGCAGCTGCTCAAGATTCACACTTGAAATGTGGGGATTTCCTCAACTTTTTTTGAGTCTGAATAATATACCATTATATGGCTTAATAACTCAAATTTTTGGTGCTGAATAATATACCATCGTCTGGATGTACCACATTTTATTTATCCATTCACCTTCTCAAGCACATCTTGGTTCCTTCAGGTCTTGGCAGTTATGAATAAAGCTGCTATAAACATCTGTGTGCAAATGACCCAGTTTGTTCCTTTTTATGGCTGAGTAATATTCCATCGTATATATGTACCACATCTTCTTTATCCATTCGTCTGTAGATGGGCATTTAGGTGGATGGACCTAGAGACTGCCATACAGAGTGAAGTAAGTCAGAAAGAGGAAAATAAATATTGTATATTAATGCTTATATGTGGAATCTAGAAAAATGGTACAGATGAACTTGTTGCCTAGGCAGAAATAGAGACACTGATGTAGAGAACAAATGTATGGACACCAAGGAGGAAAGAGGGGTGGTGGGATGAATTGGGAGTTTGGGATTGACATATATACACTAACTAATATGTATAAAATAGATAACTAATGAGAAACTGCTGTATAGCACAGGGAACTTCACTTCACTGTACATTAGAAGCTAACACAACAATGTAAAACAAGTATACCTCAATAAAAAATATATAAATAAATAAATAATAAAAAACAAGACCCAATAAAATAAAATAAAAATAAAAAAATTTAAAAATCTGTGTGCAACTTTTTGTGTGAACCTAAGTATTCAACTCCTTTGGGTAAATACCAAGGAAAGTGATTACTAGATTATATAATAATAAGAGTATGTTTAGTTTTGTAAGACACCGCCAAACTGCCCTCCAAATCAGCTGTACAATTTTGCATTACCAGCAATGAATGAGAGTTCCTATGGTTCCACATCCTTGCCAGCATTTAGTGTTGTCAGTGTTCTGGATTTTAGCCATTGTATTAGACATGTTGTGGTAAAATTTATTTTTTAAGGACTAACTAATTCTCCCAACACAATTCAATGAATAGTCTGCTGATTTGCATTGCTACCTTTTTTAATATAATAAGTTTATTTATACATGGGCATGTTCCATGACTCTTAGTCTGTTCCACCGTTTTATATGTCTATTCCTGTACAATATAATGTTGTCTTTTAAAAATTATTTTAGTTTTCTAAATTAATTTTAGTGGTAGTAAAATATCTATAGTATGTTATTTGTATAACATTATTATAATGGTAGTTATAGTAGTTCATAATAACTAAGATTTAGTCAGTACTTACTCTTCCTCTGGTAGTCTTCTAAAATTACAATTATATAAACATGTATGTATGTGAGCCATTAATTCTCTCAATAAATGTATGAACTAGGTACTTATGGCATCCCCATTTTCCAAATTTAAGAAACAGAGGCATAAAAACACTCAAAGCAAAAATGGAAACACAGTTGCAGTTTCTCAAATGTTTAAACATAGAATTACCATAAGAGTCAGAAATTCCACTTCTAGGTGTATATCCAAGAGAAATGAGAACATATGTCCACACAAAACCTTGTACACTCATGTTCATAGAAGTACTATTCATATTAGAAAAAAGTGGGAAAAACCCAAAAGTCCATTGACTTTTGAATAGATAAGTAAAATGTGGTGTCTCTGTGCAATGAAATATTATTTGTCAATAAAAAGGAAAGTACTAATACATGCTACAACGTGGCGGAACCTTGAAACTATTATGCTAGTCACAAAGAGCCACATACTGTATGATTCCATTTATATGTAATAGGCAAATTAGGCAAATTTGTAATGGGCAGAGTAGGCAAATTTATAGAGACAAAAAGTAGATTAGTGGTTGCCCAGGACTGGTGGAAGGGGGGTGTTGAAGGGCAATAGCTAAGGGGTATGGATTTCTTTTTGGAGTAATGAAGATGTTCTAAAATTGATTGTGGTGATGGACGCACAACTATGTGAATATACTGAAAGCCATTGAACCTTATACTTTAATTGGATTAATTGTATGGTATATGAGATTACTGTATTGTATTTGTCATAACATTCCAATTAGTTATTTGAGGTGGTCTCTAACTTGAATTGAGTTTCCTAGTAGTCAAAGCAAAGAAGGAAACAGGTTCCAAACAGTGTTATCCTCATAATAAATAAAACTGAGGTTCTTATGACAGAAAGAAAGAAAGAAAGAAAGAAAGAAAGAGAGAAAGGCATAAAGAGGTTAAATAACATGGCCAAGCTATTCAGCCATGAAGTGGATGTCTTATGTTTTTCTATAATGTTTATGTCTCCTTTCTTTTTAAGTTATTTTTATTCAGGTAACATTTATTTATAATATTGTATAAGTTTCATGTGTACAACACTATACTTCTACTTCTGTGTAATGTACAGCATGCTCACCACCAAAAATTTAGTCTCTATCCATCATCATACAGTTGACCCCTTTACCCAATTTGCCTTCCCCCCTCCTTCCACTCTGGTAACATCTATTTTGTTCTCTGTATCTACGTGTTCATTTTTGTTTGGTTTGGTTTGCACATTTATTCTGGTTTTTCTTTATTAGTTTTTTATATTCCATATACGAGTGAAATCATATGATATTTGTCTTTATCAATCTGACTTATTTCACTTACCGTAATATTCTCAAGATCAATCAATATTGTCACAAATTTTTATGGGTGAGATAGATAGATAGATAGATAGATATAGATATAGATATAGAAATAGATATAGATATATACCTCGCATCTTCTTTATCCATCCCTCCCTTGATGGACACTTAGTTTTTTTCCATATCTTGGCTATTGTAAATAATGCCCTGATGAAAATCCAGGTGTGTACATTCTTTTCAAATTAGTGTTTTCATATTCTTTGGATAAATACCCAGATGTGGGATAGATGGGTCACATGATAGTTCTATTCTTAATTTTTTTAGAAATATCCATATCCTCTTCCATAATGGCTTCACTAATTTACATTCCCAAGAAGAGTGCATAAGGGATCCCTTTGTTCCACATTCTCACTATCACCTATTGTTTCTTGCCTTTTTGATAATAGCCAATATAACAAGTGTAAGATGATATCTTATTCTGGGTTTTTTTCTTTTTTTTAACATTTTTATTGGAGTATAATTGCTTTACAATGGTGTGTTAGTTTCTGCTCTATAACAAAGTGAATCAGCTATATGCATACATATATACCGATATCCCCTCCCTCTTGTGTCTCCCTCCCACCCTCCCTAGCCCACCCCTCTAATGGTCACAAAGCACCGAAATGATCTCCCTGTGCTATGTGGCTGCTTCCCACTAGCTATCTATTTGGTAGTGTATATATGTCCATGCCACTCCCTCACTTTGTCTCAGCTTACCCTCCCCCCTCCTCGTGTCCTTAGGTCCATTCTCTATGTCTGTGTCTTTGTAGTTGATTTACAATAATGTGTTCATTTCAAAAGTACAGGACAGTGATTTGGGGTGTTTTTTGCAAATTATATTCCATTAGAGGTTATTACAAGATATTGGGTATAATACCATGTGCTACACAGTAAATCCTTGTTGCACATCTATTTTCTGTATAGAAGTTTGTATCTGTTAATCTCATACTCCTAATTTGTCCCTCTCCCCTCCCTGTCCCATCTGGTAACCAAAACCACTTGACATAGATAAGGGTGACAGCCAGAGTATGTTTTCCATTTTCCAACCTGAACCCCAACTGATACAGAAGAAAAGAGTAAAAAGAGAATGTCATGAAAATGAAAGAACATTGTTTAAATCCTAGCAAGTACTCTTGCCTAGTGAAGGCATTGGGTGCAAGACACTCCTTCTCGTTTGCTAAAGGATGTTATATGAAAAGAGTTAGAGACATAGTAGCACCAAACCAGAATGTTCTCAGAGTGTAATCAGAAGGATGTAAAGAATTAAACAGGAAATGCGTTTTTGTAGTTATTTAATATTGTGTTCACAGAACAAGAAAACCATGCTGAAAAGCTTTCGAGCTCAACTAATATTCAACAAGGGATCCAACAACACCCAATGAGCAGAGGATGGTCTCTTTAACAAATAGTGTTGGTAAAACTGGATAAATACATGCAGAACAATGAAAATGAACCCCTATTTCATGTCACTCAGAAAAATTAACTCAAAACAGATCAAAGACTTAAACAGAAGACCTGATAACATAAAACTCCCAAAAGAAAACATAGGGAAGAAGTCCCTTGACATTGGTATTTACAATGATTTTTCAGATATGATGCTGAAAGCACAAACAAGAAAAGCAAAAGTCAAAAAATGAGACTACATCAAACTCAAAAGGTTCTGAACAACCAAAGAAACAACAAAATGAAAAGACAACCTACAGACTTGGAGAAAAATTTTGCAAATCATCTACCAGAAAACGGGTTCATATCCAAAATATATAAAGCAATCATACAACACAATAACAAAAACCAAACAATACTATGAAAAAATAAGAACTAAATAGACATTTTTCAAAACAGAACATAAAAATGGCCAACAAGAGGAGATTGGTTCAATATGGTGGAGAAGAAGGATGTGCGCTCACTCCCTCTTGTGAGAGCACCAGAATCACAACTAACTGCTGAACAATCACCGACAGGAAGACACTGCAACTCACCAAAAACACACCTCACATCCAAAGGCAAAGGAGAAGCCACAGTGAGACAGTAGGAGTGAAAAATCCCAATAAAATCAAATCCCATAACTGCTGGCTGGGTGACTCACAAACTGGAGAACACTTTATACCACAGAAGTCCACCCACTGGAGTGAAGGTTCTGAGCCTCACATCAGACTTCCCAACCTGGCGGTCTGGAAAGAGGAGGAGGAATTCCTAGAGAATCAGACCTTGAAGGCTAACAGGATTTGATGTCAGGACATCAGCAGGACTGGGGGAAACAGAGACTCCACTCTTGCAGGGCACACACAAAGTAGTGTGTGCAACAGGACCCAGGGGAAAGAGCACTGACCCCACAGGAGACTGAACAAGACCTACCTGCTAGTGTTGGAGGGTCTCCTGCAGAGACGGGGGTGGCTGTGGCTCACCATGGGGACAAGGACTCTGGCCGCAGAAGTTCTGGGAAGTACACCATGTCATGAGTCCTCCCAGAGTCCACCGTTAGCCCCACCAAAGAGCACTGGTAGGCTCCAGTGCTGGGTCATCTCTGGCCAAACAACCAACAGGGAGGGAACACAGCCCCACCCATCAGCAGACAAGTGGATTAAAGTTTACTGAGCTCTGCCCACCAGAGCAACACCCAGCTGTACCCACCACCAGTCCCTCCCATCAGGAAGCTTGCACAAGCCTCTTTGATAGATTCATCCATCATAGGGCAGACAACAGAAGCAGGAAGAACTACAGTTCTGCAGCCCATGGAAGGAAAACCACATTCACAGAAAGAGAGACAAAATGAAAAGGCAGAAGACTATGTACCAGATGAAGGAACAAGCTAAAACCTCAGAAAAAAAACTAAATGAAGTGGATATAAGCAATCTCCCAGAAAAAGAATGCAGAATAATGATAGTGAAAATGATGCAGGACCTTGGGAAAAGAATGGAGGCAAAGATCAAGAAGATGCAAGAAACGTTTAACAAAGACCTAGAAGAATAAAAGAACAAACACCTAGAAGAATTAAAGAACATACAAAGATAGAGGAACAATACAATAATTGAAATGAAAAATACACTAGAGGAATCAATAGCAGAATAACAGAGGCATAAGAACGGATAAGTGACCTGGAAGACAGAATGGTAGAATTCACTGCCATGGAACAGAATAAACAAAAAAGAATGAAAAGAAATGAAGACAGCCTAAGAGACTGGGACAATATTAAATGCAACAACATTCACATTAGAGGGGTCCCAGAAGGAGAAGAGAGAGAGAAAGGACCTGAGAAAATATTAGAAGAGATTATTGTCAAAAACTTCCCTAACATGGGAAAGGAAATAGCCACCCAAGTCCAGGAAGTGCAGAGAGTCCCAGGCAGGATAAACCCAAGGAGAAACACGCTGAGACACATAGTAAACAAATTGACAAAAATTACAGACAAAGAAAAATTATTGAAAGCAACAAGGGAAAAATGACAACATACAAGGGAACTCCCATAAGGTTAACAGCTGATTTCTCAGCAGAAACTCTACAAGCAAGAAGGGAGTGGAATGATACATTTAAAGTGATGAAAGGGAAGAAACTACAACCAAGAGTACTCTATCCAGCAAGGATCTCATTCAGATTCAATGGAGAAATCAAAAGCTTTACAGACAAGCAAAAGCTAAGAGAATTCAGCACCACCAAAACAGCTCTGCAACAAATGTTAAAAGAACTTCTGTAAGTGGGAAACACAAGAGAAGAAAAGGACCTACAAAAACAGTCCCATAACAATTAAGAAAATGGTAATAGGAACATACATATTGATGATTACCTTAAACTTGAATGGATTAAATGCTCCAACCAAAAGACACAGACACGCTGAATGGATACAAAAACAAGACCCGTATATATGCTCTCTACAAGAGAACCACTTCAGGCCTAGGGACACATACAGACTGAAAGTGAGGGGATGGAACTCCCATAAGATTAACAGCTGATTTCTCAGCAGAAACTCTACAAGCAAGAAGGGAGTGGAATGATACATTTAAAGTGATGAAAGGGAAGAAACTACAACCAAGAGTACTCTATCCAGCAAGGATCTCATTCAGATTCAATGGAGAAATCAAAAGCTTACAGATTACACTTTCTTCTCAAGTGCACGTGGAACATTCTCCAGGATTGATCGCATCTTTGGTCACAAATCAAGCCTCAGTAAATTTAAGAAAATTAAAATCATATCAAGGGGCTTCCCTGGTGGCGCAGTGGTTGAGGGTCCGCCTGCCAATGCGGGGGATATGGGTTCGTGCCCAGGTCTGGGAGGATCCCACATGCCATGGAGTGGCTGGGCCCATGAGCCATGGCCGCTGAGCCTGTGCGTCTGGAGCCTGTGCTCCACAGTGGGAGAGGCCACAATGGGGAGAGGCCCGCGTACCGCAAAAAAAAAAAAAAAAAAAAAAAAAAGAATCAATGCAAAGTGTTTGTCCCTGTGTTGCCTAACTCAGAACTTACTCAGCAGAAAAGTGGTGAGCTCAAAAACACTGAAAGGTGAACTAAAATCCCACAGCCACTTGGGACATCAGTTAACAGTATAGTTGACCTCCTAAAGCCTAGGAGGGAAAGTTGGAGAAATGAGGGCATTCAAAAGCACCCTTGTATATCAGGGAATTTAGAAAGCCACGTACCTGCCCAGGATAGGATATATACTCAGAAAAGACCTATGAAAAACAAAAAGAAAGAAAGAAAGAAAGAGAGAGAGGGAGGGAGGGAGGCAGGAAGGAAAAGAAAGAAAAGAAAGAAAGAAAGAGTCTATGAAGATTGTAGCATAACCTGTAGCTGATCTCCAAGATTAATGAAAGCAGGAAGCCACAGCAGAGTAATAGTGTTAGTGTCCCAGGAGAGCCAACCCACAAAGGCTGGGAGAGGTGTATTATTTTTATTTTACTGTTAGTGTTCAAGGAACTCTCCATTCAAACAGTAGCTGTACACAAGCTAAAGAAACAAGAGACCTTGGTGACCACTCATGACAAGGAATGCAGTCTTTGCAAAAGTAGTTTGGAAAGTGACTAAAAGAACAGATGACTGGAGCCTCCAACAATTAAGAATAGCAAACCCTGGAGGCAGGAGAGACTGATATACAGAGTTATCACAGTAAATATTCAAATGTCCAGTTTTTAACAAAAAATCATAAAGAATACAAATAAGCAGGAAAATATGGCTGGCCCATTCAAGGGAAAAAAATTAATTGGCAGAAGTGTCCCTGAAAAAGCACAGATACTTGACAGACTAAATCATCTGTCTTAAATGTACTCAAAGATCTGAAAGAAACCATGGTCAAAGAACTAAAAACTAAGTATGAACAAAATGAGAAAATCAGTAGAGATAAATATACAATTTATATTTTATTTATTATAAAAAGAAACAGAGTGTAAGTCCTAGAGCTGGGACTTCCCTGGTGGTCCAGTGGTTAAGACTCCACGCTTCCACTGCAGGGGGCATGGGTCCAATCCCTGGTCTCCTACATGCCATGTGGTGCAGCCAAAAATTTTTAAAAAATGAAGTCCTAGATGTGAGAATTACAATAACTGAAATGAAGAGTCTGCTGGAGGGTTTCAACAGCAGATTTGAGCAGGCAGTAGAATCAGTGAACTTGAATATAGACAATTGAAGTTATCCAGTCTGAGGAGCAGGAAAAAAAAAAGGTTGAAGAAAAGTGAACAGAGCCTAACAGACTTCTGGGATACCATCAAACAATGTTCATCTAATCTTAATCTCATTCTATGTTTCCATTAGATAACTGATTATATCTGGATTATTCTCCTCTGCTGCTTTTTTCACTGGGTGGGATTTATGATAGTTCAAGAGCTAAAATATTAAGGCAAAGAATTTGGGGTCTTTCTGTATGCAGTTATTTAAAGCTGAGTTGTTAGCATGGGAGAATTCACCACCTATAGTCTCTATAGTTCTAGCTTACATTTTGTTTCAGTGTATAATTAGCAAAGTAAAATGAGAAGACCATATAGGGCTCAACACCTTCTGACCCATTCTATTCTGTATTCTGCAAGTAGACCAAATACGAGTACACAGAAAAATCAGCTAGGGATCCATGTTAAAAATGCAGCTTTCTGGTCCCACGTTCATAGACCCGGCTACAATGGGTTTAGAGTTAAGCCCAGGGATTTACATTTTAGTAGGAACTTCCCAGCCCATGCAGACAGTCCCTGGGCCACCTTTTTTTTTGCGGTATGCGGGCCTCTCACTGTTGTGTCCCCTTCCGCTGCGGAGCACAGGCTCCAGACGCGCAAGCCCAGCGGCCATGGCTCACGGGCCCAGCCGCTCCGCGGCATGTGGGATCCTCCCGGACCGGGGCACGAACCCGCGTCCCCTGCATCGGCAGGCGGACTCTCAACCACTGCGCCACCAGGGAAGCCCAGGGCCACCTTTTAAAAGATACTGAATATAAACTTCTACTTACAATGTGTTGGTACGCAGTTTAAATAATTCCCCTGGCTTTTGTCTGGAAAATAACTTCCTAGATAAATGCAACCCCAAAGTCCTTTCCCAGTAATTCTTGGCTTTCTATTCACACAACTATCATATCCAAATTACCAAAACCTGAGATTTTGCTGTGTTACATGCTCTTGCTTTTTGAAGAAAAATATTTTAGGCCAGTCTCTGATTATTAACAAATGCTATATTAGTTAAAGACCTCTAACTGAGACTATGATGACTATGATGTTTTCCTTTGCAAATATCTTTGAAAAGTTTATCATTGTCTATACTTTACCATAACAGAGGCAGAATTCAACAATTATTCTAAGTCTAGAGATATACATAGGACACTTCTTTTGTGGTTTGATAAAAGCATGTAGATATATACCTGACAGACTAATGGAAATGGTAGGAAAACTGAATTTTAGCCACAGGAAAGTTACTATATATGGCTTCATAGGTTTTTATAAAGATGTCATTCACATATTATTCTTCTTTCACAAAATAAAGGAAATTGGACGATTACTTGGAGACTTAACCTCTGAAAATAATTTTTCTGGTATTATCTAGGAAGCTGAGTGAGAATCTCTTTGGACTTGCTTCTCTCTTTTCTGTTTATTACTGGGGTTAATCAAATCCCAGAACTACCTCCAACCTCAAACATAACTGGCTAAGAAAATTGATAGGCATAAAGTTTTCTTTGATTATTCAGGCTGTCAGTGTTTGGTAAAAGCAAGATGCAGAAGACAAAGACATCATGAATAAGAGCTACTTGCGGGTCTATTCATTTTGCGCAAGGCTCAACTAAAGAATTTCTACAGTGTTAAAGAAAGACAAGTTACTGAAGGTCAAGTGCTCGTTCCGACAAGCTGCCCCTTTGGTGTCGCTCTCTCTGCCTCACATTCTAGAGACATGTCTTTCAGCCTCTTGGCCGTATCTAAAAGGGAGGCTTCTCTGGATAATAATGCTGGGTTGGTGTGGTCTTGTTGTGGGAGCTGCATTTTGGCTGTCTACCTTTTGATTGTGCTAAAAGTAAAAATATTTGAAGGTCTATGAAAGAAGAATAAACCTCAAACCATGCCAGATAAGTGCCATTCTTTCTATCATTATAATTAAAACTCCAGCACAATGCAGTTTCACATTCTTGTCACCTAGTTTTAAAATTTGCTATGTAATACTCACAATTTAAAGCATTCACCAAAGGCCAAAAAGACATTTCACTGTGTATGATGCTTTGAGCTTCAGTCCCAGATAAAACACCCACAAAAAAATCTATGGGGAGAGTCAAGACGGCGGTGTGGGAAGACGTGGAGTTAGCATCTTCCCACAACTAGGGTACCTGCTGGCCACTGGTGGGGGACTCTGATGCCCAAGGAGATGGAAGGAACCCCAAAGTGAACCTGTAGGACATAGGGGGACTGAGAGGGGAGGAGAAGTGGAGGCTGGACAGGATCAGCGCCTCTGAGGCCAGGGAGATCAGGAGAGGCAGGCGGGAGGGACTCTCCGGGAGGAGCAGGAGAGGAGCAGAGGGTGATCGCTTGGCCCACTTGGGCTGGGGAGCCTGCTGAGCTCCCAGGCTGGTACCCCCTGTCCAAAGGCCCCTCCAGGCCACGTGGGTCCTGGAAGCATAAGAGGGAGGCTGGGGAGATGAGAAGAGGCAGGCGGGAGGGGTCCTCTGGGAGGAGCGGGAGAGGAGCGGAGGGTGATTGCCCCACCCACTCGGGCATGGGGAGCCTGCTGAGCTCCCAGGCTGGTCCCCTGCCTTCCAAAGCCCCCTCCAGGCTGCACGGATCCTTGAGGGCATAGGAGGGAGGCCGGGGAGATCAGGAGAGGCAGGTGGGAGGAGCCATCCAGGAGGAGCGGAGGGAGAATGCCCACCCCACTCGGGCACAGGGAGCCTGCTGAGCTCCCAAGCTGATCTCCTGCCCTCCAAAGCCCCCTCCAGGTCACATGGGTCCTTGGGGGCATAGGAGGGAGGCAGAGGAGATCAGGAGAGGCAGGCGTGAGGGCCCCTCAGTAGGAGCTTCGAGTCCGAACCACTGGACTAAGGGAGAACCTCAGACCCCAGGGAATATTCATCGGAGTGAGGTCTCATGAAGTTCCTCATCTCAGCACCAATACCCAGCTCTACCCAATAGCCTACAAACTCCAGTGTTGAAAGCCTCAGGCCAAACAACCAGTAAGACAGGAACACAACCCCACTTATAAAGAAAAAAAAAAGATGGCAAAAAAAATATATCACAGATGAAGCAGCAAGGTAAAAACCTACAAGACGAAATAAATGAAGAGGAAATCATCAATCTACCTGAAAAAGATTTCAGAGTAATGATAGTAAAGATGATCCAAAATCTTGGAAATAGAATGGAGGGACAGATGGAGAAAATACACGAAATGTTTAACAAAGATCTAGAATAACTAAAGAACAAATAAACAGAGATGAACAACACAATGACTGAAATGAAAAATACACTAGAAGGAATCAGTAACAGAATAACTGAGGCAGAAGAACGAATAAGTGAGCTGGAAGACAAAATGGTGGAAATAACTGCCAAGGAGCAGAATAAAGAAAAAAGAATGAAAAGAATTGAAGACAATCTCAGAGACCTCTGGGACAATACTAAATGCACCAATATTCGAATTATAGGGGCCCCAGAAGAAGAAAAAAAAAAAAGAGTCTGAGAAAATATTTGAAGAGATTATAGTCAAAAACTTCCCTAACATGGGAAAGGAAATAGTCACCCAAGTCCAGGAAGCACAGAGTCCCATACAGGACAAACCCTAGGAAAAACACACCAAGACACATGTTAATCAAACGAATAAAAATTAAATTCAAAGAAAAAATATTAAAAGCAGCAAGGGAAAAACAAAAAATAACATACAAAGGAATCCCCATAAGGTTATCAGCTGATTTTTCAGCAGACTCTGCAGGCCAGAAGAGAGTGGCAGGATATACTTAAAGTGACGAAAGAGAAAAACCTACAACCAAGCTTACTCTACCCAGCAAGGATCTCATTCAGATTCAATGGAGAAGTCAAAAGCTTTTCAGACTAGCAAAAGCTAAAAGAATTCAGCACCACCAAACCAGCTTCACAACAAATGCTAAAGAAACTTCTCTAAGCAGGAAACACAAGAGAAGAATAAGTCCCACAAAAACAAACCCAAAGCAATTAAGAAAATGGTAATAGGAACATACATATCAATAATAACCTTAAACGTGAATGGATTAAATGCTCCAAGCAAAAGACACAGGCTCCCTGAATGGATACAAAAACAAGACCCATTTATATGCTGCCTACAAGAGACCCACTTCAGACCTAGGGACACATACAGACTGAAAGTGAGGGGATGGAAAAAGATATTCCATGCAAATGGAAATCAAAAGAAAGCTGGTGTAGCAATACTCATATCAGATAAAATGGGCTTTAAAATAAAGAATGTTACAAGACACAAAGAAGAACACTACATAATGATCAAGGGATAAATCCGAGAAGAAGATATAACAATTATAAATATATATGCACCCAACAAAGGAGCACCTCAATGCATAAGGCAACTGCTAACAGCTATAAAAGAGGAAATCGACAGTAACACAATAATAGTGGGGGAATTTAACACCTCACTTACACCAATGGACAGATCATTTAGACAGAAAATTAATAAGGAAACACAAGCTTTAAATGACACAATAGACCAGATAGATTTAATTGATATTTATAGGACATTCCATCCAAAAGCAACAGATTACACTTTCTTCTCAAGTGCACGTGGAACATTCTCCAGGATTGATCACATCTTTGGTCACAAATCAAGCCTCAGTAAATTTAAGAAAATTAAAATCATATCAAGGGGCTTCCCTGGTGGCGCAGTGGTTGAGGGTCCGCCTGCCAATGCGGGGGATATGGGTTCGTGCCCAGGTCTGGGAGGATCCCACATGCCATGGAGTGGCTGGGCCCATGAGCCATGGCCGCTGAGCCTGTGCGTCTGGAGCCTGTGCTCCACAACGGGAGAGGCCACAACAGTGAGAGGCCCGCGTACCGCAAAAAAAAAAAAAAAAAAAAAAAAAAGAGCGGACATCACATAGTTCTAAAAGTCATTAAAGATAGTAAAGGAATGAAAATTTTTTAATAAATTAGATAAAATGGACGAGTTCCTGGAAAGAAAAGAAATAAATTAATAAATTACCATAACTGACACAAGAAAAGATAGAAAACCTTGATTGCCTCAAATCTATTAAAGAAACTGAATTCATAACTAAAATATCCCTCTCATAAAGATAATTTCATGTTCAAATGGCCTCAGTGATAAAGCTCCGTTCAACATTTAAGGAATAAATAATGTCAGTGTACACAGCTATTTCAGGAAATAAGAGGACGTGCTTTCCAAATCATTCTATGTGGTCAGCATTATCCTGATAAGCAAGCCAAAGAAATGTATCACATGAAAGAAAAAAATTTCCCTCATAAACACAGAATCAAAACTTTTCACAAAATATTAGCAAAGCAAATCCAGCAAAACACAAAGTTGTTAACACATTGTGACCAAGTAGGATTTACCTTGGGAATGCAAGATTGACTCAACAGTCAAAAAGTGTAAAAAATAATACATGATATTAATAAAATAATGAGAAAAATCATATAATTTTACTCAATAGTTATAAGCAAAAACATTTTACAGAATTTAAAATCCACTTATAATGTACAAAAAAGCTTCTTAACATATCCCCAACTTGATTAAAGGCATCTATGAAAAGTCTACAGCTAATGTCAAGCTTACTGATGAAAGATGGAATGGTTTTCTCCACCCTACCCACCAGGATTGGGAAGAAGGTAAAAAATTCTGTTTTTACCACTTTTCTTCAACATTGTGTGTGACTGTTTAGTAAGAAAAAAGAAAGAACGAAAGAAAAAAAGCATACTGGAAAGAAAAAAAAATAATTACCTTTATTTACAGAAGACATCATTGTGTACATGAAAAATTCTACAATATCTACAAAATAGCTACTATACTGCAGAAACAAATATTTGAGATTAGCAAAGTTGCATGATATATACAAAGTTAATTGTGTTTCTATATAATAACAATGAAAAATTGGAAAATAAAATTGTAAATTCAATACTATTTAAAATAGCATATAAAATTGTGAAATAATTATGTATAAACTAAATAACATGTATGTTAGTATTGTACGCTGAAAACTATAAAACACTGCTGAGAGAAATTAAAGAAAATATAAATAAAATGTATATAAAATACCAAAAAAAAAATCAGAGCAGAAATAAATGACATAGAAACAAAGAAAACAATAGCAGAGATCAATAAAACTAAAAGCTGGTTCTTTGAAGATAAACAAAATTGATAAACCTTTAGCCAGACTCTTTAAAGAAAAGAGGGGGAGGACTCAAATCAATAAAAATAGAAATGAAAAAGGAGAAGTTACAACAGAAATCGCAGAAATACAAAGCATCCTAAGAGACTACTACAAGCAACGTTATGCCAATAAAATGGATAACCTGGAAGAAATGGACAAATTCTTATAAATGTATAACCTTCCAAGACTGAAGCAGGAAGAAATAGAAAATATTAACAGACCAATCACAAGTAAAGAAATTGAATCTGTGATTAAAAATCTTCCAACAAACAAAGGTCCAGGACCAGATGGCTTCACAGGTGAATTCTATCAAACATTTAGAGAATAGCTAACACCTATCCTTCTCAAACTCTTCCAAAATATAGCAGAGGAAGGAACACTCCCCAAATCATTCTATGAGGGCACCATCACCCTGATACCAAAGCCAGACAAAGATACTGCAAGAAAAGAAAATTACCGACCCATATCACTGATGAATATAGATGCAAAAATCCTCAACAAAATACTAGCAAACAGAATCCAACAACACATTAAAAGGATCATACACCATGAACAAGTGGGATTTATCCCAGGAATGAAAGGATTCTTCAATATATGCAAATCAATCAATGTGATACACTATATTAACAAATTGAAGAATAAAAGCCATACGATCATCTCAATAAATGCAGATAAAGCTTTTGACAAAATTCAACACCAATTTATGATAAAAACGCTTCAGAAAGTGGGCTTAGAGGGGACCTACCTCAACATAATAAAGGCCATATACAACAAGCCCACAGCAAACATCATTCTCAATGGTGAAAAACTGAAAGCATTTCCTCTAAGATCAGGAACAAGACAAGGATGTCCACTCTTGCCACTATTATTCAACATAGTTTTGGAAGTCCTAGCCATGGCAATCAGAGAAGAAAAAGAAATAAAAGGAATACAAATTGGAAAAGAAGAAAACTGTCCCTGTTTGCAGATGCCATGATACTATACATAGAGAATCCTAAGGATGCCACCAGAAAACTACTAGAGCTAATCAATGAATTTGGTAAAGTAGCAGGATAAAAAACTAATGTCCAGAAATCCCTTGCATTCCCATACACTAACAATGAAAGATCAGAAAGTGAAATTAAGGAAACAATCCCATTCACCACTGCAATAAAAAAATAAAATACGTAGGAATAAACCTACCTGAGGAGGTAAAAGATCTGTACTCAGAAAACTATAAGACACTGATGAAAGAAATTAAAGACAATACAAAGAGATAGAGAGCTATACCAAGTTCTTGGATTGGAAGAATCAACACTGTGAAAATGACTATACTACCCAGAGCAATCTACAGATTCAATGCAATCCCTATCAAACTACCACTGGCATTTTTCACAGAACTAGAACAAAAAATTTTACAATTTGTATGGAAACACAAAAGACCCTGAATAGCCAAAGTAATCTTGAGAAAGAAAAACGGAGCTCGAGGAATCAGGCTCCCGGACTTCAGACTATACTACAAAGCTACAGTAATCAAGACTATATGGTGCTGGCAGAAGAACAGAAATATATATCAGTGGAACAGGATAGAAAGCCCAGAGATAAACCCACACACATATGGTCACCTTATCTTTGATAAAGGAGGCAAGAAGATACAGTGGAGAAAAGGCAGCCTCTTCAATAAGTGGTGCTGGGAAAACTGGACAACTACTTGTGAAAAAATGAAGTTAGAACACTCCCTAACGCTGTATACAAAAGTAAACTCAAAATGGATTAAAGACCTAAATGTAAGGCCAGACATTATAAAACTCTTAGAGGAAAACATAGGAAGAACACTTTATGACATAAATCACAGCAAGATCCTTTTTGACCTATCTCCTAGAGAAATGGAAATATAAAAACAAAAATAAACAAATGGGACCTAATAAAACGTAAAAGCTTTTGCACAGCAAAGAGACAATAAACAAGATGAAAAGACAACCCTCAGAATGGGAGAAAATATTTGCAAA
>NC_041215.1:13913053-13924676 GCF_002837175.3 Physeter macrocephalus | reverse complement strand
ATCACCTCACACCAGTCAGAACGGCCATCATCAAAAAATCTAGAAACAGTAAATGCTGGAGAGGGTGTGGAGAAAAGGGAACCCTCTTGCACTGTTGGTGGGAATGTAAATTGATATAGCCACTATGGAGAAGAGTAGGGAGGTTCCTTAAAACACTAAAAGTAGAACTACTATACGACCCAGCAAACCCACTACTGGGCATACACCCTGAGAAAACCATAATTCAAAAAGAGTCAGGTACCAGAATGTTCATTGCAGCTCTATTTACAATAGCCAGGACATGGAAGCAACCTAAGTGTCCATCAACAGATGAATGGATAAAGAAGATGTGGTGCATATATACAATGGAATCTTACTCAGCCATAAAAAAAAATGATATTGAGTTATTTGTAGTGAGGTGGATGGACCTAGAGTCTGTCATACAGAGTGAAGTAAGTCAGAAAGAGAAAAACGAATACCGTATGCTCTCACATATATATGGAATCTAAAAAAAAATGTTATGAAAGATCTATGGGCAGGACAGAAATAAAAACACAGACATAGAGAATGCACTTGAGGGCATGTGGAGGGGGAAGGGCAAGCTGGGACGAAGTGAGGGACTGGCATGGACATATATACACTACCAAATATAAAATAGATACTTGTGGGAAGCAGCCGCATAGCACAGGGAGAGCAGCTCGGTGCTTTGTGTCCACCTAGAGGGGTGGGATAGGGAGGGTGGGAGGGAGATGAAAGAGGGAGGAGATATGGAGATATATGTATATGTATAGGTGATTCACTTTGTGAGACAGCAGAAACTAACACACCATTGTTAAGCAATTATACTCCAATAAAGGTATTAAAAAGAAAAAACCACTAAAGGTATAGGTAGATGCTTTACTGTCTCTCTGAATACAATAATATCACCTTTGCAAAATTATGGTTTTGTATCTTCCTTTCCAAGTTTTCATACTTCTGTTTCTTGTTTTCTGTTTTGTTGTGCCTTATTGCCTTGTCTAGGACACCCCTCATAATGTTGAAGAAAACTCATAACTCTGGAAACCCATATATGGATCCTGAGCTAAAATACAATGGTCTCAATACTACACTGTTAAGTATGATACTTTTAGGCTAATTTTGTGCAGATATTATTTTGGTTAAGGTGTGTCCCTTGTACTACAGGTTTGCTGTGTTTCTTTTTGAATTGTGTTTACCTTATATGAGTTATTTTGAATTGCATTAACTAATTTAAAATTTTATGTACAATGTTCCTCTAGACACAAATTAGAAGAAATGTATTATTAACTCCTGTGTCTCACCTTCAATAATTACAACACTTGGCTAAGGTTCCCAATTATTTGATTTATTATTTTAGAGAAAATCCCACACTGTACACAAATTTACCGATGATTACTTAGTATACATTGATAACATATAATGATCTATCATCTATCTATAACTATCTATCTATCTATCTATCTATCTATCTATCTATCTATCTACCATTCCATTAGCACACCTAGCAAACAAATAAAAATGCCTCATATTTCCTCATACAAATGATACTCAAATATTGTGACTTCTTCAAAAATGACTGTTTGAAATCAAAATCCAAACATGTACACATATTAATTTAGTTATGTCTTTAAGGTTCTTTTATTTTCTAACAATCCTACTTTCTCCTTTATTTATGTCATTTTGGGTATAAAAATTGGATTCTTTGTCTTGTTGAAAGAGCTACGTGATATGTTTTGCTCATTGTTCCATCGTGGTGTCATTTTACATGATCCTCAACATAATTTAGAAGGAGAGGGAAGAGAGGAGAAAGGTGCTACCAAGAGGACTGGGGCTTTCAAGAGAGCCCCTTTTCTGCAGAGAAGTTAGGAAATTGTTCTGAGGTTACATCTAAAGACAATCTCTCCCAAGCCTGGAGATAGAGGAAAGGAAGCAGGCTCAGCAGACCTGTGGCTTCTTGCATACCCAGTAATAGTCCCCATATATATCACATGTATCGGATGACCAGGAGTCAGACTTCCTCATGTAGACACAGTCACGGTGAAAATAGTCGTTAGAAGGCCAGTTGCTATGAAAACACACACAAGCATCAGCTGAGTCCCTTAACCACAGAGCTGGGGCAAGGCACTCTCAACCTTGCCCAGTTGGGATTCTCACCAACAAGTCCCAGAAGAGGATCAAGCCACCAGGTGAGGGTCTAGCCTTGGAGACATGTGAGAAATCCCAAGAAATAAAAACATCCTAGAAGTAACTTATAACAAGGTTTCTACACTAGGAAACTATTGACATTGGGGCCATATCACTACTTGTTGTGAGGGGCTGTCCTGTGCACTGTAGGATATTGAGCAGCATGCCTTGTCCCTACCCACTAGGTGTCAGTAGTAGCCACTCTCCATCATGGTAACAAAAATATTACAGACAGTGCCAAATATCTAGGGGGAAAATCACAATCATCTGATGCAATATCTTGCATTAAAAATAAAATACATGAGGCTCAGGTGGACAAGTGACTTAACATCTCTGGATCTCAGAGATTAAGTTCGAAGACACAATGCATTTAAGTGTCTGGCATATAATAGGTGCTATGTCTGTCAGATGATCCCATATCCTCCTCCATAAATGTTTCTTGAAATGTTTAAAACCCTCATTCATTCATTCCAAAACAGTTTGTTGTGCACCTGCTGTGTACAAAGCCTTATACTAGGTACTGGAGTCACATCGATGTGCAGCATGCCTGTCTACTCTAAAGAAGCAGCCCATCTGATGGATTAGATGTGTATAAGGAAAGGAAGATCATATTAAACATGACCACAAAACTCTGGATAGTGTGCAGCCAGGATATTAAGGGAGTTGAATTAATTCATGCTGGGCACAGGGTAGATTCCTCTATGGAGCACAGTGTCTTGGGATTACTACACATATTGCAATTCACCAAACCAATGAATGTGTTCCAGACAGATGACACAGCAGGAGCAAAAGCAGAAGGATAAGATGCAAGACAATGTCCATGAAGTTGAGTCATCAGGCACGTAGCTGTGGTAAGGAACTGGAGAGCAGTGGGAGTATAGACGTTGAGAACGTGAAGATGAATGGCACCAAATATGTGGGCATTGAAAGGCAAAGATTCTACACTAAGCATGTGCCATTGAGGAGCTGGATGTTTTCTAAAGGCATATCAAAAGATGTTTTAGGAAGATGGCACTCTGGGCTTGACCGGAGCATGGTTTGCTGAGGGTAAGACTAAATATAGGGTATATAACAATTGTCCTGAGACCTGAGCTGAGGCAGAAGCAGAAGGGATGTAGGAAAGCAGATGTACTCAAGATGGTCCAGGAGGCTTGGGGTGCAGTTCTGGGAAAGTTTTTGGACATGAAGGAAAGTTCAAAGACAGACGATGATCAGAATGTGAGGTCATTGAATTATATGCTGAGGGGTTAAGACGTGATCCCCCAGGCAGTGATTCTCCTCTTTTGCCTTCTCGTCTCTCCTTCTAAATTATGTTCCGTAGGACAGTAGGCAGGAACAGATGAGTTCTTAATACACTTGGCACATCACTCATTGCCTATTCCCCTACTTAAAGTGCTCAATTCCCTTTAATGTATCAGAGGTACTGTAACTTCCGACAATGAGGAACGTCCTGTTTAATGTTGTTTAATTATGGTTTGCGCGCACACACACACACACACACACACACACACACACACACACACACCTGCTACTAACAAAATAACATTACACATGAAAATAGGAAATACGACAGGCAGTTGGTTTAGGCCAAAATTAGACCCTTGAGAGAATCGAGGATCTATGGGAAGATGTCTCCAAGATCCAATGGGACAGACTAGCTGGGACTCAGGTTCTGAGTCCCAACAGGGACACTCACTTGAAGGTAGGGGTTGAGCCATCTTGCCACTAGTAAATGTCCTTTGAATACTCTTTCCTGAGGCCAATCCAGTATGGGAAATCTTCTTTTAGACTCAGGAATTTCTGCATGGGGAGAAGGCAGTTTAAGTCAAGAAATACTACAGACAGAGGTGGGGATGGTAGTAGATGCAGTCCATGAACAGGACAGAGACCTAGAGTGTTCCATGGACAGAGATGTCACCCAGTGTCACATTTGAACACACTGGCTGAAAGCTCTGAATTGACCTCCATGTCCACCATTATTATGACTTATGTGGTCAGCAAATTATGAACACTTGAGATCCTTAGGCTCCTCACTTGTAAAATGGACATAACAATGGCAGGTGCCTTCCAGGATTTTTCTGAAGGTTCAATGAGGGAATAAGAGCCTACTGTGATTTCTCATTGAACACTGGATGAGAGCTCATTAGAAGTATTATTTAAGGGCATGGTTGACAGGATGAGGAATTTGGACACTACCCCATAGAAACGGTTCTGGCAATCAACTGGTTTCCACTGGCAAATATTGAGTCCTGCTGTGTGTCCAATCTGGTTCCAAGCACTATGGAATCAAGGGTGAGTTAGATCCACCCCTTTTTCTGGAGGTTCCTCAAGTGGGGAGATGAATCCATGATCTGGCAGTACAGTCTAATGCTAAGGAATAAAGAGTGGGAAGACTACTGAGGGAGAATGTTTGATCTGATAGTGAAGAAGGAGTAGATTAAAGGAGGGAAGGCATTTCAGACAGAAGGGCCAGCAGGAAGAATTTCTCAGAAGCAGTACACAAAATAATGCTGGCCAACTCTACATGCCAAGATAGTGGATATGTATTATGAAGGGCACAATGAAGGATTTTCACTAGATTCTACAGGGGACAAGGACATGAGCTTGCAATGACAGGAAAGACCCCCAAAGCACCCCTTCCTCCTTCATACCTACTCTGCTTGGCTGTTGATGATGACCAGGTAAGCACCCTCCTTACCACAGTGATCCATGGCTTTGAGCCAGGGGAGTTCGTAGGTGGAAAATGTATAGTAGGAGCCCTGGAATGCCATCCAGGTCTTTGGGCAGTGCTCACAGGAGGATTCTGGGAAAGGGGAAAGAGGTCAGTGCTGCTGGGGCTGGTAGCTGCTCTGGTCACTGAATGAAGCCTCCAGTGAAATTATTTGAACTGGACCCATCTGTGCATCCTTGACACTTTGCAAAAGTGAACACTCTAGCTTCCTAGTTACCCATTTAAGGGATGGACATTATTAGAGGCTGGGTAAATGCAAAGTAGGGTTGCCTCAAACTTTGTGTTAACATCAACTGTGACAGGGGGTTGATTAAAATAACCCACCTGACACACTCCTATGCTACAACAACTGCTACTATCAACAGTGCTGGAAAGAACAACTTCCCTCTCCCAACTCTGATCTTCACCACCCAATCCTACTCCGTCTCCATATCATTGCCTGTCCCGCAGCCTCCATTTGCTGAAATATTTCTCCCTGTATGATGTCCCATTTGTGTCCAGTGTCTGCCAGACCCTGTACAACTAACAGACCCATAGAGAAAGGCTGATCAAAACCTGGTGGTACACATGGGAAAGAAGCCCACCATTTCAATTAGCACTCACATTTGATGTCCAGGTGCTTCAGTTCTTCCTGTATCCGGTTTATGAACAGCAAGACTACGAGAGAAAAAGTGATATGCTCTAGACCTTTAGACACAGTGTTCTTTCACTATCCCCCAAATTCTCCAGGCTGAGATGGGGAGGACAGTTTCTTTCTAAAAACAATATGTCCAGGAACAAAGTCCAGCCACCCCTTACTGCTCCATCTCTGCCACAGCCCAGTAAAACCCTCTTTTCAAGACCAGGTGTGTCCTAGAGAAATGGAAATAAAAACAAAAATAAACAAATGGGACCTAATGAAACTTAAAAGCTTTTGCACAGCAAAGGAAACCATAAACAAGATGAAAAGACAATCCTCAGAATGGGAGAAAATATTTGCAAACAAAGCAACTGACAAAGGATTAATCCCCAAAATATAAAGCAGCTCATGCAGTTCAATATCAAAAACACAAACAACGCAATCGAAAAATGGACAGAAGACCTAAATAGACATTTCTCCAAAGAAGATACACAGATTGCCAACAAACACATGAAAGGATGCTCAACGTCACTAATCATTAGAGAAATGTAAATCAAAACTACAATGAAGTATCACCTCACACAGATCAGAATGGCCATCATCAAAATATCTACAAACAATAAATCCTGGAGAGGGTGTGGAGAAAAGGGAACCCTCTTGCACTGTTGGTGGGAATGTAAATTGATACAGCCACTATGGAGAACAGTATGGAGGTTCCTTAAAACACTAAAAATAGAACTATCATACAACCCAGCAAACCCACTACTGGGCATATACCCTGAGAAAACCATAATTCAAAAAGAGTCATGTACCACAATGTTCATTGCAGCTCTATTTACAATAGGCAGGACACAGAAGCAACCTAAGTGTCCATCGACAGATGAATGGATAAAGATGTGACACATATATACAATGGAATCTTACTCAGCCATAAAAAGAAACGAAATTGAGTTATTTGTAGTGAGGTGGATGGACCTAGAGTCTGTCATACAGAGTGAAGTAAGTCAGAAAGAGAAAAACAAATACCGTATGCTAACACATATATATGGAATCTAAAAAAAAAAAATGGTTCTGACGAACCTATGGGCAGAACAGGAAAAAAGAGACAGACATTGAGAATGGACTTGAGGACACGGGGACAGGGAAGGGTAAGCTGGGACAAAGTGAGAGAGTGGCATGGACATATATACACTACCAAACGTAGGGTGGATAGCTAGTGGGAAGCAGCCGCATGGCACAGGGAGATCAGCTCAGTGTTTTGTGTCCACCTAGAGGGGTGGGATAGGGAGGGTGGGATGGAGACACAAAAGGGAGGAGATATGGGGATATATGTATACGTATAGCTGATTCACTCTGTTATAAAGCAGAAAGTAACACACCACTGTAAAGCAATTATACTCCAATAAAGATGCTAAAAAAATAATAATAATAAGGTCAGGTGTGGAGGCCCGGTTCTCTCTGATCACCTTTCCCACTGGCCCTGCCAACTTACCTTCAGTCAGGACTGTACCAGCAGAAAAGCTTCCAGGGGTTATCCTGGGGCAGCTTTTGATCTCGCTGTGCTGTAGGGAATGGAGCAAGAGTGAGTCAGCACGCACAGTCTGGGAAAAGTGCTGAATTAGTGCAAGGACGGTGGAGGGAGGAGGCTGAATCACTCACTGGAGTGGGAGGCCAGTGAGTGAACGTTGGTATTGAGAAGGGCATGTACTCCTGCCCTGGGCATCTACTTCTGCCCTGGGCCTCTTGGCTCACCTGGCTCCCTGGGCATGGGCAGATTTTCCCCCATTGGTGTGAGGTCCTGCAGCCTCTGCCCTCTGTGCCTGTGTTCAGCTGTGGCTGAAGCTTCTTCTGTTCTAGCTACCCACAGCCCTTCTGGTTTTATTGAAGACACAGCCTTCCTATGCTGGGAAATGCCACCCCCATGTGAACCATCAGACATTTCCTTTCTGGCTCAGCAAAGCCCCCAAGATCTCTAGATGGCTTATCATCATTAATGTCACAGGGAAATGATACTGGCATCTTGGAGAAGGTATTCTGTTCCAAGTATTCTCCACAACTATCATTTCTGCTGCCCCAGAAATCTGCCTCAAGGTCTCTGGTGAATTTGTGCTTTTAGGCTTCAGGTCACATTAGTTTCAAAAGATCTTGCATTTTCTCAGAGATAAAATTGTGCTAATTTCAACATTGGAGTTATTTTCATGAATCTCTCAGAGCATGTGGCCAATCATTCCCCACATGTTGATTTATAACTTTACACTTTAATGGAGAATGTGATACAATAATGAGAAGCAAGTTAATGTTGATGGAGAGGCTTCTGTTTATCAAACCCATTGTTAGAAAACTTTCATACACCATGTCATTTAATACATCTTTTTCTCTCTGGATGCCATTATGATTTTTCTCTTTTTCTTTGTGTTTCAGCAGTTAAAGCAGGATGTATTTGTCTGTGTGAACGTGTATTTATGTAGGTGTATGTGTGCACATACTTTTTGGAATTTACCCAGCTTGGAATTATCTGAGTTCCTTCAATCTGTCTTTTGATTATCTTTCATGATTTTTATAAAACTCTCAGAATTCTGAGCCCCAGATCTCCTACTTATTTACTATAACCTGAGATATGCTGCTTAACCTGTCAACCTGTTCACCAATTTGTAAAATGGAAATAATTAGAATACCTGCCTATCTGCTTGGAGAACATGGTATCTGGTGGTTCATAAGCCCTTCAAAAATACAGCTATGGGTTTTTTTTTAAAGCATGATAATACTCTTAGACTTGGCCAAGCATGACACCTACCTGCGTCCTGAACATCTGGGGACCCTCAGTTTCAAGTGCCTTCCTTGAAGGCAGTCCTTCTCTGCTATCTGGGACCAGACAAAACTGTCAGTGGCTTTCAAGAGAAGCATTCTAGGCCCCCAGGACCAGAGTGAGTTTGAGTGAGTCTCAGTCACAGGAAAGGATTTTCTCAAATGTATCCCTCCCCTCTGGCACCTGTCATCTGCCAGAAACACCCCTGATCACCATTTCTCTCTTTGGGGGCACTCAACCCTTGAGATCACACATCGAGTTGACCAGAAGTCTCAAGTAGCTCCAAGATTTGCACCTATACCTTGTTGGCATGACACTTCTTTCATAGGTATGATGGCAGTCTGATGGTGGTAACACACTGATTATGGAGGACACTCACCCATGGACCTAGAATGAGTTCAGAGGTCTAGATTACAGATGGGTCAACACCAACCCTGGAGCCTGAGTTGTGTATGATCCTGTGCATCTGATTTTGTGTGCTCATATTCTGATGCCATCTCTGGTCTATGTTTTCCCAAGCCGGCAGGGATAGTGTCAGGAGTCCTTTCTCCTGTGCATTCTCTACTGCTGGACCCCAGTATGGTCTCCCACGGGTCAATCATAGGCTCTGCACCACATGTCCAGCCATCCACCAAGGATGGTCAAGCCTCTCTCTTCCAAATGTTTTTGACACTGTTGTTCTGTAATGCCAATGGTTCCTTCCAATTGACAGCCTCTTTAGAGCCCTGGGTTTTGTCCCCACCTCCATCATTAACCTTTCTTTTGACCTCAGAAGAGATTAACACAAACCTCTGAACCTCAGTCTCCTCATCTGCAGACTGGGAGTAATAACAGCACTTTCTTGCCAGAGTAGATCTGACAATTGGTCATGTTCATGTGAACACACTACATGCACTTAATATGCCCACGAAAACACTGCATCTGTGAGTGTTATTATAGGACATTCAACACCAGGCTTGAGAGTTTGGACTCTGGGCAATAGGAGTGGCTCTGCCATTGAACTCCACACAACAGGCATACAAGAACAATGTCTCTATTGTGTGCCTAGCACTGTTACAGGTCTTGAGGACACAGAAATGCAACATATCCAGTCCCAAACTCATGACTCAGCAGCCACAGCACAATGTGTGGAGCTGTAGGGGAGACATCTGCTCATCACTATGGGAAAATGTGGAGGAAGGAATGTTTTCACTGGGGCTTAAAGGATAAATAAGCATTCTCTTGGTTGATAGCAGGGTAAAGGGAATTCCTACCACAGCAGCTGAAATCAATTAAAGTATAAAGTAAGAAGATGCGCAGTTCGATCATGTCCACATGGCAGGGCAGATGGTGGGACATAAGCCATGGGCCTGAAAGATGGGCTATGGGGTTTGGAGAGGATCCCGCAGGGGGCAGGGACGTGACCACGCACAGTCTTGGAGAAGGACCTAAAAGTCCTGCCTGTCCTCACTTGTTCTGTTTGGCTATTAATAGTGACTAGGTGAGCATCCTCCTGTGCAGGGGAGCCTTGGCCTGATTCCAGAAGAGTTGTCTGTGGAAATGTAGAAACAGGAGCACTCAAACACCTGCCAGGTGTTGAGCTGGACTCATAGGTGGATTCTAGGGGAAGAGGTGGGCTCTTCCAGGGAGAGGAGTTGGACATGTTTCCTCCAAATCCAATTCCTGCTCCCACTTTTATATCTAGAAGCCAAAATGAGACAGGGACATTTCAGTTTCTTGAATGTGCCAGCCTCTCTCTCACCCCAGGTGCCACCACATGTCCCATTCTTCACTCCCATCTGCCTTAATCAAGCAGTTTCAGGTCACATGTCACCTCTTCCAGGAAGCCTACCATGCGTCCTATACCTCTGACCTCTGGCTTCCCCTGAAATTACCCATAACATGGTCTTGCTATTGCCCGGTTGTGTGTCTGTGTCTCCCACGAGAAACCTATGGACCTTCTGGGAGCAGAAAGGGTATCTGACAAGTTGCATGTGTTCCCAGCATCTAGAAGGTTAAATATTAAATAAAACAGTAAATATTCAATAAATATATATGTTGAAGAAAATAATGAATGGACAAGCATGGTGCCATGAGACCCTATGGTACAGGTGGGGGAATGAAGAGATGCCATCTGAACTGAATTTTGAAGGGTGAACAAGTGTCCCTGGGCACACAGTGTCAGCAGGGCTCCCCAGGCAGAGGAATCAGCATGAGCAAATGTGTAGAGAAATGTCCAGAACGGGGTTAGGGGAGGCTAGAAAGTCAGACCAGGACCAAATTGTGAAGGGACTTGAAGGTACCTTAGAACCATCACGCTAGGGCCCAGGGAAAGGGTGGGCTGGAAGCAAAGGTCAGAAAGGAACTAGGGCAGCCAACTTGGCATGGGCAGATGCCAGCCTGGACTGAGGGTCCAGCCAACACTTTCCTCTAAGCCCTCTCCCACTGGGACAGCAAAAGACCCAGAATGGGGGGGAAATCTTGGTGGAATTTTCTTGGCACACCTCAAATTGGGAAAGGACATGAGGGGGAGAGGTGTTCAACCAAGAAATGAATCCAGGACAAAGGAGAAAGATATTTTCTTGCTGTTTCTGAATGCCCAGAGAGGTCAGGAAATAAGGCTAGGGTCACAGAAGGGAGTCAGTACTAAGACTGGGGACAGAGTGGAGGAGACGAAGGTTATGGTTCAGCTCCATCTTGCAGCCCTGCCTTGTGGGGGCACTATGACCTTGGATGAGTGACTTGACCTCGCTGGACCTCATTTTCTATTTTTGTAAAATGGGGCTGCATTATACAGATAGGAGACACAATGCATGTAAGGAGACTGGCACAGAGTAGGTGCTTGGTGTAGGTGAACTCCCCTCCCTCTATCCCCATTTCAAATTTTTTCATGAACTATGGATGCTATTCTTTCATTTGTCTCACAGATATTTGTTGTTTTTAATTTAATTTTATTTATTTTTTATACAGCAGGTTCATATTAGTTATCTATTTTATACATATTAGTGTATATATGTCAATCCCAGTCTCCCAATTCATCACACCACCACCACCAACACCAACACCCACCGCTTTCCCCCTTGGTGTCCATACGTTTGTTAACTACATCTATGTCTCTAATTCTGCCCTGCAAACTGGTTCATCTGTACCATTTTTCTAGGTTCCACATATATGTGTTAATATACGGTATTTGTTTTTCTCTTTCTGACTTACTTCACTCTGTATGACAGACTCTAGGTCCATCCACCTCACTACAAATAACTCAATTTTGTTTCTTTTTATGACTGAGTAATATTCCACTGTATAT
>NC_041215.1:13911770-13912945 GCF_002837175.3 Physeter macrocephalus | reverse complement strand
GTTCCCTTTTCTCCACACCCTTTCCAGCATTTATTGTTTTGTAGATTTTCTGTTGATGCCCATTCTAACTGGTGTGAGGTGATACCTAATTGTAGTTTTTATCTTCAATTCTCTAATAATTAATGATGTTGAGCTGTTTTTCATGTGTTTCTTGGCCATCTGAATGTTTCTTTGGAGAAATGTCTATTTAGGCCTTCTGTCCATTTTCTGACTGGGTTGTTTGTTTCTTTAATATTGAGCTGCGTGAGCTGATAATATATTTTGGAGATTAATCCTTTGTCCGTTGATTCGTTTGCAAATATTTTCTCCCATTCTGAGGGGTGTCTTTTCACCTTGTTTGTACTTTCCTGTGCTTTGCAAAAGCCTTTAAGTTTCATTGGGTCCCATCTGTTTATTTTTGTTTTTATTTGCATCACTCTAGGAGGTGGATCAAAAAAGATCTTGCTGTGATTTATATCAAAGAGTGTTCTTTCTATGTTTTCCTCTAAGAGTTTTATCGTGTCCAGTCTTTCATTTAGGTCTCGAATCCGTTTTGAGTTTATTTTTGTGTATGGTGTTAGAGAGTGTTCTAATTTCATTCCTTTGCATGTAACTGTCCATTTCTCCCAGCACCCCTTATTGAAGAAACTGTCTTTTCTCCATTGTATATCCTTGCCTCCTTTGTCATAGATTAGTTGACCATATGTGCGTGGGTTTAGCTCTGGACTTTCTACCCTGTCCCATGGATCTATATTTCTGTTTTTGTGCCAGTACCATACTGTCTTGATTACTGTAGCTTTGTACTATAGTCCGAAGTCAGGGAGTCTGATTCTTCCAGCTCTGTTTTTTTCCCTCAAGAGTGCTTTGGCTATTCAGGGTCTTTTGTGTCTCCATACAAATTTTAAGATTTTTTGTTCTAGTTCTGTGAAAAATGCCCCTGGTAATTTGATAGGGATTGCATTAAATCTGTAGATTGCTTTGGGTAGTATTGTCTTTTTCAAATGTTGATTCTTCCAGTCCAACAACATGGTATATCTCTCCAGCTGTTTGTGTCATCTTTGATTTTTTTCATCAGTGTCTCATAATTTTCTGAGTACAGGTCTTTTACCTCCTTAGGTAGGTTTATTCCTAGGTATTTTATTCTTTTGTTGCAGTGGTGAATGGGACTGTTTCCTTAATTTCTCTTTCTGATCTTT
>NC_041215.1:13889193-13911715 GCF_002837175.3 Physeter macrocephalus | reverse complement strand
ATGCAAGAGATTTCTGTGCATTAATTTTGTATCCTGCAACTTTACCAAATTCATTGATTAGCTCTAGTAGTTTTCTGGTGGCATCTTTAGGATTCCCAATGTATAGTGTCATGTCATCTGCAAACAGTGACAGCTTTACTTCTTCTTTTCCAATTTGTATTCCTTTTATTTCTTTTTCTTCTCTGATTGCCATGGCTAGGACTTCCAAAGCTATGTTGAATAATAGTGGCAAGAGTGGACATCCTTGTCTTGTTCCTGGTCTTAGAGGAAACGCTTTCAGTTTTCACCATTGAGAATGTTGTTTGCCGTGGGTTTGTGGTATATGACCTTTATTATGTTGAGGTAGGTTCCCTCTCTGCCCACTTTCTGGAGAGTTTTTATCATAAATGGGTTGGTGTATGATCCTTTTAATATGTTGGATTCTGTTTGCTAGTATTTTGTTGAGGATTTTTGCATCTATATTCATCAGTGATATGGGTCGGTAATTTTCTTTTCTTGCAGTATCTTTGTCTGGTTTTGGTATCAGAATGATGGTGGCATCGTAGAATGAGTTTGGGAGTGTTCCTCTCTCTGCTATATTTTGGAAGAGTTTGAGAAGGATAGGTGTTAGCTGTTCTCTAAATGTTTGACTGAATTCGCCTGTGAAGCCACCTGGTCCTGGACTTTTGTTTGTTGGAAGATTCTTAATCACAGTTTCAATTTCATTACTTATGATTGGCCTGTTTACATTTTCTATTTCTTCCTGCTTCAGTCTTGGAAGGATATACCTTTCTAAGAATTTGTCCATTTCTTCCAAGTTGTCCATTTTATTGGCATAGATTTGCTTGTAGTAGTCTCTTATGATACTTTGTATTTCTGAGGTGTCTGTTGTAACCTCTCCTTTTTCATTTCTAATTTTATAGATTTGAGTCCTCTCCCTGTTTTTCTTGATGAGTCTAGCTAAAGATTTATCAGTTTGGTTTATCTTCTCAAAGAGTCACCTTTTAGTTTTATTGATCTGTGCTATTGTTTTCTTTGTTTCTATTTCATTTATTTCTGCTCTGATCTTTATGATTTCTTTCCTTCTACTAGTTTGTTCTTCTTTCTCTAGCTCCTTTAGGTGTAGGGTTAGATAGTTTATTTGAGATTTTTCTTGTTTCTTGAGGTTGGCTTGTATTGCTATAAACTTCCGTCTTAGAAGTGCTTTTGCTTAATCCCATAGGTTTTGGATCGTCGTGTTTTCATTGTAATTTGTCTCTAGGTATATTTTTATTTCCTCTTTGATTCTTTCAATGATCTCTTGGTTATTTAGTAACGTATTGTTTAGCCTCCATGTGTTTGTGTTTTTTACATTTTTTTCCCTGTAATTTATTTCTAATCTCATAGCAGTGTGGTCGGAAAAGATGCTTGATATGATTTCAATTTTCTTAAATTTACTGAGGCTTGATTTATGACCCAAGATGTGATCAATCCTGGAAAATGTTCCATATGCACTTGAGAAGAAAGTGTAATCTGCTGTTTTGGGGTGGAATGTCCTATAAATATCAATTAAATCTATCTAGTCTATTGTGTCATTTAAAACTTGTTTTTCCTTATTAATTTTCTGTCTGTATGATCTGTTCATTGGTGTAAGTGAGGTGTTAAAGTCCCCCACTATTATTGTGTTACTGCCATTTTCCTTTTTTATAGCTGTTGGCAGTTGCCTTATGTATTGTGGTGCTCCAATGTTGAGTGCATATATATTTATACTTGTTATATCTTCTTCTTGGATTGCTCCTTTGATAATTATGTAGCGTCCTTCCTTGTCTCTTGAAACATTCTTTATTTTAAAACCTATTTTATCTGATATGAGTATTGCTTCTCCAGCTTTCTTTTGATTTCCATTTGCATGGAATATCTTTTTCCATTCCCTCGCTTTCAGTCTGTATGTGTCCCTAGGCCTGAAGTGGTTCTCTTGTAGAGAGCATATATATGGGTCTTGTTTTTGTATCCATTCAGCGAGCCTGTGTCCTTTGGTTGGAGCATTTAATCCATTCACGTTTAAGGTAATTATCAATATGTATGGTCCTATTACCGTTTTCATAATTGTTATAGGTTTGTTTGTGTAGGTCCTTTTCTTCTCTTGTGTCTCCCACTTAGAGAAGGTCCTTTATCATTTGTTGTAGAGCTGGCTTGGTGGTGCTGAATTCTCTTAGCTTTTGCTTGTCTGTAAAGCTTTTGATTTCTCCATCGAATCTGAATGAGATCCTTGCTGGGTAGAATAATCTGGGTTGTAGGCTCTTCCCTTTCATTACTTTAAATGTATTGTGCCACTCCCTTCTTGCTTGTAGAGTTTCTGCTGAGAAATCAGCTGTTAACCTTATGGGAGTTCCCTTGTATATTATTTGTCGTTTTTCCCTTGTTGCTTTCAATAATTTTTCTTTGTCTGTAATTTTTGTCAATTTGTTTACTATGTGTCTCAGCGTGTTTCTCCTTGGGTTTATCCTGCCTGGGACTCTCTGCACTTCCTGGACTTGGGTGGCTATTTCCTTTCCCATGTTAGGGTGGTTTTTGACTATAATCTCTTCTAACATTTTCTCAGGTCCTTTCTCTCTCTCTTCTCCTTCGGGAACTCCTATAATGTGAATGTTGTTGTGTTTAATGTTTTCCCAGAGGTCTCTTAGGCTGTCTTCTTTTCATTCTTTTTGTTTTTTAACATCTTTATTGGAGTATAATTGCTATACAATGGTGTGTTAGTTTCTGCCTTATAACAAAGTGAATCAGTTATACATACACATATGTTCCCATATCTCACTTTTGTCACAGCTTACCCTTCCCCCTCACCATATCCTCAAGTCCATTCTCTAATAGGTCTTTTTTGTTTATACTGTTCCATGGCAGTGAATTCCACCATTCTGTCTTCCAGGTCACTTATCCTTTCTTCTGCCTCAGTTATTCTGCTATTGATTCCTTCTAGTGTATTTTTCATTTCAGTTATTTTATTGTTCATCTCTGTTTGCTTCTTCTTTAATTCTTCTAGGTGTTTGGCTCTGTAAATCTTTAATCCACTTGTCTGCTGATGGGTGGAGCTGGGTTCCCTCCCTGTTGGTTGTTTAGCCTGTGGTGACCCAGCACTGCAGCCTACCCAGCTCTTTGGTAGGGCTAATGGCAGACTCTTGGAAGGCTCATGCCAAGGAGTACTTCCCAGAACTTCTGTTGCCAGTGTCCTTGTCCCCACGGTGAACCACAGCCACTCCCCGCCTCTGCAGGAGACCTTCCAACACTAGCAGGTAGGTCTGGTTCAGTCTCCTATGGTGTCACTGCTCCCTCCCCTGGGTCCTGATGCACACACTACTTTGTGTGTGCCCTCCAAGAGTGGAGTCTCTGTTTCCCCCAGTTCTGTTGAAGTCCTGCAATCAAATCTCCCTAGCCCTCAAAGTCTGATTCTCTAGGATTCCTCCTCCCATTGCTGGATCCCCAGGTTGGGAAGCCTGATATGAGGCTCAGAACCTTCACTCCAGTGGGTGGACTTCTGTGGTATAAGCGTTCTCCAGTTTGTGAGTCACCCATCCAGCAATTATGGGATTTGATTTTATTGTGATTGTGCCCCTCCTACCATCTCATTGCAGCTTCTCCTTTGTCTTTGGTTGTGGGGTATCTTTTTGGTGAGTTCCAGTGTCTTCCTGTTGATGATATTCCATCAGTTAGTTGTGATTCCGGTCCTCTCACAAGAGGGAGTCTCACAGATATTTTTTGAGCACCTACTATGAGCTGAGCAGTGTGTAGCCACTGGAGAAATGATGATGAATAACTTTGAACCACAGACTTGTAGTTTTGCTCAACTTTTCTCCGAGGCAGGACACATACATTTCTGGAACTTTACACTGGGTATGACTTCAGGGATGACCAATAAATATTGGTTCAAGTCGTTCCATTTCCCAAACATACAGCAGCCCCTGCCCTGTACTGGAATCTGTGCTCACAGTTGCAGATGAAGAGATTGGTCAGACCCCTATCTCACCCTTAAGAAAAATGTTCTCCACCTAATTTCCTCCAATGTCCTTAACTGAGGGAGTGTGGGACAGCTTCCCTTGTGTCTTCAATCTGATCTCAAATATATGAATTTGGTTGATACTCTTTAATGTTTGTGGTAAAGTGTCAGTGGATTTCCTTTTTGGATCTCTTTACCTTGATGGGTTTCAGGGAAGCTAAAGAGCTCATCACTTCCCCAGGGGTCTGTCATATCTTCATTGCATTTATCTCCAGTATATGAATGACTAATGCACTCGCCTGTCTCCCTCCCTTGTCCAGGACCTTCTAGAAGGGAAATTTGCTTCCCTGTCATTTTTCATGGCTAGCACAAACTGTGTATACCATAAATGTTTATAAGATAAAATTCCCACTAAGGATTGGACAGGTAAGTGTTCTTCAAATCCTTGGTCAACATTTTGCTCAAGAGGTCCCTCTTTTTCTGAGGTAAGTGACTGTCTGAAAGTAAATAGAGGAAGGGAATCTCATGCTTGAACTGTTATTTGACAACTGGGAAAAGTCAGAACTGGCCATACTCACTGGTTAGTTTGATAAGCATGACCAACCTCAGCATTTAAAGACTGTGTGTGAGATAATGCTTATCTCCAGCTCAAAGGAAGTCCAGCCTCAGCAATCATGTGTTCAACAGATGTGTAGGGAACATCTGAGCCCATCTCTGGGGAGACCACAGTGACCAGAGCTAACACAATACCCACTTTCATGGACATTGCAGTGGAGGGAAGAAGGCAGATGATGAATAATTGAATTTAGTCAAGAAGGTTAGGAGTTTTAGGATAAGGCAATTATTGTCTATGAGAGCCCAACAAGATAATCCATAGAGAGTAAGGCATGTTTGGAATGGCTTGGAGGGGTGGTTCATGGAGAAGGTGGCATTTCAGCCAAGACAATCTGCTCCAGGGGCAGAGGGAGAGGAAAGTTTGCACCAGGTAGAAGAGACAGCATGTGCAAAGGACCTGAAGTGGGAAAATGATGGCCCATCCAAGAAACAGAAGAAGGCCAATATGACAGCAATATGACAGGGAGACTGGGCAGCAAGGAGGGGTGTGAAGGGCTCAAAATGGCCTAAAATGACATGGAGGAGATTGCAAAGGACATTACCCTACAATCCCAACAGGCATGAGATGACACTCATTTACACAGTGGATACTGGACATGATACATACACAGGGCAGGTGGGTTGCTGTGATGTCACTCGCACCTAAAAAGTGAATTTCAGATAAATAAGGGAATAGCCACTCACATTTCAGAAGGATTTTGCAGCTCACAGACTTTCCCATAAAGTTGTTTGCTTTCTCAGCAAGTATTTAATGAGCAGGTATTAGGTGCCAACCTGTGGGAACACACTGGTGAGCGAGTTCAGAGTGGTCCTACCCTCTGGGGGCTGTCAGTCTAGTGGGAGTGGAGGGGAGGTGTTGATCAGTAATTTATATAACACAGCACAGTGAGCATTACAATGGAAGTAGAAACATCAGCCACCCTCAGAGCTCTAGAGACATTCACTTCCATGCATACCCAGCAGCCTGGAGCCCTCGCAGTGGCTACTCAGCACAAGGGGCTTAGCATGCTTTGGGTTCTGCTACCCAGAGCACCACAGTGCATGCTGTAGCATTTGGCTATTTGGAACTCTGGGGATTTCGTCGCTTAAAGGAAGAGAATGCCACCTCCAGTTCCCACTTAAGTCTCTTGATGCTAATCAAATGCCCAAGTTTGGGCTTGAATCTAAGGGGGGAAACTATCTGGGGACCATTCCTCCAGAGTGGGGTGAACCTGTGACTCTGTCTGCACCTTATCCCTAAGGTATGCATCAGACCCCAGATCTGCCTGCAGCACTGAGGCTGATCCTTAGGGAAAGTGAAGGGAGAGAATTGCGAGTCAACTTTTAATGAGCCCCAGTTGTCACTGAAGAATCCCATGACTTCTTCTCTAACAAAACTTGGAATTGACTTCTAGGGATTACTATGCCAGCGGAGTTTGGCAGAGTGTGCCAGGTGAATGCCCCATTGGGCTCTATAATGCCAGTCAATTCTATAATATTTCTAATGTATAGTGTTCTCAAGGAAGAATGCCAAGGGACCTTGACTGATAGGCACAGAGAGCCCATGAGTTGGGGCTGGAGGTGGCAGATTCAGATGAATTCTACTAATTATCTGCTAAGGAGACCCTATGACATCACTTCAGTTGAATTATCTGGGGACGTGTTTTCTTTTTTTCAATTTATTGTTTTCATCTATTAAACAGAGACCAGCTGGCCACCAGGGTGAATTGTTCACTTCTGTTCAGGGTTTTAAACACAGATTAATAGGAAAGAGGAGATATGTAGTAGCATGGATAGCTTCCTGATTTAGGGCACTGACTCACAGCAGGCAGTTACGGTTTAAAACCTGACCATACCACTTCCTGGCTGTGTAAACTTGGTGAAGTATATTGACATCTCTAAGCCTCTGTCTGCAAATGGAGAAGCTAATTAGTAAAAAGCACCTGCCTCGTGGTGTGCTGCATGGAAACTTGCTGGCACTTAGTAAATGCTAGGTAGCATTTTTCATCACTTAGTAGAGTCCTGTAGGTGTTTGAGACAATCAACTATTTCATTTACCTTACTCCATGCCATCCATTCATTCATTCAACGAACATTTTTTGATAACGATAGAGAGCATCTCTGGACAACTTCCAGCCTCTGGGAATTCAAGCACAGAGCAAGCAAGATGAGGTCCCTTGTCCTCCTGGTGTTTATCTCATAGTAGAGAGAAAATAATTCACAAGAATATGAGTAAATGAGTCAAAGAGAGACACATTTGTATTAGAGTCTTAAAGGAAATAAAAAGCATGTGGGACTTCCCTCGTGGGGCAGTGGTTAAGAATCCGCCTGCCAATGCAGGGGACACGGGTTCGAGCCCTGGTCGGGGAAGATCCCACATGCCGCGGAGCAACTAAGGCCATGCACCACAACTACTGAGCTCACGTGCCACAACTGCTGAAGCCCGCGCGCCTAGAGCCCGTGCTCCGCAACAAGAGAAGCCACCACAATGAGAAGCCCGTGCACCACAGCGAAGAGTAGCCCTCGCTTGCTGCCACAGGCAGCAACAAAGACCCAGCGCAGCCAATAAATAAAAAATTTTTTAAAAGCATGCTGTGATTTTTAAATAGTGAGTTCTAGACATTGAACTAAATACCTCCCATGATTATAAGATTGTTGCACTACACACCTGTATGTGTGACTATTGAAGACCTGGATGCTCCATGAGTAGAAGAATTTTCTCATGATTAAAGGCATCCAAAGAGGAAATGGCTCACGTAGGGAGGCAGGGAGGCTTCAGACAGAGACTGGACACACCACGTGAGTGGGGAGATGACTCCCCCATTGGATGTGGAAGGGTGACACACTCCCAAATTCCCTTCTGATTTAGTGGGAACAGTTTCATTTGTCAAGGACAGAATTGTAAATTTAAGGCAAGAAAACAGGAATCCATTGATTCCTGTACTAGGATATGCAGGGATTGAGTGAGGTGACCTCAGGACTCAAAGCATGTCCTCAAGGCTCTCTTGCTATGAAATTTCCAATGTTCAGGTGTGATTTTATTTCATCCTCTCTTTGGGCAGACAGGCCTCATTTCAATTACTCTAGATAGTAGACCCCACAGAGGAAACAGAGGGCTTCTCTCTTCCATCATCCACATGCTTTTGTTTTAGGGCAAAAACCAGTTACTACTGTTCCTGCTCATAGAGGGATAACCATACCTAACTTTACTGAGAGTTGTGTAGGTGTTGTGAAAATGAGTAAAGGAAACCTCATTTTTAATGGAGTCAGGAAGCCCTGAATTCAGGGAGAGCTCTTGCACACTGCAGCTTGCAGACCCCAGCAGGAAAAAAGATTTCCTTCTGACTGAGCAATAACAAGTTGCCCACCCCCTGCAGCCAATGAATAACCACCATAGCCCTCCCCAATTTCCTCCTTTCCTCTGTAAAAGCAAGTCCCTCCCTTCTGTTCTCCGGACTTGCATATGGTTCGCTATAGTTTGTATGTCTTGAATTGCAATTCCTCTGCTATTCCCAAGTAAACTCATTTTGCTGGTAAGATAACTGGCTCTTTTAAGGTCAACAGTGTGAATGAGTGGGGTACTAGGCCTAGTACGTTTGTTGAACCAAGAAGTAGAATGAGTGATATAAATATTAGGGATCGAGGCTGTCCTTTAGTAATATGAATAGATAATATTTGTTTTCCTATAAGTTCAATTAATCACTGTTGTATAGAAATTAAACAGTTGCTGATTAGACAGTTAGGAATGTAAAGAAAATAATTCAAGTACTAGACAACTTTTCAGGTTGTAAGTGGCAATGAATGTAATTAATAGGGCTCAAGTGTTGGTATACGACGTGTTTGCAGTTTTGATGATTAAGTCTTTAGAATAAAAGCTTGTAAGGAAGGGTATACCTATGAGTGCAAGGCTTCCAATAAAAATGTATTAAACTCTCCAATCTAAAGACATATTGGCAGAATGATGGAGGAAGGGGGAATAATTCAACTATATAATATCTACAAGAGACTCACTTTAGAACCAAAGACACAAATAATTTGAAAGTGCAAGGATGGAAAAAGATATTGCAAGCAAATAGTAACCAAAAGATATTGCAAGCAAAATAGCAGGGTTGGTTAGGATACTATAAGACAAAATAGACTTTATCTTTTTTCCAGCTTTATTGAGATATAATTAACATATAACATTGAATAAGTTTAAGGTGTACAATGTGATGATTTTAGATATGCAAAATGATTACCACAATCAAGTTAGTTAACACCTCCTTCACCTCACATAATTACCATTTGTTGTTGTTGTTGTTATAATGAGAACATTTTAGATCTACTGTATACAAAATGGTATTATTAACTATAGTCTCCACTATAGAACTCAAGATCCCCAAACTTGATTATCTTTTTTTTTGTTTTTTTTTGATTATCTTTTAACTGGAAGTTTGTAACCTTTGACCAATATCTCATTTCCCTCAGCCCCGCCCCCAGCCCCTGGCAACCACAAATCTACTGTTTCTATGACTGTGGCTTTTAAAATTCCACATGTAAGTGAGATCATACAATATGTTTCTTTCTCTCTCTGCCTATTTCACTTAGCATAGTGTTGTCAAGGTCATCTATGTTGTCACAAAAAGCAGGATTTCCTTCTTTTTTATGGCTGAATAATATTCCATTTATCTTTTATCCATTCATCCACTGATGGACATTTAGGTTGTTTCCATGTTTTGACTAATGTTCATAATGCTGCAACCAACACAGAAGTGCAGATATCACTGTGAGATAGTGATTTCAGTTCCTTCAAATATATACCTGGAAGTGATATTGCTGGATCATACTATTATTCTATTATTAATGGTTTGAGGAACTTCCATGCTGCTTTCCAACAGTATGGAAAATATGGTACTTTCCATAATGTTGTCTGTACCAATTTACATTTTCACCAGCAGTGCGCAGGTTTCTCCTTTCTCCACATCCTCCAGAGAAATTGTTATCTCTTGTCTTTTTCATGATAGCCATTCTAGCAGGTGTGAGGCACTCTCTCAATGTGGTTTTGATTTGTATTTCCCTGATAATTAGTAATGTTGAGGATCTTTTCCTGTGCCTGTGGATCATCTCTCTATCTTCTTTGAAAAAAACATGGATTCAGTTCCTTTGCCAATTTTGTAATTCGACTACCTGTGGTTTTGCTGTTGAGTTTTATGAGTTCCTTATATTTTTGGATATTAATCCCTTAACAGTATATGGTTTGCAAATATTTTCTTCCATTTGTAGGTTTCCTTTTCATTTTGTTGACTCTTTCTTTTGCTGTGCAGAAGCTTTTTAGTTTGATGTACTTGTGCTAGTATGACATACGTGTGTCAGAGGACATAGATTACAGGTGTAAGGCTTGCTGATTTTCCACAAAGTAAACATATCTTCCATTTGTAGGTTTCCTTTTCATTTTGTTGACTATTTCTTCTGCTGTGCAGAACTTTTTAGTTTGATGTACTCGCACTGGTTAATTTTTTAATTTGTTGCCTGTGCTTTTGATGTCATACCCAAAAAAATCATTGACAAAACCAATATAAATGAGTTTTCCTCTATGTTTTCTTCTAGGAGTTTTGTGGTTTCAGGTCTTAATTTGTCTTTAATCCACTTCAAGTTAATTATTATGAGTTGTGTAAGGTATGGTCTAATTGCATTCTTTTCTGTGTTGATATCCAGTTTTCCCAATACCATTTATTGAAGAGACTACAGGCATATCTCAGAGATATTGTGAGTTTGGTTCCAAACCACCACAATAAAGTGAATACTGAAATAAAGCAAGTCACATGATTTTTTGGTTTCCTACTGTGTCTAAAATTTATGTTTACACTATGCTATTAAGTGTACAATAGCACTATGTCTAAAACAACAATGCACATACCGTAATTACAATTTTATGAGACCAACTTTACTCTGTAACTTTAAGCAATTACTTTGCTTAAAAATGCTAACCATCATCTGAGCCTTCAGTAAGTCATAATCTTTTTGCTGGTGGAGGGTTTGAAATATTGCAAGAATTACCAAAATGTGACACAGAGGCATGAAGTGAGCAAATGTTTTTGGGGAAATGGCGCTGATAGACTTGCTCAACACAGGATTGCTACAAACCTAAATCTGTTTTAAAAAAATAATTATGAATATCTGTGAAGCACAACAAATGATGCACAGTAAAATAAGGTATGCCTGTATCCTTTCACCATTGTGTATTCTTGGCTCACTTGACAAATATTAGTTGAGCATATATGCATGGGTTTTTTTTCTGGGTTCGTGATTCTGTTACATTGGCCTATGTGTATGTTTTTATGCTGGTACCCTACTATTTTGTAATTTAGTTTGAAATCAGGAAGTGTGATGCCTCTGGCTTTTTTCTTCTTTCCCAGGATTGCTATGGCTGTTTGATTCTTTTGTGGATCCATATGAAGTTTAGGATTGTTTTTCTATTTCTGTGAAAAATGCCATTGGAATTTTGATAGGGATTGCATTGAATCTATAGATTACTTTGGGTACTATGTATATTTTAACAATAGTAATTCTTCTGATCCATGAACACAGGATATTTTTCCATTTATTTGTATCTTCTTCAATTTCTTTCATCAATATCATCTAGTTTTCAGTGTACAGATCTCTCTCTTACTTGGTTAAATTTATTTCTAAGTATTTTATTGTTTTTAATGCTATTGTGAATGGGATTGTTTTCTTTGTTTCTTCTTCAGATAGTTGATCGTTAATGTATAGAAACAGAACTGATGTTTTGTATGATTTTGTTTCCTGAAACTGTACTGAATCTGTTTATTAGTTCTAACAGTTTTTTGGTGAAGAACTTAGGAATTTGTATGTATAAGATCAAATCATCTGTAAATAGAGAAAATTTTACTCCTTCCTTCCTGATTTAGATGCCTTTTATTACTATTTCTTGCCTAATGTTTTTATTGGGGTATAGTTGTTTTACAGTGTTGTGTTAGTTTCTACTGTACAGTGAAGTGGAGTTCCCTGTGTTACACAGCAAATTCTCATTAGTTATTTATTTCCTACATATTAGTGTATATATGTCAACCCCAATCTCCCAATTCTTCCCACCCTCCCTTTTCTTGGTGTCCATATGTTTGTTCTCTACATCTGTGTCTCTATTTCTGCATTGCAAACCGGTTCATCTGTACCATTTTTCTAGATTCCACATATATGCGTTAATATAGGATATTCATTTTTTTCTAATTTTTCTGCCTAAGACTTCCAGTCATATGTTGAATAGAAGTGATGAGAGTGGGCACACTTGTCTTATTCTGATCTTAAAAGAAAATCTTTCAGCCTTTCACCATTGAGTTTGATGTTAGCTATGGGTTTGTCATATATGGCCATTGTTATGTTGAGGCATGTTCCTTCTAGACCCAATTTGCTAAGACTTTCTATCATGAAAGGATATTGAATTTTGTAAAATGTGTTTTCTATTAAGATGATCATATCATTTTTATCTTTCATTCTACTAATGTGGTGTAACACATTTATTGATTTGCATATGTTTAACCATCTTTGCATCCCAGGGATAAATACTACTTGAAGATGGTGTGTGATTCTTTTAATGTGCTTTTGAATTTGACTTGCTAGTATTTTGTTGAGATTATTTGCATCTATATTCATCAAGGATATTAGCCTGTAGTTTTTTATTCTTGTAATGTTGTTATCTGACTTTGATATCAGGGTAAAACTGGCTTCATAAAGTGAGTGTGGAAGTGTTCCCTCCTCTTCAATTTTTTGGAAGACTTTGAAAATGATTGACATTGATTTTTTTTTTTTTTTTTTTTGCGGTACACGGGCCTCTCACTGTTGTGGCCTCTCCCGTTGCGGAGCACAGGCTCCGGACGCGCAGGCTCAGCGGCCATGGCTTACAGGCCTAGCCGCTCCGCGGCATGTGGTATCTTCCCAGACGGGGCACGAACGCATGTCCCCTGCATCGGCAGACGGACTCTCAACCACTGCGCCACCAGGGAAGCCCAACATTGATTTTTTAAGTGTTCGGTAGAATTCATCTGTGAAACTGTCTTGTTCTGGGCTTTTCTTTGTTGCAAGGTTTTTGACTGCTGATTCAATTTCTTTACTTGTTATTGGTCCTTTCAGATTTTCTATTTCTTCAATCGTCAGTCTTGGTAGGTTTTGTTTCTAGGAATTAATCATTTCTTCTAGGTTGTCCAATTTGTTGGCATATAACTGTTCATTGTAGTCTCTTATGATCCTTTGCATTTCTGTGGTATCCATTGTAATGTCTCCTTTTTCATTTCTGATTTTATTTGAATCTCTTTCTTTTTTTCCTAGGTAGTCTAGCTAAAGGTTTGTCCATTTTGCTTATCTTTTCAAAGAACCATCTCTTAGTTTCATTGATCATTTCTATTGTTTTTCTAGTCTATGTTTCATTTATTTCTGCTTTGATCATTTTTATTTCCTACTAACTTTGGGCTTTGTTTTTTCTTCAACCCTTGGCTATCTGTTTGGGTTTTTTATTGATTTCTATTTCTTTGTTAAGCTTCTCACTTTGCATGCATTTATTTCATTTATTTGTCTATCTATGTTCTTGTAGTTCACTGAATTCCTTTAAGAGAATTATTCTGAAGACTTTGTCAGGCAGTTCATAGATCTCCGTTTCTTCAGAGTGGGTCATTGGAGTTTTATTTACTTCCTTTAGCGGTGTCATGTTCCCCTGATTATTCATGATCCTTGTGGCCTTATGTTGGTGTCTATGCCCTTGAGGAATTAGGTACCTCTTAGTCTTTACAGACTGGCTCTGGCAGGCAAAGCCCTTCACCAGTCAGCACACACAGATTCTGGGTGAACTGTCTGATGATGTCTGCAGGTGGGCTTGATGCTGGAGTCCTTGGGCAGGCAGGTCTGGTTTCTGGGTCCGTAGGTGGGCAGGCCTGGTGTTCGGATACATGAGGACTGGCCTGGTGCCTGGGTCCATGGTGAAGGGCCTGAGGCTTGGGTACACTAGGATGGGCCTTATGCTTGAACTTGCAGTGATAGGCCTGTGACCTCGTCTGGGTCCACAGGGGCTTTCTAGGCACCAGGGACCACTGTTCAGTGTCTGGGTCCATTGGGGGGCAGCCCAGAACTTGAATGGGCTGGGATCCTGGTTTTATGGGAGACTGCCTGGATGTTGGAGCCAGAGGGTCTGGTCTAGCGTTAGGGCAAGCCTGAAGCCTAAGGCTGTAAGAATCCACCTATAATTTGAGACCCTGATGCCTAGCATGGAAGTGGGTCTCCAGTAGCCAGTCTGGCAAGAAGTTGGGGCTCGAGGAGCCAGTCTGGGGCAGGCTGGGAGCACGTGTCTGCGGGACGCAGTCTGGAGTCTAGGTTCATAAGACCCAGCTGTGCATGAGGTGGGCTGGGGGCTTAGGGCCATGGGAGCTGACGTGGTGCTGGCAGCTGACCTGGTGCTGGGGTGGGTTGAAATGACCCAGTAGTTTGCTTGGAACTGGATCCAACAGGGAGCTTGGATTCACAGATGCTCACTTGGAGCCTGAGTTCCCAGGGGCTGATTGAACATCTGGGGTCACAGGAGCAGCCCAGAGCTACAGGAGCAAACCAGTGCCAAGGTGGGCTGGGAACCTGGGTTCCCAGGAGCCTGAGGCCACAGAAGCCAGCAAGTGCCAGGGTGGATAAGGAGCCTAGAGCCATGGAAGCCACCTGGAGCTGCTAGATCCATCTGCCACCAGGGTGAGCTGGAAGCCTGGGTTTATCAGAGCCTTCAGGGAGCCATCTAGGACCACAGAAGTTGGCCTGATGTTGAGGTAGATCCACTCTGGGGTCTGCAATGAAGTCAAGTGCCCATTTCACTCTTCTCTTCCCACATGGTGGGTGTCTCTCCATGCTGGGCTCCCTGGCCTTGGGGAAGGGGTGATGGGCTAGTGTGAATCTATCTTTCCCACCCTCCTCAATGTACCTTTTCTTATTTCTCCTCTTCACCTAGATACTGTAATCCCTCATCCGGAATCTTCAGCTCCTGTAAAGGCATTTTTGCATGTGGATAATTGTTCAAATTGATGTTTCTGGGGGTGGGAAAAGCACTAGAAATTCCTATGCCACCATTTTGCTGACATCATCCCTCTATTACTGTTGGTTTTTCTCTTCTTATTGCCTTGGCAAGGACCCCCAGTATAATGTTGAAGAGCTGAAATGTCTGTGGGAACTCATGTATTGTTCCTGAGCTAAAACTTAATGTTCTCAACACATCACTAGTAAGACATTTATGGTTGGTTTATGTGTAGGTACCTCTTTCAGGTTAAGGCATTTCCCTTCTACAACAAGTTTGCTAATTTTCTTTTCAAAAGAGTTATTGAATTCATTTTTTATGAATTTTAATGAATTATTCCAATATATTGCTTTGAATACTTTATTTTTAATAGCTTTATTGAGGTATAATTGATATATGAAGACCTGCACATATTTAATGTGTATAATTTGATGAGTCTGGACCTGTGCAAACACCTGTGACACCATCACCACAATCAAAGTAATAGACAAATCCAACACTGCCCAAAGTTTCCTTGTGTCTTTTTATTTTGGGTGGGGTTTTTCTGTGGCAAGAACATTTAAAATGAGAGCTACTCTCTTAACAAATTTTGAGGTGCACAATACCGTATTGTTAACAGTAGGCACCACATGGTACATCTGATCTCTAGAACTTATTCACCTAGCATAAACTAAACTATAATTTTCATGTGTTAGTTTCCACCAGACGCAAAAGGTGAAGAAATGTAAAATGGACTCCTTGTCCCAGCTTCAACAATTATAAACACTTTCCAAATTGTTGCATAAATGCACCCTTTCCACTAAATTAATTTAGTGTTTTGAAGAAAATCCCACCCAATACGTAACATCACCCATAATTAATTATCAATCACTAAAGTATAACATCATCTTTGTACATAATCACCATGTCATTAGCACACTGACCAAATAAATAAGAATGCTTTAATATGTCCTGATACCCAATACACACTCAAATATTGCAATTTCATCAAGAACATCATTTTCAAATCAAAATCTAAGCAAGGGCTACACATTGATTTAGCCATGTCTCTTTAGGCTCTTTTAATTCTATAAGAATCCCACATTACCCTTTAATTATGCATTTCTTTTCCAGGAAAACCGGATCATTTGTCCTGTAAAAAGTCCTCTATGTTATATTTTGTTCACTGTTTTATCATGGTGTCATTTTCAATGTACTCAGAAGAATTTAAGAGTGGAAGCAAGAGAGGACAAAGATCTTTCCAAGAAGACTTGGACTCAGAGGAAACATCAGAAGCCAGGGAATTGTTTTGAGGTCACACATTAAGACAATATTTAACAAGGCTGAAGAGGAAAGGAAGGCTCAGCAGATCAAGGCCTCTCACAGATCCAATGTTTGTGCCAGTATTTATGACAGAAAACAGTGACTGAGTGGCTGAACTTCTCCAGGAAGACATAGTCATGGAATTCAGATTGCTGAGGACTCCAGTTTCTGTGAAAACACATACACGTGTCACTAAGTCCTTAATTACAGAGCAGGAGCAAGGCACTGTAAGCCATGTCCAGGTAAGATTCTCACTGCCAAAATCCCAGATGAAGATCTGCCCATGAAAATCAAGTTCTAGCCTCTGATACAGTTGAGAAATCCCAAGAAACAAAAACACTATGCCATATGTTATAGCAGGTTTTGTACATCTTGGTACTATTGACACTCGGGACCATATTCCTCTTCTTCTTCTTTTTTTTTAGTTTTTTTTTGGCGGGGGGAACCTGTGCATTATATGATATTGAGCAGCAACCCTGGTCTTCACACTCTAGAGGAGAGTAGCACCCATCCCGAGCCATCACAACAAGAATATTTCCAGACACTGCCAAATATTTGCCAGTAGGGCAAATCACCACAAGTTGAGCACCGCTATCTTATGACAATCATATGGTGCAACCTCTTGCATTACAAATGAAATTAGACCCAAGTGGACAAGTGACTTGACATCTCTGGATCTCTGCAACTAAGAGGAATGATGCATTTTAGGTATCTGTCATATTATAGGTGTACAGTCTATTGAATGAGTCTCTCCTTAATGTCTCTTGAAATGTTTACAACACTCATTCTTTCATTTCAAAACATTTTGTTGAGCATGTGCTGTGGACCAAGTCCATACTGAAGACAATTAGATGAGTAGGACTCCTGCTCTGCCCTTAAACAGCAGCCAGTATGATGAGTAAGAAAAGTAAAGGCAAAGGAAGATCATAGGGCTTCCCTGGTGGCGCAATGGTTGAGAGTCCGCCTGCTGATGCAGGGGACACGGGTTCATGCCCCGGTCCGGGAATATCCCAAATGCCGTGGAGCAGCTCGGCCCGTGAGCCATGGCTGCTGAGCCTGCGTGTCCGGAGCCTGTGCTTTGCAACGGGAGAGGTCACAACCGTGAGAGGCCCGCATACCGCAAAAAAAAAAAAAAAACAAAAAGGAAGATCATAATAAAGTCAATCATAAAAATCTAAATAGTGTGGTAGGGAAATGAATTGAGTTTGATTAACCCACGCTACAGACAGAAATGATTCCCCTAGAATGGACATCTGTCTTGGGCTTGATACACATATTGCTATTCACCAGACAAGGAAATCTGTTCTGGGAAAAAGATACAGCAAGAACAAAGGGAGTAAAATAAGATGCAAATAAATGTCCAAAAAGATAAGTCATCTGGCACTTAGCTAGGTCAAGGAGGTGGAGAACTCTTTGGGGTGCAGGAGATGAGAATGTGAAGATAAATGGTACCCAACATAAAGGCATTAAAAGCTACAATCCTAAAGAGTCTACACTTTATCCATATGTTATTGGATAGCTAGGGTGTTTTAGACATATGAAAGACATGTTTTAGGAAGATGGCACAATTGGCATGAGCAGAGCATGGGTTGATGAAGATAAGACTACATCCAGGATATATAGCAATTGCCCATCCCAGAGACCATGGTACCTGAGCTGAAGTAGAAGCAGTGGGATGAAGGAAAGCAAGCATACTCAAGAATGGTCCAGCGGGCCTGAGGCAAAGTTCTGGTAGAGTGGAAATCAAGGGAAGTTCAAAGATAAGTGAGGAACTGAATCTAAGGGTTATTGAAAGACATGCTGAGGAGTTAAGACAGAATCCTTCAAGCAGTGGTTCTTCCACTGTTGTCTGTGGGATGCTAGAGCATCCAGATATGTCCAGAAGACTCTGGAACTTACTAAGCTTGACAAATGACACATCGTCTATTTCTCTCCAGAATGTGCACAATTCTCCTTAACATATTAAAGGTGCTATAACTCCTTGTGATTAAAAAACGTCTTGTTTAATGTTATTTAATCCATAATTTAGACACATACATACCTTTGTGACTAACAAAATAATACCAAGCATGACAACGGGAGATAAGATGGGCAGTATGGTTGATGCCAAAATTAGACCTTTGCGGCAGTTGAGAAAGCATATATTGGAAAGGTTCTCCCAAGTTCCAGGGATGGGTGCTAACTGGGGTTGAGGAGCTTTGAGTCCACAAATAGGGACTCATATGAAGGTGGGGACCGATCCATCTTACCACTTGTAGATGCCTTTTGAGTACTGTTTCTTGAAGCCAATCCAATAATACTCATCTTTATTTAGATTGAGGAAATTCTGCATAGGAAGAAGGCAGATTCAGTCAAGAAATATGTGGGGCCATAGGTGGAACTGGGCCCATTAAGCCATAGATGGGTGGTCCATGAAAAGAACTAAGACATAGTGGTCCCCAAAGATGGATGACATTGTCCAATATAGCAGTTGAGTATGCAGGCAAAAAGGTCAAGGCCTCCATTTCCACCCTTATTATGGCCTATGTGGTCAGTCAAATTAGGGTCATCTATGATGCTCAGGCTGCTAATCTGTAAAAGAGAGACAACAAAGGCAGCTGCCTCTCAGATTCAATGAGGGAATAAGAGCACATTGCAGTGCTTAGTTGATCATTGGATAAATAGTAACTAAGAGTATTATCAGAGGGCATTGGTGAGAGGGTGAGAATTTTGGACTCTACCCAGTGGACATGGTTTTGGCAATCAATTGGATTCTTCTGACAAATATGGAGACCTGCTGTGTGTCCAGTCAGCTTCCAGGAACTATGGACTCAAAAGTGAGTTAGATCCAGCTCTTATCCTAGGATAGTCCTCATATGTAGGGTGATGCCCCCATAATCTGGCAGCATTTTCCAGAGTTGTGTACTGTGATAGAAGAGGGGTTGGGGAAAGATATTGAGGGTGGGTATTTGATCTGGGAAGTACGTGTAGCTGTCTTCCATGTAGATAAAGAAGAAAGAGCATTCCAGACAGAGGGGCCATAATGAATGATTTCCCCAAAACTGAAAAAGAATGAATGGTGGTGGACCTTCAAGATGGTGGAGGAGTAAGACGTGGAGATCACCTTCCTCCCCACAAATACATCAGAAATACATCTACATGTGGAACAACTCCTACAGAACACCTACTGAACGCTGGCAGAAGACCTCAGACTTCCCCAAAGGCAAGAAACTCCCCACGTACCTGGGTAGAGCAAAAGAAAAAAGAAAAAACAGACACAAAAGAATAGGGACGGGACCTGCACCTCTGGGAGGGAGCTGTGAAGGAGGAAAGGTTTCCACACACTAGGAAGCCCCTTCACTGTGGGGGACAAGGGGTGGCGGGGGGTGGGTGGCAGGCGGGAGCTTCAGAGCCACGGAGGAGAGCGCAGCAACTGGGGTGCAGAGGGTAAAGCGGAGAGATTCCCACACAGAGGATCGCTGCCACCAGCACTCACCAGCCTGAGAGGCTTGTCTGCTCACCTGCCGGCCGGGACGGGGCTGGGAGCTGAGGCTCGGGCTTCAGAGGTCAGATCCCAAGGAGAGGACTGGGGCTGGCTGCATGAACACAGCCTGAGGCAGGTAGTGCACCACGGCCAGGAGGGAGTCTAGGGAAAAGTCTGGACCTGACTAAGAGGCAAAAGACCATTGTTTTGGGGTGCACAAGGAGAGGGGATTCAGAGCACCGCCTAAACGAGCTCCAGAGATGGGCGCGAGCCACAGCTATCAGTGTGAAGACCAGAGACAGGCATGAAACGCTAAGGCTGCTCCTGCAGCCACCAAGAAGCCTGTGTGCAAGTGCAGGTCACTATCCACACCACCCCTCCTGGGAGCCTGTGCAGCCCGCCACTGCCAGGGTCCCGTGATCCAGGGACAACTTCCCCGGGAGAACGCACGGCGCGCCTCAGGCTGTTGCAACATCACGCCGGCCTCTGCCACTGCAGGCTCGCCCCCCATCCGTACCCCTCCCTCCCCCAAGCCTGATTGAGCCACAGCCCACTAATCAGGTGGTACTTTAACCCTGCCCTGAGTGAAGAACAGACGCCCTCAGGCTACCTATACGCAGAGACGGGGCCAATCCAAAGCTGAACCCCAGGAGCTCTGCGAACAAAGAAGAGAAAGGGAAATCTCTCCCAGCAGCCTCAGGAGCATCAGATTAAATCTCCACAATCAACTTGATGTACCCTGCATCTGTGGAACACCAGAATAGACAATGACTCATCCCAAAATTGAGGCTGTGGACTTTGGGAACAACTAAAGACTTGGGGTTTGCTGTATGCAACTGACTGGTTACTGGTTTTATTTTTCTCTTAGTTTAGTACTTAGAGTTTATTATCATTGGTAGATTTGTTTATAGATTTGGTTGCTCTCTTCCTTTTATAGATAGATAGATAGATAGATAGATAGATAGATAGATAGATAGATTTTTTTCCTCTCTTTTTGTGAGTCTGTATGTGTATGCTTCTTTGTGTGATTTTGTCTGTATAGATTTACTAATGATAGTAAAAATGATCCAAAATCTTTGAAATAGAATGGAGAAAATACAAGAAACGTTTAACAAGGACCTAAAAGAACTAAAGAGCAAGAAAACCGTGATGAACAACACAATAAATGAAATTTAAAATTCTCTAGAAGGAATCAATAGCAGAATAACTGAGGCAGAAGAACGGATAAGTGACCTGAAAGAAAAAATCTTGGAAATAACTACTTAAGAGTAGAATAAAGAAAAAAGAATGAAAAGAATTGAGGACAGTCTTAGAGACCTCTGGGAAAACATTAAACCCACCAATATTCGGATTGTCGGGGTCCCAGAAGAAGAAGAGAAAAAAAAAGGGACTGAGAAAATATTTGAAGAGATTATACTTGAAAACTTCCCTAATATGGGAAAGGAAATAATCAAGTCCAGGAAGCACAGAGAGTCCCATACAGGATAAATCCAAGGAGAAACATGCCAAGACACATTTTAATCACACTATCAAAAATTAAATAAAAAGAAAAAATATTAAAAGCAGCATGGGAGGTCTTCCCTGGTGGCGCAGTGGTTGAGAGTCTGCCTGCTGATGCAGGGGACATGGGTTCGTGCCCCGGTCCGAGAGGATCCCACATGCCACGGAGCGGCTGGGCCCGTGGGCCATGACTGCTGGGCCTGTGCATCCGGATCCTGTGCTCTGCAATGGGAGAGGCCACAACAGTAAGAGGCCCGCATACCACACACACACACAAAAAAAGCAGCACGGGAAAAACAACAAATGACATACAAGGGAATCCCCATACGGTTAACAGATGATTTTTCAGCAGAAACTCTGCAAGCCAGAAGGGAGTGGCAAGACATATTTAAAGTGATGAAAGGGAAAAACCTACAACCAAGACTACTCTACCCAGCAAGGATCTCATTCAGATTCCATTGAGAAATTGAAACCCTTACAGACAAGCAAAAGCTAAAAGATTTCAGCACCACCAAACCAGCTTTACAACAAATGCTAAAGGAATTTTTCTAGGCAGGAAACACAAGAAAAGGAAAAGACCTACAATAACAAACCCAAAACAATTAAGAAAATGGTAATAGGAATATACATATCGATAATTATGTTAAATGTAAATGGATTAAATGCTCCCACCAAAAGACATAGACTGGGTGAATGGATACAAAAATAAGACCCGTATATATGCCATCTGCAAGATACCCACTTCAGACCTGTACATAGGCTGTCTACAAGAGCCCCACTTCAGACCTGGGGACACATACAGACAGAAAGTGAGGGGATGGAAAAAGATATTCCATGCAAATGGAAATCAAAAGAAAGCTGGTGTAGCAATACTCATATCAGATAAAATGGGCTTTAAAATAAAGAATGTTACAAGAGACAAAGAAGGACACTACATAAAGTTCAAGGGATCAATCCAAGAAGAAGATATAACATTGTAAGTATTTATGCACCCAACATAGGAGCACCTCAATACATAAGGCAAATGCTAATAGCCATAAAGGGAAAATCGACAGTAACACAATCATAGTACGGGACTTTAAAACCCCACTTTCAGCAATGGACAGATCATCCAAAATGAAAATAAATAAGGAAACACAAGCTTTAAATGATACATTAAACAAGATGGACTTAATTGATATTTATAGGACATTCCCTCCGAAAACAACACAATACACTTTCTTCTCAAGTGCTCATGGAACTTTCTCCAGGATAGATCACATCTTGAGTCAAAAATCAACCCTTGGTAAATTTAAGAAAATTGAAATCTTATCAAGTATCTTTCCCAACCACAACGCTATGAGATTAGACATCACTTAAAGAAAAAAATCTGTAAAAAATACAATACATGGAGGCTAAACAATACACTAATAAATAACCAGGAAATCACTGAAGAAATCAAAGAGGAAATCAAAAAATACCTAGAAACAAATGACAAACAGAACACGATGACCCAAAACCTATGGGATGCAGCAAAAGCAATTCTAAGAGGGAAGTTTATAGCAATACAATCCTACCTTAAGAAACAGGAAACATCTCAAATAAACCACCTAATCTTACACCTAAAGCAATTAGAGAAAGAACAAAAAAACCCAAAGTTAGCAGAAGGAAAGAAATCATAAAGATCAGATCAGAAAAA